>NW_026061721.1:1600001-1920001 GCF_023897955.1 Schistocerca gregaria | reverse complement strand
GGGGGGGGGGGTAGGTAAGGTGGAGATATATTCTGAGGGTGAGTTCAGTACTCAGACATCTTCTGAGGGGTGTTCATGGTAGACAGACATCTTTCAAAGGGGGGGAGACATCTTCCAAAGTATGCGTTTTGGTATACAGACATCCTCCAAGAGGGGTGTGGACATTCTCTGATGTGGGAGTAGATATCTTCCCAGAGGAGTGGTAGTTTAACAACTTCCGAGAGGGGGAGGGGGGGTTGGGTAGGCAGACAGATATCCTCAGAGGTAGGGGTAGGGAGACAGATATCTCCCACAGGAGGGATAAAATCGAATCATTTGAAGGGGGTAGATAGGCATACATCTTCTGAGGGATTTAGGTAGACATTCATCTTATGACAGGGGAAGGGGGTAGGTAGACAGATCATGCGGGGGGGGGGGGGATATGTAAACAGATATCTTACGAGAGGGGGGTAGTTAGGCAGACATATTCTGAAGAGTTGTAGGAGGACGGACATATTCCAAGGGGGTAGGTAGACAGGCATCTACAGAGGGGGTTAGGTAGACAGTCTTATCAGAGGTGTATAGGTAGACAGACATCTTCTAAGGGGTTTGGTAGACCAACATTTCCTAAGGAGTGGCAGGTAGACAAACTTCTTCCGAGTGTGGGTGGGTATGTAGACAGACACCAGTAAGGAATTGTAGGCTGACAGACATCCTTTGTGATAGATGGTAGGTAGGCAGAAATATTCCGAAGGGAGGGTTGGAAAACATACATCTTCCAATGGAAGGGGTAGGTAGTCATACATCTTCTGAGGGCTGGGTTTAGGTATACAGAGATCTTTCCAAGGGGGGGCAGGTAAGTAGACAGACATATACTCAGGGTAGGGGGATGAGAGACAGACATTTTCCGAGGGGGAGGGGTAGGTAGACAGACATCTTCTGATGGTTGGGTAGGTAGACAGACATCTTCCGGGGTGGACAGCTAATCGGACATGGTTTGAGGGAGCTTAGGTAGACAGACATTTCCGATGGGGAGTGTAGGTAGACAGACATATTCTAAGGGTGGGGAGATGAGAGACATTTTCTGATGTGGAGATAGGTAGACAGACGTCTTCTGAGGGGTTGTAGGTAGACAGACATCTTCCAAGCGGGAGCTGTAGGTAGACAGACATCTTCAGAAGGAGATTGTAGGTTGATGGACATATTTTGTGCAGGTAATGATAGATAAACAAATTCCAAGGGGTGGTAGTTTAACAGACATCTTCCCAGGGGGGCTGAGTAGATAGATAGACATCATCCAACGTGGGTAGACAGACATATTCCAGGTGGAGTAGACATCCTCCAAGGGGTAGACATCTTCGAATGGTGGTGAGGGTAGGTAGACATCCTATGAGAGTGGGGTTAGAGATTCTCTGAGAGGGAGGTGTAGATAGCTACCAAGAGTGGAGGTAGATAGACATAATCCGAGTGGGGGGGGGGTTGGATAGAAATCTTCTGGGGGTTGAATTTTGGCATTTGGTAGACTGGGCTTTTCTGAGACTGTGTTTGGAAGACATTTTCCGAGGTGGGAGGTAGACAGATATATTCCGAGGCAGTTGGTAGGTAGACAGACTAATTCCAGGGTGGTTGGTATGCTGACAGACATCTTCTGAGGGGGGGGGGGGGGGGGGTAGACAGACATCGCCTGAGGGGCTGGAAGACACCTTCCAAAGTTTGGGGGTCTCTAGACATCTTCCGAGACAGGGGTAAACAACTTCCGAGTGGGGGGGCTGAGTAGGGGTTGGGATAGGTAGACAGACAAATTCCGAGAGGGCAGGTAGGTAGATAGACTTCTCCTTAGTGTGGGGGGGGGGGGGGTGTTGAGAGACATCTTTCAGGGTGATAGACATCTTACGAGGTGGGGAGAGAGTTTTTGTGGGGGTATAGATAGACATCTTCACAGGGTGAGGTAGGTGGACAAACATCTTCCTTAGGGGGGTGAGGTAGGCAGACATCTGACGAGGGGGCAGGTAGACAGACATCTCCTGTGGAGAGTTACGTAGACTGACATTTTATAAGGAGCAAGTAGGTAGAATTACATATTAGGTGGTGGGGCGATGGGAGACAGACAGCTTTCGATGGGGTAGAGGTAGTATGAAATCTTCCGATGTGGGAGGTGTAGGTAGATATCATCTGAGAGGGGTAGGTACACAGACATCTCCCGAGGGGTGGGGTAGGTAGACATTCATATTCTGTGGGGAGGGGTAGGTAGTCATACATATTCTAAGGGGGGGGGGGGGATTTAGGTAGACAGACATATTCCAAGGGTGTGGGTAGGTACACAGACATCATCTGAGGGGGGAGGGGCGGTGCAGGTTGACAGAGATCTTCCATGGATGGGTAGCTCGGTAGATATCTTCTGAGGGGGATAGATAGGCATATTTCGAAGGTGGGGTAGATAGCCACCTTCCCAGGGGGGGGGGGGCAGATCATCATGGGTGTGACGTCACGTGAGCTGCACTGCTGTTGAAATAGCTTGATAATGTTTTATAAATTTTAGACTTCATTTACGTATTTTAAAGTTTTTTTGTGTTATTATTTTTGCTGTAAAAGCAAATTATTAGTGGATATTCATTTATCTCAGTGTTTCTTCCTGTGGTATTGACTCGAGTGGTCTATTATGTGTAAGTGTGCTTCCATGGTTCGTCTAAGCCTCGCGCCTCATCAGCGTGTTTACATTTTGCGGCGTGCACTGCATCTGCAGCGGTTATAAGCTAAGTACTGACGAACTTGTTTGTGCTCTGTAATACGTTATTAAACTGAATAGATTGCAGTGGTGTTGCTTGCCATTTTTGACGAAATAATGACTTAATAACCTCTTGTAATCGTTTGCTCGCTGTGTTTTATAGAGTTTTCAGTGTGTTGAAGTCGTTTAGTAAATTTCGTGCTTTAGTTTTCAACTGGCGTTTAGTTTAAATTTTTTGGTTTTAGCCAATAATTTTGTGAAGTTTTGCTGGTATTGGTATCGGCTGTGTTGTAGTAGTATTAATACAAGTAGCTGCTTTCTTAGTAGGCAGAGAATTTCGAGACCATAGTTGTTAGTTCTTAAATAGTGCTGCTTTTGTAACTGAACTTTGGTAACGTAGACGTATAGTTTTTTTTAGTAACTGTAAAATTTTATCGTGAGTGAGAAGTGATTGCTATGTCGTAGGTTTGTGAGTAGTGGATTAAGCTGTGGGATTTGTTCAAAGTATTTTCATTGGGGGGAATGCGGTGGGGAAGCCAGTGGTCATTTGAGGGTGATCCTGTCCTGGGAATGTAGAATCTGTAATAGAAACAAGTTAATAGAGGAGCAGGAGCGTAAGATCTGTGCCCTTCAGGTGCAGTTACAATGCGCAAAGGAGGAACTAGATAAGTTGAGGAGGGTGAAGGGTGCTGGGGAATGGGAACTGGTAGTTGACAAGAAGATAGATAGGAAAAGGAGGTAGTCAGACAGTTTTACTTTGCATACATGCAATAGATACGACAAACTGTCAAAGTTGAGCGGAGAGGAGCCTCGTGTAGCTGTATATGGAGGTAACTTGCAGCCGTCCTCAGCAATTAGGAGGCCTAGGTTCTGCTGCTAGGTAGTTACCGGGTAGAGGTGTGGGCCAGCATTTGCAAGAAGTTTTGTGGAGTGAGTACCAGGTCACAAGCATTGTGAAGCCTAATGCAGGGTTGGCTCAGGTGGCTGAAAGCATAGGGGAGTTATGTAAGAATTTTACAAAGGAGGATCAGGTAGTGATAGTGGGTGGTGCTGGGAGCAGTCGCAATAGGGACAGGGGGTATGATGTCAGTGGTGACTTGGTTAAGATAGCTACTCAAACTGGTGGCACTAATGTGCTTTTCGTGCAACTGTTTCAGCATAATGATCGGCCACACCTTAATGCGGCTGTTGGGGGCGTAATTGTGGGGCTGGGGAGTGCAGTGATGGCAGAGGGCATGGATCACATCTCAGTGGTGCCAGTTGGGTCTATCAGTAGATGGGGTTTCACTAGGCATGGCCTGCACCTCAATAGGTATGCGAAGGAGAGGCTACCTAAGCTTATAGGTGACAGTGTAGTGGGTGGTGGTGGCGGTAGTGGTGTCACTCATGGAAAAATTCCTGTAGTATTTGGTGTTAGAGCTGCACCTTTTTAATACTGAAGTCAGCTGATTGGTATACCAGCTTAAAGGAAGTGCCTCTAAGGTTCAAAAATGGTTCTAATGGCTCTGAGCACTATGCAAATTAACATATGGGGTCATCAGTCGCCTAGAACTTAGAACTAATTAAACCTAACTAACCTAAGGACGTCACACACATCCATGCCCGAGGCAGGATTCGAACCTGCGACCGTAGCAGTCGCGCGGTTCCGAACTGAGCGCTTAGAACCGCAAGACCACCGCGGCCGGCGTGCCTCTAAGGGCTCTCCTCCAGAGGATGTAATGTTTCCAAGTAGAGAAGGAATTGGCATATTTCATCAGAATATAAGAGTTATTAGAGATAAAGTTAGTGAACTGCTAACAGATGTTAACGCTGAAATTATTTGTATATCAGAGCACCACTTCAATAAATTGATAATTTATAGGCTTCCTTTACCAGGCTACATATTACCTGGCTGTTTCTCAAGGAGTTCCTTGCGGGGTGGGGAGGTGTCTCCGTACATAAAAAACAGTACGTTATTTGAGTCCATAGACTTATCACGACACTGCACTGAACAGGTATTTGAAAGTTGTGCAGCATTTGTTGAATTTAGTGAAACTCAACTTCTAATTGCTGGTGTTTATAGGGCCTCTAACTCAAACTTCAGAGCATTTTTGCTTAAGCTAGAGAGGGTTCTTGATTCACTTTGTAGGAAGTACCAGAAAGTAGTTATATGTGGGGACTTCAATATTAATTTTGTATATGATTGTGCAAGAAAAAGGGGGGTTGGGTTGTTTGGGGAAGGAGACCAGACAGCGATGTCATTGGTCTCATCGGATTAGGGAAGGATGGGGAAGGAAGTCGGCCATGCCCTTTGAGAGGAACTAACCCAGAATTTGCCGGGAGTGATTTAGGGAAATCACGGAAAACCTGAATCAAGATGGCTGAACGCGGGACTGAACCGTCGTCCTCCCGAATGTGAGTCCAGTGCCTTAACCACTGCGCCACCTCGCTCGGTCCCAAGAAAAATGATGTTGGTAGATCTCCTAAATTCATATGATCTGATGCCAACTGTGTTTTTTTTTTTTTTTTTTTTTCAAACTAGGGTGCAGGCGAATAGTAGCACAATTATAGACAATATTTTTATTCGTTCTTCAATACTAGATGGGCATCCTGTTAGTAAAAAAGGGAATGGCCTTTCAGACCATAATGCACAAATTTTAACACTAAAAGGTTTTTGTACTCAACCCAATGTCATATTTAGTTACAAAGAACGTAGGAAAGTCAATCCAACAGCAATAGACTGTTTTTAAAACTTGTCAAGGAACAAGAGTGGCAAGATGTTTATAGTGCCAATAATACAGATGATAAATACAATGCTTTCCATGGCACATTTCTCATGCTCTTTGAGAGTTGTTTTCCATTAGAACATTCTGAATGGGGTACTAGCAGTAATAGACAGCACAGTTGGCTGACTAGTGGGATAATGATTCATGTAGAACATAGGGCGAATTATATCAAAATGTTAGAAGTAGTCACAATCAAGCTAAATAAAAATTTAGTTTCAACAGGAAATCATACAAATTTCTTCGCAAATACCTTTCTGAGATTGACGTCTGAAATACTCCTCTGTGATACAAACAAGAGAGAGATTGAGTCAATAACTATATCACTGAAGACTAAGGACTCTCATGGATATGATGGAGTGCCTAGAAGCATATTAAAGTACTGTGCTGCACATGTTAGCCCTGTATTTAGCCATATTTGCAATTTTTCCTTTAGAGTTGGTCAGTTCCTGACCGATTAAAGTACTCATCAGTAAAGCCGCTTCATGAAAAGGGAGAAAGGGATAATATAGATAATTTTAGACCTACTTCTATGCCATCAGTGTTTGCAAAAGTTACCGAAAAGGCTGTGCATGTAAGGTTAATTGATCACTTGATATCACACAATTTGCTGTCAAATGAACAGTTCGGTTTTAGAAGCCGTCTGACAACTGAAAATGCTGTATTCTGGCGTACAGACGTACTTTTATGCAAAATCGTAAGGTCCTAGCTCTTGTCCAATGCACCAAAGCCGACAAATAAGGGAATAACCGATAACTAAAACTTGAATAGTACTGCTTCTTACTGGCTACTACATCTTCTTAGAAGATATTTCTGTGTTATAATATGATGTTTTCAGTTTTCTCCGCATACCGCAACACGCGACATAATTTTGCAGACGATAAATGTAACCGTTTCAGAGAGAAAAGCGGCCAATGTGAAGATGTGGCAATAAAGTCGATTCGATAGCAAATGACGAAAGCGGGCGGATTTCTGAAGTTTTTACTACGTATGAACAGTTTCCACATTCTCCCGTGCAACGTGGTTTCCAGACGTGGTTTCATGCTGAATCTTTAGGTCGTCGGTCATGTGCAATGTACCAAAGCCGGCAAATAAGTGAATAACCGATAACTAAAACTTGACTACTACTGCTTGTTACTGGCCGATAAAATCTTCTTAGAAGCTTCTTCTGTGTTCTACTATGGTGCTTTTAGTGTCTCCGCATACCGCGGCAAGAGACATAACTTTGCAGACGATGAATGTGACCGATTCAGAGAGAAAATCGACCAATATGACGATCTGGCGTTAAGTCGATTCTTATGGCAAATGACGAAAACGGGCGGATTTCTCATGGTGTTACAACATATGAAAGCTTTTCTCATTCTCCCGTGCAACGTGGCGTATAGACGTACTTTCATGCAAAATCTTAAGAACTTAGTTCATGTCCAATGTACCGAAGCCGGCAAATAAGTGAATAAACCGATATTTAAACTTGAATAGTACTGCTTCTTATTGGCTATTACATCTTCTTAGAAGCTTTTTCTGTGTTCTAATATGATGTTTTCAGTTTTTTCTGCATACCGCAACACGCGACATACTTTTGCAGCCGCTAAATGTAACCGTTTCAGAGAGAAAAGCGGCCAATATGACGATCTGACATTAAGTCGATTCGATGGAAAATGTCGAAAACGGGCGGATTTCTCATGTTGTTACTACATATGAACATTTTTTATATTCTCCCGTGCAACGTGGCGTACAGACGTACTCTCATGCATAATCTTAAGGTCCTAGCTCATGTCCAATGCACCAAGGCGCAAATAAGTGAATAACCGATAACTAAAGCATGTATACTACTGCTTCCTACTTATGATTATATCTTCTTTGAAGCTTTTTCTGTGTTCTAATATAATGTTTTCAGTTTTTTCCGCATACCCCAACACGCGACATAACTTTACAGACGATAAATGTAACCGTTTCAGAGAGAAAAGTAGCCAATATGACGATCTGACAATAAGTCGATTCAATGGCAAATGTCGAAAACGGGCGGATTTCTCATGTTGTTAGTACATATGAACACTGTTCACATTCTCCCGTGCAACGTGGCGTACATACGTACTTTCATGCAAAATCTTAAGGTCCTAGCTCATGTCCAACCGTGCGACTGCTAAGGTCGCAGGTTCGAATCCTGCCTGGGGCATGGATGTGTGTGATCTCCTTGGGTGAGTTAGGTTTAAGTAGTTCTAAGTTCTAGGGGACTAACGACCTCAGCAGTTGAGTCCCATTGTGCTCAGAGCCATTTGAACTGATGTTTAATGCACCAAAGCCGGCAAATAAGTCAATAGTATAGTTCTGCTTGCTACTTTCGATTACATCTTCTTAGAAGCTTTTTTTGTGTTCTAATATGATGTTTTCAGTTTCTTCCGCATATTGCAATACGCGACATACATTTCCAGACGATAAATGTAACTGTTTCAGAGAGAAAAGCGGCCAATGTGACGATCTGGCTTCAAGTCGATTCGATGGCAAATGACGAAAGCGAGCGGATCTCTCAAATTTTTACTACATATGAACAGTTTTCACATTCCCCCGCGCAATGTGATTTCCAGACGTCGTTTCATGCGAAATCTATAGGTCGTCGGTCATGTCCAATATACCAAAATCGGCAAATAAGTGAATTACCGATAACTATATCTAGAATAGTACTGCTTCTTATTGGCGATTACATCTCCTTCGAAGCTTTTTCTGTGTTCTAATATAATGTTTTCAGTTTTTTTCCATACCGCATCACGCGACATAATTTTGCAGACGATGGATGTAACCTGTTCTGAGAGAAAAGCGGCCAATGGGACGATCTGGCAATACATTCGACTCTATAGCAAATGACGAAAGCGATCGGGTTTCTCAGGTTTTTACTACATATGAACGCTTTCCACATTCTCCCGTGCAACGTGTCGTACAGACGTACTTTCTTGCAAAATCTTAAGGTCCTAGCTCATGTCCAATGCACAAAAGCCGGAAAATAAGTGAGTAACCGATAACTAGAACTTGACTAGTACTGCTTGTTACTGGCCAATTACATCTTCTTAGAAGCTTCTTCTGTGACTACTATAGTGATTTTAGTATCTGCGCATACCGCGGCAAGCGACATAACTTTGCATACGATGAATGTAACCGTTTCAGAGAGAAAAGCCACCAGTGTGACGATCTGTCATTAAGTCGATTCGACGGCAAATGACGAAAACGGGCGGATTTCTCATGGTGTTACTACATATGAAAACTTTTCTCATTCTCCCGTGCAACGTGGCGTACAGACGTACTTTCATGCAAAATCTTAAGGTCGTAGCTCATGTCCAATGCACCAAAGCCGGCAAATAAGTGAATAAACCGATAACTGAAACTTGAATAGTACTGCTTCTTACTGGCAATTTCATCTTCTTTGAAGCTTTTTCTGTATTCTAATATAATGCTTTCAGCTTTTTCCGCATACCGCAACACGCGACATAATTTTGCATACGATAAATGTAACCGTTTCAGAGAGAAAAGCGGCCAATGTTACGATCTGGCATTAAGTCGATTCGAACGCAAATGACGAAAACGGGCGGATTTCTCATGTTGTTACTATTATGTACAACTTTGTCATTCTCCCGTGCAACGTGGCGTACAGACGTAATTTCATGCAAAATCTTAAGGTTATAGCTCACGTCCAATGCACCAAAGCTTGCAAATAAGTGAATAACCGATAGCAAAAACTTGAAAGTACTGCTTCCTACTTTCGATTACATCTTCTTAGAAGCTTTTTTGTGTTCTGATATGATGTTTTCAGTTTTTTCCACATATTGCAAACACGTGGCACAAATTTCCAGACGATAAATGTAACCGTTTCAGAGAGAAAAGCGGCCAATGGGACGATCTGGCAATACATTCGATTCGTTAGCAAATGACGAAAGCGATGGATTTCTCAGGTTTTTACTACATATGAACACTTTCTACATTCTCCCGTGCAACGTGGCGTACAGACGTACTTTCATGCAAAATCCTAAGGTCCTAGCTCATGTCCAATGCAATAAAGCCGCAAATAAGTGAATAACCGATCGCTTAAACTTGAATAGTACTGCTTCCTACTTTCGATTACATCTTCTTAGAAGCTTTTTTTGTTTTCTAATAAGATGTTTTCAGTTTTTTCCTCATATTGCAATACGCGACATACATTTCCAGACGATAAATGTAACTGTTTCAGAGAGAAAAGCAGCCAATGTGAAGATGTTGCAATAAAATAGATTCGGTAGCAAATGAAGAAAGCGGGTGGTTTTCTCCAGTTTTTACTACATATGAACAGTTTCCACATTCCCCCGTGCAATGTGGTTTCCAGTCGTCGTTTCATGCAAAATCTTTACGTCGTCGGTCATGTCCAATGTACCAAAGGCGGCAAATAAGTGAATAACCGATAACTAAAACTTGAATAGTACTGCTTCTTATTGGCGATTACATCTTCGTAGAAGCTTTTTCTGTGTTCTAATATGATGTTTTCAGTTCTTTTCCGCATATTGCAACACACGACATAAATTTCCAGACGGTTAATATAACCTTTTCAGTGAGAAAAGCGGCCAATATGACGCTCTATCATTAATTCGATTCGATGGCAAATGTCGAAAACGGGCGGATTTTTCATGTGGTTACTACATGTGAACACTTTTCACATCCTCCTGTGCATCGTGGTTTCCAGACGTCGTTTCATGCAAAATCATTAGGTCGTCGGTCATGTCCAATGTACCAAAGCCGGCAAATATGTGAATAACTGATAACTAACACTTGAATAACACTGCTTGTTACTGGCCGATTACATTTTCTTAGAAGCATCCTCTGTGTTCTACTATTTTGCCTTTAGTGTCTGCGCATACCGCGGCAATCGACGTAACTTTGCAGACGATGAATGTAACAGTTTCAAAGAGAAAAGCGGCCAATGTGACGATCTGGCATTAAGTCGATTCGAAGGATAATGTCGAAAACGGTCGGATTTCTCATGTTGTTACTACATATGAACATCTTTTACATTCACCCGTGCAACGTGGCGTACAGACGTACTCTCATGCAAAATCTTAAGGTCCTTGCTCATGTCCAAAGCACCAAGGCGGAAAATAAGTGAATAACCGATAACTAAAGCTTGTATATTACTGCTTCCTACTTTCGATTACATCTTCTTAGAAGTTTTTTCTGTGTTCTAATATAATGTTTTCAGTTTTTTCCGCATATTGCAATAAGCGACATAAATTTCCAGGCGATAAATGTAACTGTTTCAGAGAGAAAAGCGGCCAATGTGAAGATCTGGTAATACTTTCGATTCGATAGCAAACGACGAAAGCGATTGAATTCCTCAGGTTATTACTACGTATGAACACTTTCCACATTCTCCCGTGCAATGTGGCGTACAGACGTACTTTCATGCAAAATCTTAAGGTCCTGGTTCATGTCCAACCGTGCGACTGCTAAGGTCGCAGGTTCGAATCCTGCCTGGGGCATGGATGTGTGTGATCTCCTTAGGTGCGTTCGGTTTAAGTAGTTCTAAGTTGTAGGGGACTAATGATCTCAGCAGTTGAGTCCCATTGTGCTCAGAGCCATTTAAACTGATGTCCAATGCACCAAAGCCGGCAAATTAGTAAATAACCGATAGCTAAAACGTGAATAGTACTGCTTCCTACATTCGATTACATCTTCTTAGAAGCTTTTTTCGTGATCTAATATGATTTTTTCAGTTTTTTCCTCATATTGCAATACGCGACATACATTTCCAGACGATAAATGTAATTGTGTCAGAGAGAAAAGCTGCCAATATGAAGATGTGGCAATATAATAGATTCGGTAGCAAATGACGAAAGCTGGCGGTTTTCTGTAGTTTTTACTACATATGAACAGTTTTCACATTCCCCCGTGCAAAGTGGTTTCCAGACGTCGTTTCATGCAAAACTTTAGGTCGTCGGTCATGTCCAATGTACCAAAGGCGGAAAATAAGTGAATAACCGATAGCTAAAACTTGAATAGTACTGCTTCTTACTTGCGATTACATCTTCTTAGAAGCTTTTACTGTGTTCTAATATGATGTTTTCAGTTTTTTCCTCATACCGGAAAACACGTCAAAATTTTGCAGATGATATATGTAACCGTTTCAGAAACAAACGCGGCCAATGTGAAGATGTTGCAATAAAATAGATTCAGTTGCAAATGACGAACGCAGGCATTTTTCTCTAGATTTTACTACTTATGAACAGTTTCCACATTCCCCCGTGCAATGTGGTTTCCAGACGTCGTTTCATGCAAAATCTTTAGGTCTTCGGTCATGTCCAGTGTACCAAAGGTGGCAAATATGTGAATAACCGACAACTAAATCTTGAATAGTGCTGCTTCTTATTGGCGATTACATCTTCGTAGAATGTGCTTCTGTATTATACTATGTTGCTTTTGTGTCTCCACATGCTGCGGCAAGCGACATATCTTTGCAGACGATGAATGTCTTTACTACATATGAACACTTTTCACATTTTCATATGCAACGCGTCTGCTAGACCTCCACTCATGCAAAATCTTAAGGTACTAACTCATGTACAAGGCACCAAAGTCGGCTAAATATTCAATTTTCGGCAATTAAAACTTGAATTGTATTGCTTCTTGCCGGCTACTACATCAACTTAGAAGCTTCTTCTGTGTTCTACTATGGTGCTTTTAGTGTCTCCGCATACCTCAGAACGCAACATAGCTTTGCACACGATAAATGTAACCGTTTCAGAGAGAAGAGCAGCCAATGTGACGATCTGGCATAAAGTAGATTCGATAGCAAATGACGAAAACGAACGAATTTCTCTGGTTTTTACTACATATGAACACTCTTCACATTCTCCCATGCAACGTGGCTGCTAGTCCTCCCTTCATGCAAAATCTTAAAGTTCTAGCTCATGTCTAAGGCACCAAAGCCGGCTAAAATATCACAAGTCGATAACTGATTTTGAGTCGTACTGCTTCTTACTGGTTATTAATTCAACTTAAAAGCTTCTTCTGTGTTCTACTATGGTACTTTTAGTGTCTCCGCATTCCGCAGCACGCGACATAGTTTTGCACACGATAAATGTAACCGTTTCATACAGAAGAGCGGCAAATGTGACTATCTGACACTAAGTCGATTCGATAGCAAATGACGAAAACGGGCGGATCTCTTACGTTTTTACTACATACGAATTCTTTTCACATTCTCCCGTACAACGGGCTGATTGTCCTCCCTTCATGCAACATCTTAAGGTTCTTGCTCATGTCCAAGGCACCAAAACCGGCTAAAAAATCCAAAATCGATAACTAAAACTTAAATTGTACTGCTTCTTACTGTCTATTACATAAACATAGAAGTTTCTTCTGTGTTCCACTACTGTGCTTTCAGTGTATCCGCATATCGCAGCACGCGACATAGCTTTGCACACGATACATGTAACCGTTTCAGAGAGAAGTGTGGCTAAAGTAAGGATCTGACATTAAGTCGATTCAATAGAAAATGACGAAAACGGGCGGATTTCTCAGGTTTTTACTACATATGAACACTCTTCACATTGTCCCGTGCAACGTGGCTGCTAGTCCTCCATTCATGAAAAATCTTAATGTCCAAGCTCATGTCCAAGGCACCAAACCAGGCTAAAAAGTCAAAAATCGATAACTAAACTTGAGTTGTACTGCTTCTTACTTGCTATTACATCAACTTATAATCTTATTCTGTGTTCTACTATGGTGCTTTTAGTGTCTCCGCATATCGCAGCACGCAACATAGCTTTGCACACGATAAATGTAACCGTTTCAGAGAGAATAGCGGCCAATGTGACCATCTGACATTAACTCGATTCGATAGCAAATGACGAAACGGGCAGATTTATTAGGTTGTTTCTACATATGAACACTTTTCACATTCCCACGCGCAACGTGGCTGCTAGTCCTCCCTTCATGCAACATCTTAAGGTACTAACTCATGTCCAAGTCACCAAACCAGGCTAGTGAGTCAATAATCGGTAACTAAAACTAGAATTGTAGTACTCCTTACTACCCGATTATATCAACTTAGAAACTTTTTCTGTTTACGACCATGATTCATTTAGTGTCTCCGCATACTTCAAAACGCTACATAGTTTGGAAGACGATAAATGAAACCGTTTCAGAGATATGAGCCTCCAATGATTCGATCGTTCATTAAGTCGATTCGATAGCAAATGAAGAAAATGGGAGGATTTCTGAGGGTTTTACAACATATGAACACATTTCACATTCACCCGTGCAACGCGGATGCTAGTCCTCCCTTCATGCAAAATCTTAAGGTCCTAGCTCATTTCCAAGGCACCGAAGAAGGGAAAAACGTCAGTAATCGATAACTAAAACTTGTATTTTACTGCTTCTTACTGGCTATTACATCAACTTAGAAGTTTCTTCTGTGTTCTAATATGGTGCTTTCATTGTCTCCGCATTCCGCATTTCCGAGAGAAGAGCGGTCACTGTGACGATGTGACATTAAGTCGTTTGGAAAGCTAATGACGAAAACTGGCAAATTTTTCAGGTTTTTACTACATATGAACACCTTTCACATTCTCCCTTGCAACGTGGCTGCTGTTCCTCCATTCATACAAAATTTTAAGGTCCTAGCTAATGTCCAAGGCACCAAAGCCGGCTAAAAAGTCAAAAATCAATAACTAAAACTTGAATTGTAAAGCTTCTTACTGGCTATTACATCACCTTAGAAGCTTCTTCTGTGTTCTACTATGGGGCTTTTAGTGTCTCCGCATTCCGCTGCACGCGACATAGCTTTGCACACGATAAATGTAACCGTTTCACGGAGAAGACAAGCCAATGTGACGATCTGACATTAAGACGATTCGATAGCAAGTGAAGAAAACGGGCGTATTTCTTAGGTTTTTACTACATATGAACAATTTTCACATTCTCCCGTGCAACGTTGCTGCTGGTCCTCCCTTCATGCATAATATTAAGGCCCTAGCTCAAGTCCAAGGCACCAAATCCGCCTTAAAAGAAAAAAATCGTTAACTAAAACTTGAATTGTACTGCTTCATATTGGCTATTACTTCAACGTAGAAGCTTCTTCTGCGGTCTACTATGGTGCTTTTAGTGTCTCCGCATTCCGCAGCACGCGACATAGCTTTTCACACGTTAAATGTAACCGTTTCAGAGATAAGAGCGGCCAACGTGGCCATCTGACATTAAGTCGATTCGATAGGAAATGACGAAAACAGGCAGATTTATTAGGTTGTTACTACATATGAACACTTTTCACATTTTCCCGTGCAACGTGGCAGCTAGGTGTCCCTTCATGCAAAATCGTAAGGTCCTAGCTAATGTCCAAGGCACCCAAGCTGGCTAAAAAGTCAAAAATCGTTAACTAAAACTTGAAATGTACTGCTTCTTATTGGCTATTACATCAACATAGAAGCTTCTTCTGTGGTCTACTATGGTGCTTTTAGTGTCTCCGCTTTCCACAGCAAGCGACATAGCTTTGCACACGTTAAATGTAACCGTTTCAGAGAAAAGAGCGGTTAACGTGACGATATGACATTGAGTCGATTTGATTGCAGATGACGAAAACAGGCGGATTTCTTAGGTTTTTACTACATATGAACGCTTTTTACATTCTCCCGTGCAACGTGGCAGCTAGGCGTCCCTTCATGCAAAATCTTAGGGTCCTAGCTCATGTCCAAGGCACCAAAGCCGGCTAAAAAGTCAAAAATCGTTAACTAAAACTTATAATTGTACTCCTTCTTATTGGCTATTACATAAACTTAGAAGCTTCTTCTGTGTTCTACTATGGGGATTTTGGTGTCTCCGCATTCCGCATCACGCGACATAGCTTTGCACCCGATAAATGTAACCGGTTCGGAGAGAAGAGTGGCCAATGTGACGATTTGACATTAAGTCGAGTCGATAGCAAGTGACGAAAACGGACGAATTTCTCAGGTTTTTACTACATATGAACACTTTTCACATTCTCCCGTGCAACGTGGCTGCTAGTCCTCCCATAATACAAATTCTTACTTTCCTAGCTCATGACCAAGGCACCAAAGACGACTAAAAAGTCAATAATCGATAGCTGAAACAATTATTTTACGGCTTCTTACTGTCTATTACGTCAACTTGGAAGCTTGTTCTGTGTTCTACTATGGTGCTTGTAGTGTCTCCGCATTCCGCAGCACGCGACATAGCTTAGAACACGATAAATGTAACCGTTTCAGAGAGAAGAGCGACCAGTGTGACGATCTGACATTAAGTCTTTTCGATAGCAAATGACGACAACGGGCGGATTCCTTAGGTTTTTACTACATGCGATCTCTTTTCACATTCTCCAGTGCAACGTGGCTGTTAGTGCTCCCTTCATGCAAACTATTAAGATCCTACCTCATGTCCAAGGCACCAAAGCCGGCTAAAAATTCAAAAATCGATAGCTAAATTTGAGTTCTTCTGCTTCTTACTGGCTATTACATCAACTTAGAAGCTTTTTCTGTGTTCTACTATGGTGCTTTTAGTGTCTCCGCATATCGCAGCACGCAACATAGCTTTGCACACGATAAATGTAACCGTTTCAGAGAGAAGAGCGGCCAATGTGACGATCTGATATAAAGTCGAATCGATGGCAAATGACGAAAACAAGCGGATTACTTAGTTTTTTACTACATTCGATCACTTTTCACATTCTCCCGTGCAACGTGGCTGCTAGTCCTCCCTTTATAGACATTCTTAAGGTCCTAGCTCATGTTCAAGGCACCAAAGCCGGCTAAAAAGTTAATAATCGATAACTAAAACGATTATTTTACGGCTTCTTACTGGCTATTACGTCAACTTGGAAGCTTCTTCTGTGTTCTACTATGGTGCTTGTAGTGTCTCCGCATATCGCAGCACGCGACGTAGCTTTGCACACGATAAATGTAACCGTTTCATATAGAACAGCCTCCAATGTGACCATCTGACATTAAGTCGATTCGATAGCAAATGACGAAAGCGTTCGGATATCTTATGTTTTTACTACATATGAACACGTTTCACATTCTTCCGTGCAACGTGGCTGCTAGACCTCCCTGCATGTAAATTCTTAAGTTCCTACCTCATGTCCAAGGCACCAAAGCCGGTTAAAAATTCAAAAATCGATAACTAAATTTGAGTTCTACTGCTTCTTAATGTCTATTACATCAACTTAGAAGCTTTTTTGTGTTCTACTATGGTGCTTTTAGAGTCTCCGCATATCGCAGCACGCAACATAGCTTTGCACACGATATATGTAACCGTTTCCGAGAGAAGAGCGGCCAATGTGACGATCTGACATTAAGTCGAGTCGATAGCAAGTGACGAAAACGGACGAATTTCTCAGGTTTTTACTACATATGAACACTTTTCACATTCTCTCGTGCGAGATGGCTGCTAGTCCTCCCTTCATGCAAAATCGTAAGGTCCTAGCTCATGTCCAAGGCACCAAATCCGGCTGTAAAGTCAACAATCGATAAATAAAACTTGTATTGTACTGCTTCTTACTGGTTATTACATCAGCTTAGAAGCTCCTTCTGTGTTCTACTATTGTGCTTTAATGTCTCCGAGTTTCGCAGCACGCAACAAAGCTTTGCGCACGATAAATGTAACCGTTTCAGAGAGAAGAGCGGCCAATGTGACGATCTGATATAAAGTCGAATCGATAGCAAACGACGAAAACGGGCGGATGTTTTAGGTTTTTACTACATATGAACACTTTTCACATTCGCCCGTGCAACGTGGCTGCTAGTCCTCCCATAATACAAATTCTTAATTTCCTAGCTCATGTCCAAGGCACCAAAGACGACTAAAAAGTCAATAATCGATAGCTGAAACAATTATTTTACGGCTTCTTACTGTCTATTACGTCAACTTAGAAGCTTCTTCTGTGTTCTACTATGGTACGTTTAGTGTCTGCGCATTCCGCAGCACGCCACATAGTTTTGCACACGATAAATATAACCGTTTCATTGAGAAGAGCGTCAAATGTGACGACCTGACATTAAGTCGATTCGATATCAAATGACGAAAACGAGCGGATTTCTTAGGTTTTTACTATATTCGATCACTTTTCACATTCTCCCGTGCAACGTGGCTGCTAGTCCTTTCTTCATGCAAAATCTTAAGCTCCAAGCTCATGTCCAAGGCACCAAAGCCGGATAAAAAGTCAAAGATTGATAACTAAAACTTGAATTATGCTGCTTCTTACTGGTTATTACGTCAACTTAGAAGCTCCTTCTGTGTTCTACTATGGTGCTTTTAGTGTCTCCGAATTTTGCAGCACTCAATATAGCTTTGCACACGATAAAAGTAACCGTTTCAGAGAGAAGAGCGGCCAATGTGACGATCTGATATAAAGTCGAATCGATAGTAAACGACGAAAACGGGCGGATTTCTTAGGTTTTTACTACATATGAACACTTTGCACATACTTTCGTGCAACGTGGCTGCTAATCTTCCCTTCATGCAAAATCGTAAGGTCCTAGCTGATGCACAAGGCACCAAAGCCGCCTAAAAATTTAAAAATCTATCACTAAAGTTTCAATTGTACTCCTCCTTACTGGCTATTACACCAACTTAGAAGGGTCTTCTGTGTTCTACTATGGGGCTTTTGGTGTCTCCGCATTCCTCAGCACGCGACATAGCTTTGAACACGATAAATGTAACCGTTTCAGAGAGAAGAGCGGCCAATGTGACGGCTGACATTAAGTCGATTCGATAGCAAATGACGAAAACGGACGATTTTTTCAGGTTTTTACTACATATGAACTCTTTTCACATTCTCCCGTGCAACGTGGCTGCTAGTCCTCGCATCATGCAAGATCTTAAGATCCTAGCTCATGTCCAAGGCACCAAAGCCAGCTAAAAAGTCAATAATCGATAGCTAAAACTTTTATTTTACGTCTTCTTACTGGCTATTACGTCAACTTAGAAGCATCTTCTCTGTTCTACTATGGTGCTTTTAGTGTCTCCGAATTCCGCAGCATTCGACGTAGTATTGCACACGATAAATGTAACCGTTTCAGAGAGAAGAGCGGCCAATGTGACGATCTGACATTAAGTCGATTAGATAGTAAATGACGAAAACGGGCGGATTTCTATGTTTTTACTACATATGTACACTTTTCACATTCTCCCGTGTAACGTAGCTAATAGTCCTCCCTTCATGCAAAATCTTAAGTTCCTAGCTCATGTCCAAGGCACCAAAGCCGACTAAACAGTTAATAATCGATAGCTAAAACTATTATTTTACGGCTTCTTACTGGCTATTACGTCAACTTGGAAGCTTCTTCTCTGTTCTACTATGGTGCTTGTAGTGTCTCCGCATATCGCAGCACGCGACATAGCTTTGCACACGATAAATGTAACCATTTCAGAGAGAAGAGCATCCAATGTGACGATCTGACATTACGTCGATACGATAGCAAAAGACGAAAACGAGCGGATTTCTTAGGTTTTTACTACATATGAACACTTTTCACATTCTCCCGTGCAACGTGGCTGCTAGTCCTCCCTTCATGCAAAATCGTAAGGTCCTAACTCATGGCCAAGACACCAAAGCCGGCTAAAAAGTCAAAAATCGATAACTAAACTTGAATTGTACTGCTTCTTACTCGCTGTTACATCAACTTAGAAGCTTCTTCTGTGTTCTGCTATGGTGCTTTTAGTGTCTCCGCATATCGCAGCACGCAACATAGCTTTGCACACGATAAATGTAACCGTTTCAGAGAAAAGAGCGGCCAATGTGACGGTCTGACATTAAGACTAATCGACAGCAAATGACGAAGACGGGGGGATTTCTTAAGTTTTTTCTACATATGAACACTTTTCACATTCTCACGTGCAACGTGGCTGCTAGTCCTCCTTTTATACAAATTCTTAAGGTCCTAGCTCATGCCCAAGGCACCAAAGCCGGCTAAAAAGTTAATAATCGATAGCTAAAACTACATTCCTGGAAATGGAAAAAAGAACACATTGACACCGGTGTGTCAGACCCACCATACGTGCTCCTGACATTGCGAGACGGCTGTACAAGCAATGATCACACGCACGGCACAGCGGACACACCAGGAATTGCGGTGTTGGCCGTCGAATGGCGCTAGCTGCGCAGCATTTGTGCACCGCCGCCGTCAGTGTCAGCCAGTTTGCCGTGGCATACGGAGCTCCATCGCAGTCTTTAACACTGGTAGCATGCCGCGACAGCGTGGACGTGAACCGTATGTGCAGTTGACGGACTTTGAGCGAGGGCGTATAGTGGGCATGAGGGAGGCCGGGTGGCCGTACCGCCGAATTGCTCAACACGTGGGGCGTGAGGTCTTCACAGTACATCGATGTTGTCGCCAGTGGTCGGCGGAAGGTGCACGTGCCCGTCGACCTGGGACCGGACCGCAGCGACGCACGGATGCACGCCAAGACCGTAGGATTCTACGCAGTGCCGTAGGGGACCGCACCGCCACTTCCCAGCAAATTAGGGACACTGTTGCTCCTGGGGTATCGGCGAGCACCATTCGCAACCGTCTGCATGAAGCTGGGCTACGGTCCCGCACACCGTTAGGCCGTCTTCCGCTCACGCCCCAACATCGTGCAGCCCGCCTCCAGTGGTGTCGCGACAGGCGTGAATAGAGGGACGAATGGAGACGTGTCGTCTTCAGCGATGAGAGTCGCTTCTGCCTTGGTGCCAATGATGGTCGTATACGTGTTTGGCGCCGTGCAGGTGAGCGCCACAATCAGGACTGCATATGACCGAGGCACACAGAGCCAACACCCGGCAACATGGTGTGGGGAGCGATCTCCTACACTGGCCGTACACCTCTGTGATCGTCGAGGGGACACTGAATAGTGCACGCTACATCCAAACCGTCATCGAACCCATCGTTCTACCACTCCTAGACCGGCAAGAGAACTAGCTGTTCCAACAGGACAATGCACGTCCGCATGAATCCCGTACCACCCTACGTGCTCTAGAAAGTGTAAGTCAACTACCCTGGCCAGCAAGATCTCCGGATCTGTCCCCCATTGAGCATGTTTGAGACTGGATGAAGCGTTGTCTCACGCGGTCTGCACGTCCAGCACGAACGCTGGTCCAACTGAGGCGCCAGGTGGAAATGGCATGGCAAGCCGTTCCACAGGACTACATCCAGCATCTCTACGATCGTCTCCATGGGAGAATAGCAGCCTGCATTGCTGCGAAAGGTGGATATACAATGTACTAGTGCCGACATTGTGCATGATCTGTTGCCTGTGTCTATGTGCCTGTGGTTCTGTCAGTGTGATCATGTGATGTATCTGACCCCCAGTAATGTGTCAATAAAGTTTCCCCTTCCTGGGACAATGAATTCACGGTGTTCTTATTTCAATTTCCAGGAGTGTATTATTTGAAGGCTTCTTACTGGCTATTACTTCAACTTAGAAGCTTCTTCTTTGTTCTACTATGGTGCTTGTAGTGTTTCCGCATATAGCAGCACGCGACATAGCTTTGCACACGATAAATGTAACCGTTTCAGAGAGAAGAGAATCCAATGTGACGATCTGACACTAAGTCGATTCGATAGCAACTGACGAAAACGGGCGGATTTCTTATGTTTTTACTACATTTGAACACATTTCACCTTCTCCCGAGCAACGTGGCTGCTAGTCCTCCCTTCATACAAATTCTTAAGGTCCTACCTCATGTCGAAGGCACCAAAGCCGCCTAAAAATTCAAAAATCGATATCTAAATTTGAGTTCTACTGCGACTTACTGGCTATTACATCAACTTAGAAGCTTTACTGTGTTCTACTATGGTGCTTTTTGTGTCTCTGCATATTGCAGCACGCAACATAGCTTTGCACACGATAAATGCAACCGTTTCAGAGACAAGAGCGGTCAATTTGACGATCTGATATAAAGTCGAATCGATAGCAAATGACGAAAACGGTTGGATATCTGTGGTTTGTATTACATATGAACACTTTTCACATTCTCCTGTGCAACGTGGCTGCTAGTCTTCCATTCTTGCAAAGTCGTAAGGTCCTAGGTCATGTCCAAGGCACCAAAGACGGCTAAAAATTTAAAAATCGATCACTAACACTTAAATAATACTGCTCCTTACTCGCTATTACATCAACTTAGAAGCTTCTTCTGTGTTCTACTACGGGGCTTTTATTGTCTCCGCATTCCGCAGCACGCGACATAGCTTTGCACACGATAAATGTAACCGTTTCAGGGAGAAGTGCGGCTAATGTGACGATATGACATTAAGTAGAATCGATAGCAAATGAAGAAAACGGGCGGATGTCTTAGGTTTTTACAACATATGAACATTTTTCACATTGTCTCGTGCAACGTGGCTGTAATTCTTAACTTCATGCAAAATCGTAACGTCCTAGCTCATGTCCAAGGCACCAAAGCCTGCTAAAAAGTCAATAATCGGTAGCTAAAACTAATATTTTACGGCGTCTTACTGGCTATTACGTCAACTTAGAAGCTTCATCTGTGTTCTACTATGGTGCTTTTAGTGTCTCCGCATTCCGCATCACGCGACATAGCTTTGCACACGATAAATGTAACCGTTACAGAGAGAAGAGCGGCCAGTGTGACGATCTGACATTAAGTCGATTCAAAGACAAATGACGAAAACTGGCGGATTTCTCAGGTTCTTACTACATATGAACACTTTTCACATTCTCCTGTGCAACGTGACTGCTAGTCCACCCTGCATGCAAAATCTGTAGGTCCTAGCTCATGTCCAAGGCGCCAAAGCCGGCTAAATAGCCAAAAATCGATAACTAAACTTGAATTGTACTGCTTCTTACTGGCTATTACATCGACTTAGAAGCTTCTTCTGTGTTCTACTATGGTGCTTTTAGTGTCTCCGCATTCCGCAGCACGCGACCGTTTCAGAGAGAAGAGGGGCCAATGTGACCATCTAACACGAAGCCGAATAGATAGCAAATGACGAAAACGGGCTGATTTCTTAGGTTATTACTACATATGCACACTTATGAAATACACCCGTGCAACGGGGTTGCTAGTCCTCCCTTTATGCAAAATCTTAAGGTACTATCTCATGTCCAAGGCACCGAACCCGGCTAAATATTCTATAACCTGTAACTAAAACTTGAATTGTACTGCTTCTTACTGTCTATTACATTAACTTAGAAGATTCTTCTGTGTTCTATTATGGTGCTTTTAGTGTCTCCGCATTTCGCAGCAAGAGACATAGCTTTGCACACGTTAAATGTAACCGTTTCAGAGAGAAGAGCGTCCAATGTGACGATCTGACATTAAGTCGACTCGATAGCAAATGAAGAAAACGGGCTGATTTCTTAGGTTTTTACTACATATGAAATCTTTTCAGATTCTCCCATGCAACGTGGCTGCTAGTCCTCCCTTCATGCAAAATCTTAAGGCCCTTGCTCAAGTCCAACGCACCAAAGCCGGCTAAAAAGTCAAAAATCGGTAATTAAACTTGAATGGTACTGCTTCTTACTGGCTATTACATCAACTTAGAAGCTTCTTCTGTGTTCTACTATGGTGCTTTTAGTGTCTCCGCATTCGGAAGCACGCGACATAGCTTTGCACACGGTAAATGTAACCGTTTCAGAGAGAAGAGCGGCCAATGTGACGATCAGACATTAACTCGATTCGAAAGCAAATGACGAAAACGGTCGGATATCTTTGGTTTTTACTACATATGAACACTCTCCACATTCTCCCATGCAAGGTGTTAGCTAGTCCTCCCTTCATGCAAAATCTTAAGGTCCTAGCTCATGTCAAAGTCACCAAAGCCCCCTAAAAAGGCAAAAATCGATAACTAAACTTTAATTGTACTGCTTCTTACAGGCAATTACATCAACTTCGAAGCTTCTTCTGTGCTCTACTAAGGTGCTTTTAGTGTCTCCGCATATCACAGCACGCGACAAAGATTTGCACACGATAAATGTAACTGTTTCAGAGAGAAAAGCTGCCAATTTGACGATCTGACATTAAGTCGATTCGATAGCAAATGACGAAAACGGGCAGATTTCTCAGGTTTTTACTACATATGAATAATTTTCACATTCTGCTGTGCAACGTTTCTGCTAGTCCTCCCTTCATGCAAAATCGTAAGGTCCTAGCTCATGTCCAAGGCACCGAAGCCGGCTAAAAAGTCAAAAATCGATAACTAAGTTTTATTTGTACTGCTTCTTACTGGCCATTACATCAACTTAGAAGCTTCTTCTGTGTTCTACTATGGTGCTTTTAGTGTCTCCGTATATCGCAGCACGCGACATAGCTTTGCACGCGATAAATGTAACCGTTTCACAGAGAAGAGCGGCCAATGTGACTATATGACATTAAGTTGATTCGATAGCAAATGACGAAAACGGGCGGATTTCTTAGGTTTTTACTACATATGAACACTTTTCACATTCTTTCGTGCAACGTTGGTGCTAGTCCTCCCTTCATGCAAAATCGTAAGGTCCTACCTCATTTGCAAGGCGCCAAAGCCGGCTAAAAAGCCAAAAATCGAAAACTAAACTTTGATTGTACTGCTTTATACTGGCTATTACTTCAACTTAGAAGCTTCTTCTCTGTTCTACTATGGTTCTTTTAGTGTCTCCGCTTTTCGCAGCTCGCGACATAGCTTTGCACAAGATAAATGTAACCGTTTCAGAGCGACGAGCGGCCAATGTGACGATCTGACTTTAAGTCGATTCGATAGCAAATTTATTTATTTATTTATTTATTTATTTTTTTATTTAACCTGACAAGATTAGGGCCATCAGTCCCTCTCTTACATCTAACCAGGCATTCTACTTATTTTACAGTCATATGTTGTAGTAGGCATGTTAAACTACATCTAATACAAAAAGTGAGATAAACAATTAGAAAGGTACACCTCGAAAAATACATTATTGAAGAGAAAGATTTCAGATAGGAGTGCTGGCAGCAGGGAGTGTGGGGGGAACTCATGGTGAAGGGAGGAGAGGAATAGAGGGACATGATGAAACATAATTAAGGGAAATATAAAGGAAAAGAAGACTGCGTGGCTAATAGAGATAGATGAAGAGGAAGGCATCTCAGAAGCAAGATAGGAGACGCTAGCTTTGCTATTTGACATATGAGAGGATTGGCCTTGCACATTAATTTTGTGGAGAATTTTCATGCGGATGATAGTAGGAAATGCTTCAACTTCTTCTTAAAAGCAACAGGAGATTGAATTTTTCTCAAGGTGAGGGGCAGTTTGTTCCAGAGGCGAACAGCGGCAACTGAGAAGGAGTTTGCAAAAGTTTTTGTTTTGTGAGTGGGCACAGCTAGGATACCAGATAAGAGCGACCTCGTGTTTCGATTATGATGGCATTACACGTTTTTAATCTCTGAAGCTAGGTACTGGGGTGCTTGCGCGACGAGGAGTCGGTGAAGTAGACATATAGTGTGGTAGTCACGCAGTTTGTCCGGCCGCAGCCACCCTAGCTCGGAGTATGAAGCACTAACATGATCATATCGGCGAATGTTGCAGGTGTAACGCACACAGGCATTCATGGTTAGCTCTAGCCGTCTTTTGTTTTCACTACTCATGCCTTGTTGAATCACATCACAATAGTGGAGGTTCGGTAGAACGAGTGCTTGCACGAGCTGGCGTTTCAAGTTCTGTGGGAATATGTTCCGAAACTTTTTGAGAGCATAGAGAGAAGCAGACGTCTTTCGGCACACTGCGACTGTATTCTCCGCCCAGTTGAGATGCTCGTCCAAAGTTACACCCAAGTTTTTCACTGTTTTCTGATATGGTAATGGAGTACCTTCGAGCAGAATAGGAGGTAGCCGTTCGCGGAAATCTAAACTTATTAATTTCTGATGGGCTATTAAGATTACTTGCGTCTTTTTTGCGTTTAATTTAAGCTCCTGGTTTTTCGCCCATGTCACTACTGAAGACAGATCATCATTCATCATATAGACTGAATTCATGCAAGTGTTCAGTGATTTGGTCATGAACAATATATTCAAGTGCTTTGGAAACAGCTGGCTGTATGCTAATTGGTCGGTAATCACTAGGCAGTTGCGGGTTTTCGATCTTAGGGATGGGTCGAATTATGCTTCTTTTCCATGCAGTGGGGTATATTCCGTTCACGAGGGAAAAATTAAATATGTCAGTTAAGACAGGTACTAAGATATCGGCAACATTCTTAATCATGGTTATACCGATAATGTCGTTGCCTATTGCATCAGAAGAGATTCTCATTATTGCTATTCTTGCCGTATTTGTTGTTACATGTTTTAGATGGAAGGTATCGTTGTTAGTTATCCTGTTTGGGGATTCTTGTGGACGGTAATTATCAGCCGTGCTGGTAATCAGAGGTGCAGAGAAGAATTCATTTAATTCGTTAGCTGACACATGAAAAGTAGTTTCCGATTTTGCCTTTCCGACCCCCAAGCTACGGAGATTCTTCCATAGAGTCGTGGGTTTCAGATCGCTGCATACAAGGGAGCGAGCGTGCCTGATTTTGGCATTGCGAATGCATTGTTTCACTCTGTTCCGTAGCTTTCTATATCCTTCGAAACGCTCGGTTTTCGGATCTGCCTTGAAACGCCTGTGGGCAGCATCATTATTAGTCATCCTTTGACGTAATTCAGCTGTCAGCCATGGAGCAGGAGATTTTCTTACACGGACTGTGTGCGCAGGTGCATGTTTGTCATAGAGGGCAAAGAGTCTATCACCAAGTTCATTAATTTTGCCGTCGATTGAAGGTTCTCTGATTATTTGATGCCATAAGATTTCTGAGCAATCGGCTGGGTAGAGCGTCAAGGTCAATACTTTTCATGTTCCTACAAGTTATGTAACGCGTACAGTCAAAAATCGATAAATAAATTTGAATTGTACTGCTCCTTACTGGCTGTTACATCAACGTAGAATCTTCTTCTGTATTCTACTATGGTGCTTTTTGTGTCTCCGAATATCGCAGCACGCGACATAGCGTTGCACACGATAAATGTAACCGTTTCAGAGTGTAGAGCAGCCAATGCGACGATCTGACATATACTCGATTCGATAGCAAATGACGAAAACGGGCCGATTTCTTATGTTTTTACTACATATGAATATTTTTCACATACTACCGTGCAACGTGGCTGCTAGTCCTCCCTGCATGCAAAATCTTAAGTTCCTAGTTCATGTCCAGTGCCCCAAAGCCGGCTAAAAAGTACAAAATCGATAACTTGAATTGCACTGCTTCTTACTGGCTAGTACATCAACTTAGAAGTTTCTTCTGTGTTCTACTATAGTGCTTTTAGTGTCTCCGCATTCCGCAGTACACGACATAGCTTTGCACACGATAAATGTAACCGTTTCAGAGAGAAGAGCGGCCAATGTGACCATTTGACATTAAGTCGATTCGATAGCAAATGACGAAAAGGGGCGGATTTGTTAGGTTTGTACTACATATGAACACTTTTCTCATTGTCCCCTGCAACGTGGCTGCTAGACCCTGCATGCACAATCTTAAGGTCCTAGCTCATGTCCAAGGCTCCAAAGAAGGCTAAAAAGTAAAAAATCGATAACTAATCTTGAATTGTCCTGCTTCTTACTGGCTATTACATCAACTTAGTAGCTTCTTCTGTGTTCCACTATGGTGTTTTTAGTGTCTCCGCATATCGCAGCAAGCGACATAGCCTTCCACATGATAAATGTAACCGTTTCAGAGAGTACAGCGGCCAATGTGACGATGTGACATTAAGTCGATTCGGTAGCAAATGACGAAAACGGTCGGATTTGTTGGATTTTTACTACATATGAACACTTTTCACATTCCCCCGTGCAACGTGGCTGCTAGTCCTCGTTTCATGCAAAATCTTAAGGTCATAGCTTATGTCCAAGGCACCAAGGCCGCCTAAAAATTGAAAAATCGATAACTAAACTTAAATTGTACTGCTTCTTACTGGCTATTACATCAACTAAGAATCTTCTTGTGTTCTACTATAGTGCTTTTAGTGTCTCCGAATATCGCAGCACGCGTCATAGCCTTCCACACGATAAATGTAACCGTTTCAGAGAGTAGAGCTGCCAATGTGACGTTCTGTCATTAAATCGATTCGATAGCATATGACGATAACTGGCGGATTTCTTAGGTTTTTTCTACATATAAATAGGTTTCAAATACTCCCGTGCGACGTGGCTGCTAGTCCTCCCTGCATGCAAAATCTTAAGTTCGTAGTTCATGTCCAAGCCCCAAAGCCGACTAAAGAGTCAAAATCGATAACTTGAATTGTACTGCTTCTTACTGGATATTACATCAACTTAGAAGCTTCTTCTGTGTTCTACTATGGTGCTTTTAGTGTCTCCGCATATCGCAGTACGCGACATAGCTTTGCACTCGATAAATGTAACCGTTTCAGAGAGAAGAGCGGCCAATGTGACCATCTGACATTAAATCGATTCGATCGCAAATGACGAAAACGGTCGGATTTCTTAGGTTTTTACTACATATGAACTCTTTTCTCATTGTCCCCTGCAACGTGGCTGCTAGACCTCCCTGCATGCAAAATCTTAATGTCCTAGCTCATGTCCAAGGCTCCAGAGAAGGCTAAAAAGTAAAAAAATCGATAACTATACTTGAATTTTACTGCTGCATACAGGCTATTACATCTACTTAGTAGCTTCTTCTGTGCTCTACTATGGTGCTAATAGTGTCTCCGCATATCGCAGCACGCGACATAGCCTTCCACACGATAAATGTAACCGTTTCAAAGTGTAGAGCGGCCAATGTGACGAACTGACATAAAGTCGATTCGATAGCAAATGACGAAACCTGGCGGATTTCTTAGGTTTTTACTACATATGATCACTTTTCACATTCTCCCGTGCAACGTGGCTGGTAGTCGTCCCTGCATGCAAAATGGTAAGGACCTAGCTGATATCCAAGGCACCAAAGAAGGCTAAAAAGTCAAAAATCGATAAATAAACTTAAATTGTACTGCTTCTTACTGGCTATTACATCAACTTAGAAGCTTCTCCTGTGTTCTACTATGGTGCTTTTAGTGTCTCCGCATATTGCAGCACACGACATAGCTTTGCCCACGATAAATGTAACCGTTTCAGAGAGAAGAGCGGCCATTGTGGCGATCTGGTATTTCGTCGATTCGATAGTAGATGCCGAAAACGGGAGGATTTCTTAAGTTTTTACTACATATGATCAGTTTTCACACATTCTCGTGTAACGTGGCTCCCAGACCTCGTTTCATGCAAAATCGTAACGTCGTCAGTCATATCCCTGGCGCCATAGGCGGCTAATAAGTCAATAATCGATAGCTAAAACTTGAATTGTACTGCTTCTTACTGGCCGATTACATCAACTTAGAGCCGGCCGCGGTGGTCAAGAAGTTCAGGCGCTCAGTCCGGAACAGCGGGACTGCTACGCTCGGAGGTTCGAATCCTGCTCGGGCATGGATGTGTTTAATGTCCTTAGGTTAGTTAGGTTTAAGGAGTTCTACGCTCTAGGGGACTGATGAAAACAGATGTTAAGTCCCATAGTGCTCAGAGCCATTTGAACCAATAACTGTGTTCTATGGAGTTGCTATTAGTGCCTCCGCATGCCGCAGCCATGGACATAAGTTTCCAGACGATAAATGTAACTGTTTTATAGAGAAAAGCATCCAATGTGACGATATGTCATTACGTCGATTCGACGGCAATTGACGAAAACGGGACGATTTCTTAGGTTTTTACAACACATGAACACTTTTCCAATTCTATCGTGTAACGTGTCTTCCAGACTTCGTTTCATGCCAAATCTTAAGGTCGTCGGACATGTCTGAGGCACCAAAGCCGGATAATAAGTCAATAATCGATTACTAAAACTTGAATTTTACTGCTTCTTACTGGCTGATTACATCAACTTATAAGTTTCTTCTGTGTTTTACTGTGTTGCTATTAGTGCCTCCGCATACCGCAGCACACAAAGTAAGTTTGAAGACGATGAAGGTAACCGCTTCACAGAGAAATTTCAAATTCTGTGTCTGTGTCTATTGCCTGCTCATATTGTTTAAAGCAGGTTGCTCTAAATGCCCAGTGGATCTGATTCCATTGATACCTATTCTAAACAATCTCGGATTTGTAAAGACCAAGCTCTGCTTATACTTATAGTCTGGGAAGTTGACATATCTTAGACAGTAAAATATGATGGTTAAAGATGTCCACTGAGTATTCTGTCATGACCACTTTTTGTGTGAGGTGATAAATACCAGGAATTTGATTGCATTTTGAGAACCTAATGGTACCTAACATTATTGTCTATGTAAATTAATGGAACTGGATTTTTCCTGAGGTCAGCAGTTTTCCGAAGGTCGTCGTTTTTCCCGAGGTCGTCGTTTTTCCCAAGGTCGGCGTTTTTCCCCGAGGTCGGCGTTTTTCCCCGAGGTGGGCGTTTTTCCCCGAGGTCGGCGTTTTTTCCCAACAGCGGCGTTTTTCCCCGATGTCGGCGTTTTTCCACGATGTCGTCGTTTTTCCCCAAGGTCTTCGTTTTTCCACGATGTCGTCGTTTTTCCCAAGGTCGGCGTTTTTCCCCGAGGTCGGCGTTTTCCCCCGAGGTCGGCGTTTTTCCCCGAGGTCGGCGTTTTTGCCCCGAGGGCGGCGTTTTTCCCCGAGGTCGGCGTTTTTGCCCTAAGGTCGGCGTTTTTCCCCGAGGTCGACGTTTTTTCCCGAGGTCTGCGTTTTTGCCCCAAGGTCGGATCAAAGATTTTTTTTCCCGAGGTCTAGAAATCTATCGATATATTGAAAATCCAAAGTATTTTCATGTATGTAGACTATACTGTTATGTCATGTCATCTTGAAACATTTATCCGACCACTAGATAATGGTATTTATCAAGATAGCGATATATTTCGTTATATCTATTTATTTCGATAATCGTTTTCTTAGGGGTACAGATTTATTTTGAGACGTCCATACTTTTCCCATTATCGATTCAATTCGATATATCGACTTACGTAGATGCGCACATTAAATCATGATATCGATTTATTTCGAGATATCTGTCTATATTGAGGAGTCTATTTATTTCGAGATATCGATTGATTTAGAGTATCCGATTATATCGAGATATCGATTTATTTTGATATACCGACACAATTAAGGTTGTCTATATATTTCCAGGTATCGATATATTTCCATGTATTGGTGTACTACAGATATCGATTCTTATCGAGATATCGATATAATTCAAGGTACCTCCATATCTCTAGTAATCCATAAATTTCTAGATATCGCTATTTTGAGAGATATCTTTATATTATGTGGTACCAATATATTTCGAGATATCGATATATTTCTGTACCTCAATTTATCTCGATATGTCGACTAGCATCGAGATTTCGCTCTATATGGTAAGCCGAAATGCGTCTAGATGTCGATATACTTCGGGATATCGACTCATTTCGGTGTAGCGGTTGTTTGGAGGTGTCGATTTATTTCGAGGTTTCGATTTATTTCACGGTGTCGATTTATTTCGAGGGTTGCGATTTTTCTTGGGTTGCGATTTATTTCGAGGTGGCGATTTATTTCGAGGTGGCGATTGATTTCGAGGTGTGGATTTATTTCGAGGTGTCGATGTATTTCTAGGTGACGATATATTTCGATGTTACTTGTCGACTGCATCAGCTTAGAACCTATTTCGTACAGAGTGGTGCGACTGCATACCTCAGCAGGCGACATTGATATCCAGACGATGAATTTTACCGTTTCCGAGAGAAATGCGTGCGATGTGATGAATTGGCACTACTTCATTATGAAAACAAATGACGAAAACGTGAGGTTTTCTTCGGTTTTTCTGCCACTGCTGCCAACTTTCAGCCCACCCCCTCCTCCCCTTCCCCAGTCGTGGCGATCAGCTTTTGTGATGGAAATGGACACAGGAAAGTAATAACGTTCCATGAAATCCCATTCTAGGGACGTTCAAGGGTAAATGTTCCAGACGGTTTATTTGCATTAAGACACGCATACTGCGCATCTACAATGTCACATCTGCCAGATCGTTTCTATTGTCAACAGTGGAAAACAAAACAGCGTACTGAAGAAGCCATAGTGAGACGCGGTTTTTGGTAGACGAAATAATAGGAATACTCTAGCTATTGATAATGATGATCTAATGAGAATTCTGTTATTGTTTTGAAAGATGCATTTAAATATGCATTGAACGTAGCTCCAAATTATTTTGAGAATTATAATTGCGGTATTATGAATCTACATTGGAGATTTTGTAATGCAAAACATTTCGATCTGAGAATACTTTACGTGATAGTACGGCATTGACCTTGTGTGTCATTAGGGTAAAGTTAATTTGCCGCCATTCACATAAAATTTATCCGCCATTAACATAAAATCTATTTTTCAGCGTACTGCAATAAGGACTCACTTCAGATGATTGGACAATTAAAGAGAACTCAAACCGTTATTTTAATAGTATTCGTAGGTCCATTGCAGCATTTACCGTGGACAGTCCCTGAGCCTAGACTGTCAGTTTTATGTAGGGAGTACTACTTTAAAAAAGCACTCCGTGTTCAGGTCACAAGTGGCCAATCAGGACCATCCGACCGCCACGTCATTCTCACTGAGGGTGGAGGAGGAGCTGGCTCTCCCACTCGTTGTGGTAGTTTCCTTTGACTGGAGCCGCTACTATTCGGACGAGTAGTTCCTCAATTGGCATCGGAAGGCTGAGTGCAACCCGAAAAATGCCAACAGCGCATAGCGGCCCATATGGTCACCCATCCAAGTGCCGACCACGCCCGAAAGTGCTAAACTTCAGTTATCTGACGGGAACCGGTGTATCCACTGCGGCAAGGCCATTGCCCCTACCACTTTTTATGATATTTTTGATCGTAGTTCAGGTCTGATGGCTGGGAAGAATGGACGTTTACCATGTTATGCACATTTATATTTTCACTACGTCGACACAGCTGGTCCAATTACGACCACAGGTGATGGTAGCCATAATGATCGTGCCAAGCATCCCGTGTACATTAGTTACATCCAAGTGTGTGGGCATCACAGCATTCGTGACATTTAAATTTGTTACTTCTTTGCTACTATATTCGCAATAAATTTTGCAGACAGTATCCGCATATGACGCTGAATGTACCTACAAAATTATATCATTGTACGACACATGTTTCGGGAGATACGTCATAAAAACTCAGGACAAGGCCAGACGCTGCATAGTACGGACGTGGACGCACAGCTCTAAATAAATGCCTGGTCAACACCAAGCTTTTCCGCTAGTCATCTATAAAGATAAAAAATCCCCAATATTGTCTACCAGCGTATTTTTGAAAAACCTTTATTTTGTCATCCATTTTTTTCTTGTAAAAATCGTAAAAGCCGTGCATCATTGCGTTTTTAAAAAGCGTTTCTTATTGTCATCTCTTTTTATGTATTTTAAACCATCTATCGCTTGTGTAACCTGTGGCTACAAGTCCATTCCCTTTATGGTGTAATCGAAATAATAAACAACGCAAAAAAGTGTGGGTCAATTTCTTCCTCATTTTTCGGAACTTCTGATAATAGTAAATCGTTGGCTCTTTGAGGGCGTGGTAGGTACATACAAGAGATTAGTGTAAGATTAGAATTTGGGTTAGATGCAGTGCCAGGAGGTTCTGTTTCTATCTGGCTAGCTTCAGAGTACTTCACCATCTACTAAGTGATGCGTTTCATTGTGAATGGTGTGTTCTGTGCTAGGTCTACCCTTTTACTGCACAATGCTGTTCCTTCGATGCTATTAAAACCAGGATGTTATCAAAATATATGCACAGTGGCAGACTGGAGTCTGCAGAAATATTTCCAGTGGTGGGGAGGGGGGAAGGCGCGTCGGGGCTGGAGTGCATGATTCTGAAACTGGCACTCTGTGTACAAATCAGCTGGTCAGTTACGAGGTGCATCAAGCTACAAGACCCTAACTCTATAAGCGCTACAACTGGCCAAAGCTAAGGTTTATCAGTATTGTGGAGAATTCTTATCTGGAAGAGTATACTGTAACGAATAAAAACTCTTTACTCCAGATTCCAGGGAGGGTTGGGGGCGATGGGTGAAAGTGCCCTTTTGCCTATCCTCCCCTCCCGACCTCCTCCCCTCCCCCTCCCCTTCACCCTCGCAGACGCCAATGGCTGGCCCGTTCATTTTGAGAACATCAGAGCTCCAGTAACCTTTCTGAGAAACTGCTCTTGTTGTCCTTGTGCGTCAATCTTACCACTCAGAACACCAGTGGGAATGTTGGTTATCGCTGAAGTAACTGATTTTCGGCTCTTATCAGTTTCCCAACCCTTCTTTAAGCTAATTGTTAAAGCCCGTCACAATACCAGTTCTTGTAATAACCGATTTTCAGTCTTTTATTTACATTATTTTCTCTAGTAAACGTAGAAATCAAACAAAGATTAAACAATTTTTACTTTCTCAGTTTCTTGATAAATGGAATCAAAATGTCAAATTAAATACCCTTATGATGACCTGCAGCCGTTCAGAACGAAATTAGAATTATATTAATACCGTCAGCTGCTCACGTGTGTCGATATATATCAACGGCGACAGGTGACAATGTGTGCACGTCTGGGACTCGAACCCGGGATCTCCTGCTTACATGGCAGGTGCTCTGCCCATCTGAGCCACCGAGGGCACAGACGATAGTGTGACTGCAGGTACTATCTCGCGCACACCTCCCGCGAGACTCACATTCTCACCTTGCATGTCCACAAACTACATTCGTAGTGTCCCACACCGACACACTCATTACTCGTGGAACACATTCTTACCAAGTCCAGTTCGGGGAATACGTGTGCATCTTCACAGAAGAAGGTCATGGCGGGTATTGCCAGAACCATATACTTATATTGATATGGACATGTCTTCCACGAGGAATGAGTGTGTTGGAGTGGGACTCTACGACTGTAGTGTATGGACATTCAAGGTGAGAATGTGAGTCTCGCTGGAGGCGTGCGCGAGATAGTCCCTGCAGTCGAACCATACACTGTGTCCTCTGTGCCTCAGATGGATAGAGCGTCTGTCATTTTAGCAAGAGATCCCGGGTTCGAGTCCCGGTCGCGGCACACATTTTCACTTGTCCACGTTGATATTTATCAACGCCCGCGAGCAACTGACGGTATTAAAATAATTCTAATTTCTTTAAATTAAATAGTCAAATAAAACTTTGTCCGATCTTCGCTGCTGGCGAGTGCTTCTATACTACAGAAAACTGGCAATATTATCCTACTGATTATAGTTTTTAGAAGCTCTGCTCAAAAATTATATTGTAATCGGTTATCACAGCACTATGCAGGCATTACGTATAGTCCAGCGATAAAGAGTGAAAACTGCGGCAGGAGAACTCTCTTTTTCGTTTTAATTTCTCTGTTTTTAAGGGCTAAAAGCAGATAACGGCATACTACGTAGACACAGCAGCAGATCAGGCACTTTCTACTTTTATCCAGAACTATGAATGATTTGTTAAATTTTAACTTTTTTCCTTGTATGATGTCGCAAGTCGACCAAATCTAACTTTGTTCTTCACTCGTACCGCATATCGTAAAATACTTCCAGACTTCCAGATGGTGCCATTCTATGTTACAACTGACGTTCGACAACAGCGAGAAACTGTGTCCAGTCTCGCGCTCTGCTTGTATAACAGGCACAGTATTGTCTCGGCAATGTTGGACCAATCCATTTGTTGCTCGTTTCTATCAGCAGTGTTATTAAAGTGGCATACATAACTTTTCCCATTTTTTTCTGTAATAACGCCGTATTTCAGTGCTATGGAAATCTTACGAATAAAAATTACTCGTCTTTTTTTAAAAAGGTTTATTTGAAAACTAAAAATTTTACTACGACATCTGTGGCTAATTGATATATCTGTTTTTACGTGGTTATCAGGAAAAAATGAAAAGATACTTGTTATAACCGAGAGCAAACAAATACTGAAAGACATCGGTTATTCAGAACTAAAATACCCATGTCGTTTTAACTGATCGGTTTTTCTATCTATAAACTGCAGTGTCGCCATAGAAAAGTGTGTCGCTCCATCAATGTCCATAGCAACTTTGAGATATGTGTTTATGCGCAATATCGGCAAATGGAAACACGAAGAGGTAATAAGCACCTGAGCGATAGAATTTATTTCACAGTCAGAAAAGTCGAGTGACAGGCAAGACTGAATCACTGTAATAGAAATTATATGGAAAGCTGTGTAAAGGAAAATTTCCAGTTCTTTCGTGGATTCCAAAATTGAAGCAAATTCCGGGACACCAAGGTGACATAGTCTTATACGGATAGTATTCCATGACTAACGTAATTGGCCCATATACTGTACTGGTATACGGATAATATTACACGACTAACGTAATTTACCTGAAATAATTTACAAACATGTTACTGTAACATTCGCTACTACTCATTACGCTAATTCACCTTCAGCCATTAAGCGCAAATCTCAGTTATGATACGTGCGCCAAACAAAAATTTATCAACCTAGTAACTCAAGACAACTACAAACGATCATTGTGTGCAAAATAAATAGAACACTTCATAAGAAGAACATGACGGGTTTGAATCATTCCCACCGCAAAGGATGAAAAATTCAGGCTCGCACACAAGACCACTTGATAACTAACCAGAAATTCAGATTAGTTGTAGCTTCGGTGACAATCGCCTTTTTTACATTTTCCCCGTAAACTAGATAATTATGAAACGTAAGCAACTACTGTAAAATATCTGCGGCAACGGCCTTGCCGCGGAGGTTGCATCGGTTCACGTGGGATCACCGAAGTTAAGTGCGTTGTCGGGCGTTGAAGGCACTTGGATGGGTGATCATCCAGGCCGCCATGCGCTCTTGCCATTTCTCGGGGTGCACTCAGCCTCATGATGCCAATCGAGGAGCTACTCGACCCAATAGTAGCGGCTCCGGTCAAAAAATACCAACATAACGACCGGGAGAGCAGTGTGCTGACCCCCGCCCCTCCTGTTCGCATCCTCCACGGATGATGACACGGCGGTCGGATGGTGCTGTCCCAGTAGGTCACTCGTGGCCTGAAGACGGAGTGCTTACAAAGCAAACTACTCTCCAGTGGATGGTCGTACTACTGAGACCTTGATGCCTGGCATCAATAACAGATGGCAGCACAAGAGGTTGGCTTACGCCTACTGCCGAATTTTGCGATCTGTCGTAAGCCTGCGTAAGCACGTAGGGCCTTCCGTCTTAAGTGCAAGCATATCCATTGCGTTTTCTGTCAAGCGACTTGAGTGGAATATTTCATTATTTCTGAAATTTTATAGAAATGTTTTTCGTTGTATATCCTCACCATCGGTACTGAATTTACTGTAAAATTATTTGCTCACTTTTCGGAACTTCCGTTCATAGTAAATCGATACTATTTGAAGCCGTGGTAGACACGAGTCTAGTGTGCTTCACCTTCAGCACCTTCTGTGTCAGTCTCGGTTAATATGTCGCTGATTTCACAACGAACAGTTCGTTGTCTACTGAGTATACTGTCTGTTGCACGACACTATCCCTCCCACGCTGCTAAATGTAGGTCGTCGGCAAAATATGACTGCAGTGGAACAAGGGCGTCTGCAGAAATTTCCCCAGTAGGTGGTGGTGGCATTGGTAGTGGTGTGTGTGTGTGTGTGTGTGTGTGTGTGTGTGTGTGTGTGTGTGTGTGTGTGTGTGGAGGACTATTACTATGAAACTCACACAGTCCAGACCGCCAAGGAAAATAAACCTTGAGATTTGGAAAGAGTGTTGATCTTATACCGCTTATACTGCATATTTCAAAATTCCACCTCTAAGGGGGAGACGCAGGACATGAAAGGATTTCTGAATCATGTAGCTATTAAGGTAATTTTGAAGGTAGGCATACGAACATTTGTATCTGGTTTCTAGGTCAGAAATAAAGAAATATGTGTTCCTGTATCTTTGGGAATTTAACCTCTATGAGGTGAAATAGTGGATGAACATTTTATTTTGAGATAAATAATTATGGAAGAACTATGAAAGTATTTTTAAGGCTACATCTACGAAAATTGGTATTTGACTTCAAGGCTACAAATAAGAAAATACGTGTTTCGGTGTTTTTGGAAGTTCAACCCCTAAGGGGATGAAATAGAGTGAGCTGGTGCGTTTCTGGCGCCAGTTTCCGTCGATCGTTGTTTCGATCTTTGAGTCGCGGCCCAGAGGACACTGCTCCCTAAGCGACTGTAGTAGTTCTCTGTGCAGCCCAACATCGGGCTTACCACGCTTACACTGGACACAGTTGCCAACAAATCGCCTGCCATCGCGATATAGGTTGGGCCAAAACATGTATTCCTGAACTCGGTTCAAGGTCTTGAAGAACCCAAAATGACCCCCGTCCGCCGACTCGTGGAAATATCTGAGTGCCATGCTAACTCGTTCCTGTGGAATACAGACCTTCACTTGGCCACGGTTGGCTCCCCCTTTACACAAGAGGCCCGCACGAAGGCAACAGCTAGTGACGACGTCGCCATCCACAAACTGCTGCATATTCGGTCCCCACCCGGCGTCCTCGGCCTGTTTGCCGGCTAAGTCGAAGAAGAAGCCGGGTGTCTCGGAGAGAAGGAAATTCACCCCCAGATCCGGCTCCACGTTTCTGAAAATGGTTCATTATGAAAGCATTATGAAAGCATATCTGACAATTCGTATTCGGCTAATCTGTTACAATTTTTAAAAACTACGTGTTTCACTGGTTTTTAACTTCGAGCATAAGGGGATGAAAATTTTAATGAAATATTTATTGCGTTATATTAAAATATTTTAAATCTGCATCTACGAAAACCGGTATTTCACTTCTCAATTAGATATAAAGAAATATGCGTTATACAAACAAGAATACAAACGGCTTGATTAACAAAAACCTTGGACCCCAGCTGTCAGCATTGCTTTTTGGTCATTCAGCAAAAGACCATGCTTCAACGGCGTTAAGTTTAGAAAAGTTTAGAAAGTGTTGCAGTTTATAAAAGACATAAAAAAACCGATTAAAGAAAAAATGCTTTGCAGACCATGAACGGTCTAAGTAAGTAAAGAAGCGGATGATAAGCTAGCTCTTTATGCAAATAAGTTGGTCAGTTTAAGTTCCGAGACATGTCATGCAGCAGGAACGGAATCCTATAGTTGCTACGATTGGCTAAAGGAAAAGTTTTGCAGAATCACGCGAAATCACTTCTGCAAGTGGCTGAGAATCTCGTAATGAATAAAAATTCTGTACTGAGAATTCCAAGGTGGGAGAGGCGAGATTCCTCCCCCCCCCCCCGTTCGCCCTTCTCAGAATCCTATCCTTCTTTACCTACAGCAAAAAATAAATAAATAAATAAAACTAGAGAAATTTCTACTGTGAAACTATTTGCATACAAGAGAACGGCCATTAAAATTTAACTCTTCAAAGTTTTAAGCCCTGCCCCGTTCGAAAATTCAATTTCTTTGTAGTTGCATTTTTTAAAGGTGTACTTGTCTAGACTCCTGGAACGGAAAGGTTTTTTTTTTTTAATCCGTGCTTTACAAAAGTTTCTACAGTCCATTGTTTGAAGCAGTGTCACGGCTGCCATGAGCCGCGCGGGGTACCCGCCATGTGTCCAACGCCTTGTCACGGTTCGCGCGGCTCCCCCCGTTGGAGGTTCGAGTCCTCCCTCGGGCATGGTTGTGTGTGTGTTGTCCTTAGCATAAGTTACTGTAAGTAGTGTGCAAACATACGGACTGATGGTTCAAATGGCTCTGAGCACTTTGGGACTTAACATCTGAGGTCATCAGGTTCCTAGAACTTAGAACGACTTAAACGTAACTAAATTAAGGACATCACACACATCCATGCTCGAGGCAGGATTTGAACCTGCGACCGTAGCGGTCGCGTGGCTCCCGACTGAAGTGCCTACAACCGCTCGGCCACATCGGCCGGTCTATCATGTATTCTAGAAGAGCTGCACGGTCGTCAGTGGCGCCTGTTCTTTCTAGAACAGTTACTATCTTCATATCTATGGTTAAACGTCACCCAGCCATTGACCTTCGTCTGTGCGAATGCGCACAGGCTACCGGAAATCTTACGGGAATCGTCACCTTAGTGTGAGCCAGTAATGAGTGGATGGACAAATACCTATTAAGTACATTACGTAATCGGATTGTGGGCAGTTCGGGGTGTGAGTCTCACGGGAAGCGTGCGAGGGATAAATTCCTGCAGTCGTGCTGTTCATTTGTGCCCTCGATAGCTCAGATGGATTGAGCGTCTGCCTTGTAAGCAGGAGATCCTGGGTTCGAGTCCCAGTAGCGGCACACTTTTCAGCTGTCCCCATCGAAGTATATCAACAACACCTGTCGGCAGCTGAGGGTTTCAATTAATTATCAGTTGTGTAGGTGATTCGATGAACCCTTTGCCAGGCACTTAAATGTGTTTTGCAGGGTATCCATATAGATGTAGATGATAACTCGTCCCGTGTCGCACGTGCTCAAAAGGATTCATACTGCAGAATGCATGCAAACATACTCACCGAAAATACGGACGAATATCAAGTGCAGGCTGCCGAGTGCTGCATATCCAGCTTAGACAGATCGGCTTTTCCTGCCAAGAAGAACAGGAAGTTGCTGTCTAGGAACAATCAGAGGTAGAGGAAGGGCTGATAAATACTCCTTGAATTGCAGACTAATCGTAAATAACGAAAATACATTTTTGGTAAAAATTGGTCAAAACATAATCGTTTGCCCTCCGTATTGGATTAGCTGTTTTGAATATTGAAAATCTGACTTCAGATTCGTTTTCAGCGACATTAAGAATATATGTGTAACACTCAGTTCATGCAAATCGAAGTAATAATATAACTAAATGTTTTCCCTAAACTTTGAACACTTTTTTTTTTTTCGAGTAACGATTTTCTCAGAACGGCATGCAGCATAAATTAAAAGTGGTTCGATCTCTTAACTTCTACCTCTGACCCCTAAAAGTAAACACTTTTCATAGGAACTTATAGCTATAATATGACATTTGTTAATATTAACTAATTTTTGTGTAGGCATAAGGAGTGAAACAAACCCCTCAAAATCGAACTCAAAGTTCGAATTAGCACTGTATCGTTAAATTTAAGGTTGTTTCATTGCGGTTAGGTATGCGCTCCCATTAATTTTATGTATTATCGACTGATGTTATCCATTTTCAACTTCAGAGAAATAATGTAGTATCAACTGATGTTACCCATTTTTGAATTCAGGTAACATCTGAGGTGCCACACTGCACGCACTCTGCGTACTCCAGTCTCGCAAGCCCTTGATCAAATCATAATTACGGGCGCCATTTTTTATTGAAAATCTAAAATTAAGCTCATAGTATTGTCACTCGTAATTCCCAAACAGATCGTTCGAATGTATTTTCATTGTCTCAAAAAAAATTTCAAATTTACCCTTTTTTGCTCATTTGTATGAGAACCTGGCCGTAACGCCGGAATATAGTCACTAGATTTTTTTTCAGAGACGCTGTACGTTCGCGAGAAGACTTTCGTTCTGCGCGTGTCGAAGGACATTCCTCAGATATTACTGTGTGTGTGCTACTCAGTCGTGCCATTTAAGTGTACATCTTTGCATAGTTTTCCTTTCACGATGTAAACAGTGTTCCGCTCAGTTGCTAAGTGGCCAGTGAGTGGTTCCGAAGGTGTCGGATGTGCGGTGCGTTCGGTCTGCTAGGACAATAGCAGACTGGCGTGGTGCGATGGCAGAAGCAGACACTGAGGGAGCTAGCTGCTGGGACGCCAGCGAACAATTTATGCCAAGTAAGACGAAGAGGACTATTCTAAAATTACGAGCCGTCTAAAAAGTGTTTACCATTGGTAAATCTTGCTGTTGAGTCTGACAAAACTGACAGTTTTTCCTAGAGATACAGGAAATCCCCCCACCCCCACTCAATGAATATTTGGTTGTGATGACAGGCCGATTGGTAGTGTAGCCCGAGATCTAAGTTAGGTTGGAAGGTGGTAATTTGATTGAGAGTTGTTTACGCCAACGATTATGAATGCCGACTAAACGTTGTGCGAGCAGATTGCCCTGTAGCGTAGCCTAGTGTTTCCGTCCGCGCCACATTTAACACACTTTCTCTAACTGTGTACAAAAGTCTCACAACAGCCACGATAACTACGTTTCTGGTGGGGGGAGGGTAGAGTCCACTATGTAACTTTCACGGCAAATTTTAGTAACCGCATAAACTAACCGAAATAGAAGCGTCATTTTAACTATATTTCCTTTTGTGGGAAAATAATGGTTCTCCTCTTTTGGCAGCAACTGTAATATGTAGGCGACTTATTAGTTTTTTTTAAACTCTGAATCATGATCTCAATAGACGCAGTGCTTTTTTTACGTTACTTGATTTGTGGTCTATAGTAAACAATGCAACGAATTGGTAAATTCTTTGAAGTTTGACGTATGTTACATAGACGACGTCTGCAATGTTCGTAAGGCCAAGTTTGCATATATTCGGTGTCTGTTTTTTTGGCCATGTACTGTATAATTAAGGGGAGGAGGATTATGTTCAAGGAGCAGTGCATTAGCAGTCTATGGAGAAATTGAGAATTTGGATCTAACGAACGGCATGCTCGGGCAGTTCGTGATATTCTGTTGACCACTGTGTAATTCGGACACAGTGATCATTGCCTCTCCCTAGTAACCAGGGGACTCGGGTGCTAATCCTGGTCTGGCACAAATTTTCAACAGTGCCCATTGACTAAAGTCTGTGCCCATTGTCAGCTAATATCATTGTTTCGGTGTTAAATAGTATTTTGTTCGCGATACGTGGTTTAGCTTTTTCATGGATAACAGCTTTGAAAAGCGTACAGGTTATATTGATATTCGCTCGTCGTTAGTCCAAGGCAACTATAGCGATTTATAAACACAGTTGTAGTTCGTATTAAGCCCACATACGTAATTGTGTCCTGTGTTTCTTTACCAAGAACTACTCCGTAAGTAATTCCCCTGTAGTGGTATTTCGTTATAGTATTTTGTTTAAATATTTATAGACTGCAGGCTTGGATGAAATATGAAACACATATCCGAAGTTCCTGTTGATATTGCAGATACTGTTTCATCCGTACTAGGGGCCAAAACATTTCATCAAATACAGAAGGACACAATTTGTCTCGAGATTTAGCAATTTTTCGTAATAGAGGCCTTGCGTCGATATGTTTTTCTCTAATTCTTGTTTGGATTTAATCTTAAAAGACACTAACTCTTCCACCACTTATTCGATATGTGTTTTCATCCCTTTCGTAGCCTAGAGTTCCTAAACCGTCGATAATATTAATAATTTCCTTTCTCAATTTTATTTTCTGTAAAATCTCCTGTTTATGGTTATTGCTAACGTGTTTCACGTTCTCACTTTTATTATTTTTATTTTTCTAGTTTTTGGCTGCTAGCCAAATTTTCTTTGAATCTGGTTTTTAATTCTGAAATAGTAACAGTAGAAGTTCAAGAGAAGATTGCGATCTATTTGAGGAGAGTGGCTTGGAGATTTTTTATAGTAGACGTACACAGGTCATGGGGATCCTTACCTATATAAATTTACTTCGAGTGTGATGTAGCCCATTCTCTTGTCATGATCTCGGCTGTATCGTAGCACATTGTCTCGGTTAGGTTGGAGATTTCTGTTGAGAGTTGCCGAAGTCAACGAAAGTGATTACAAAGTAAAGACTGTGCTAACAGAACGATCTCTAGCGTAGTCCAACACGTTCTTTCTGTCCTTTTAAAGCCTCTTTTAATTAAAAATAACTAAAGCTGCAAGATACAATCACAAAAACTGTATTACGTAATAGAGTAATCCCAGACTATTGTTGTGTAAGTTGTGTGCGTACACTATTTTTTTGGTTAGTGAATATACACTTTTTTACTCATTTGCTGGGTTTCAGTTTTCCCCGTTTTCTGGTAAAAAACCTTTTCCTGTGAAGGGCCCATTAGCTTGTCGGTTATATTTGTGACATTCTCGACGGTCAGTAATTTCGTGATAGTCCATCCACCGGCGTCATTGTTAACATCGGATATAGATTTAAGTATTAGGAAGGCTAATATGAAGCTAATGCATGAGTAGGTCTAATAATTAATAAAAATAGGAATGCGGGTAAGCTACTACATACAGCATAGTGAACGCATTGTTGTAGCCAAGATAGCCACGAATCCCACGCCTACCAAAGTCGTAAAAGTAGTCCTCAGATGATGAAGAAATTGATGGAATGTGTGATGAGATAAAAGAAATCATTCAGATAGTGATGGGAGATGAAAATTTAATATTAATGGGTGACTGGAATTCGACAGTAGGAAATGGAAGAAAAGGAAACGTAGTAGGTGAATATGGAATGGGGGTAAAAAATTAAAGAGGAAGCCGCCTGGTAGGCTTTTGCCCAGAGCATAACTTAATCATAACTAACACTTGGTTCAAAAATCATGAAAGAAGGTTGTATACGTGGAAGAGACCTGGAGATAATGCAATATTTCATATAGATTATATAATGGTAAGACAGAGATTTAGGAACCATATTTTAAATTGTATGACATTTCCAGGGGCAAATGTGAACTCTGATCACAATATATTGATTATGAACTGTAGATTAAAACTGAAGAAACTGGAAAAAGGTGGGAATTTAAGGAGATGGGACCTGAAAGAACTGACAGAATCAGAAGTTGTACAGTGTTTCAGGAAGAGCATTAGGGAACGATCTACAGGAATGGGGGAACGTAATACAGTGTGATGAGGGATCTGAGTGGTGTACTGTCAAGGGGGAGGGGGTTCCTCAGGGATCAGTGTTGGGGCCGCTGTAGTTCCTTATTTATATAAATGATATGCCCTCAAGTATTACGGGTAACTCTAAAATATTTTTGTTTGCTGATGACACTAGCTTGGTAGTAAAGGATGTTGTGTGCAACATTGACTCCGTTTCAAGTAGTGCAGTACATGACCTCAGTCCATGGCTTGTAGAAAATAAACTAACGTTAAATCACAGTAAGATTCAGTTTTTACAGTTTCTAACACACAATTCAACAAAACCTGACGTTTTAATATCACAGCATAGGCATATGATTAGTGAAACTGAACGGTTCAAATTCCTAGGTGTTCAAATAAATAGTAAGATGTTGTGGAAAGCCCACGTTCAGGATCTTGTTCAAAGACTTAATACTGCCATTTTCACTATTCGAACGGTACCGAAAGTGAGTGATACTTCGCCAAGTAAATTAGTCTACTTTGCTTATTTCCATTCACTTATGTCGTATGGTATTATGTTTTTGGGTAACTCTTCCCATTCTAGAAGGATATTTTTGGCTCAGAAACGAGAGGTTCGGGCAAAAAGTGGTGTGAGTTCACGAACCTCTTGTCGACCTCTGTTCAGGGAGTCTGGGTATTTTGACATTGGCCTCTCAATATGTATATTCCTTATTGTCGTTTCTTGTTACCAATATTAGTTTATTTCCAACAATAAGCAGCTTTCACTCGGTTAACACTCGGGAGAAATCAAACCTCCATTTGGATCGGACTTCCTTAACTCTTGTGCAAAAATGTGTGCAGTATACTGCTGCATCCATTTTCAATAAGCTGCCACTCGAATTCAAAAATCTTAGCAGTAATCCACGCGCTTTCAAATCGAAACTGGAGTGTTTCCTCATGGGTCACTCCTTCTATTCTGTCGAGGAGTTAATTGAAAAATTAAGCTGATTCTCATTGTACTGCTGATAGCGTTTGCTTAAACTTATGGACTGATTTTCTCTCAGGTTCATGAACATGTATTTTTATCTGTCATTACTTTTATGTTGTAAGTTCATGTGTCGCCCTAACCGCCGTCTGCTGTGCAGCGAGCTACCTTAATTTAAGTATTAACTGTATTTTTCTTACTTGTCACTTCTTCTTCCGTGTGTTTTTGCTTTTGCTGCCTCGGAGTGTAGCGGCAGTGGGGAGTCTAGTGCGTCGCATGGTGCACCCCAGGTGTTAGATGCTTCACCCACTGTACCTGCTGTCGAGACATCTTCGCGGGTACCGGGCGCGGCTGGCCACCCTCTCCCCAAGGGGAGTGGCGGGTTCAGCGGCGTTCGCGGCGCACGAGGCGGAGGGTCAATGTGGAGGCTGGCCGTGTGGCATCGCCCGCTCTGCCTGTGAATGGACATGTGGCTGCTCCTTCAGCAAGGTCCGAGCAGGCACACGGGGGGAGGGGTTTATTAGTTATTGGGAGCTCCAAAGTTAGGCTGGTGATGGAGCCTCTTAGGGAAATAGCGGAAAGGTCGGGGAAGAAGGCCAGTGTTCACTCTGTGTGCTTGCCGGGGAGTCTCATCCGAGATGTGGAGGGGGCCCTACCGGCGGCGATAGAGAGCACTGGGTGCACCCGACTGCAAATTGTTGCTGATGTCGGCACCAATGACTCCTGCCGTCTGGGTTCAGAGGTCATCCTCAGTTCGTACAGGCGGTTGGCGGAGTTGGTGAAGGCGGAAAGCCTCGCTCGCGGGGTGGAATCAGAGCTAACTATTTGTAGTATCGTTCCCAGAACCGATCGCGGTCCTCTGGTTTGGATCCGAGTGGAAGGCTTAAACCAGAGGCTCAGACGATTCTTCGGAGAGCTGGGGTGCAAATTTCTCGACCTCCGCAATGGGGTGGAGAAATGTATGGTCCCCCTGAATAGGTCAGCCGTGCACTACACGCCGGAAGCGGCTACGAGGGTAGCGGAGTACGTGTGGAATGCACATGGGCTTTTTATTAGGTTAGAGAATTCCCTCCCTAGGCCCGACAAGACGCCTCCTGAGACGCGGCAAGGCAGGAGTAGGCAAAATGCGACAGGGAATAACAATATTAATGTGCTAATAGTAAACTGCAGGAGCGTCTATAGAAAGGTCCCAGAACTGCTCTCATTAATAAACGGTCACAACGCCCATATAGTACTAGGGACAGAAAGTTGGCTGAAACCACATGTAAACAGTAATGCAATCCTAAACTCCGATTAGAATGTATATCGCAGAGAAAGGCTGGACAGTAAAGGGGGAGGCGTGTTTATAGCGATAAGAAGTGCAATAGTATCGAAGGAAATTGACGGAGATTCTAATTGTGAAATGATTTGGGTGAAGGTCACGGTTAAAGCAGGCTCAGACATGGTAATTGGATGTCTCTATAGGCCCCCAGGCTCAGCAGCTGTTGTGGCTCAGCACCAGAAGAATAATTTGGAAAATATTTCGAGTAGATTTCCCCACCATGTTATAGTTCTGGGTGGAGATTTTAATTTGCTGGATATAGACTGGGAGACTCAAACGTTCATAACGGGTGGCAGGGACAAAGAATCTAGTGAAATATTTTTAAGTGCTTTATCTGAAAACTACCTTGAGCAGTTAAACAGAGAACCGACTCGTGGCGATAATATATTAGACGTTCTGGTGACAAACAGACCCGAACTATTTGAATCAGTTAATGCAGAACAGGGAATCAGCGATCATAAAGCGGTTACTGCAACGACGATTTCAGCCGTAAATAGAAATATTAAAAAAGGTAATAAGATTTTTCTGTTTAGCAAAAGTGACAAAAAGCAGATTACAGAGTACCTGACGGCTCAACACAAAAGTTTTGTCTCAAGTACAGATAGTGTTGAGGATCAGTGGACAAAGTTCAAAACCATCGTACAATATGCGTTAGATGAGTATGTGCCAAGCAAGATCGTAAGAAATGGAAAAGAGCCACCGTGGTACAACAACCGAGTTAGAAAACTGCTGCGGAAGCAAAGGGAACTTCACAGCAAACATAAACATAGCCAAAGCCTTGCAGACAAACAAAAATTACGCGAAGCGAAATGTAGTGTGAGGAGGGCTATGCGAGAGGCTTTCAGTGAATTCGAAAGTAAAGTTCTATGTACTGAATTGGCAGAAAATCGTAAGAAATTTTGGTCCTATGTCAAAGCGGTAGGTGGATCAAAACAAAATGTCCAGACACTCTGTGGCCAAAATGGTACTGAAACAGAGGATGACAGACTAAAGGCCAAATACTAAATGTCTTCTTCCAAAGCTGTTTCACAGAGGAAGACTGCACTGTGCTTCCTTCTCTTGAAGTCGCATAGTTGACAAAATGGTAGATATCGAAATAGACGACAGAGGAATAGAGAAACAATTAAAACCGCTCAAAAGAGGAAAGGCCGCTGGTCCTGATGGGATACCAGTTCGGTTTTACACAGTGTACGCGAAGGAACTTGCCCCCCTTCTTGCAGCGGTGTACCGTAGGTCTCTAGAATAGCGAAGCGTTCCAAAGGATTGGAAAAGGGCACAGGTCATCCCCGTTTTCAATAAGGGACGTCGAACAGATGTGCAGAACTATAGACCTATATCTCTAACGTCGATTAGTTGTAGAATTTTGGAACACGTATTATGTTCGAGTATAATGACTTTTCTGGAGACTAGAAATCTACTCTGTAGGAATCAGCATGGGTTTCGAAAAAGACGGCCGTGTGAAACCCAGCTCGCGCTATTCGTCCACGAGACTCAGAGGGTCTTAGACACGGGTTCACAGGTAGATGCCGTGTTTCTTGACTTCCGCAAGGCGTTTGACACAGTACCCCACAGTCGTTTAATTAACAAAGTAGGAGCATACGGACTATCAGATCAGTTGTGTGCTTGGATCGAGGAGTTCCTAGATAACAGAACGCAGCATGTCATTCTCAATGGAGAGAAGTCTTCCGAAGTAAGAGTGATTTCAGGTGTGCCGCACGGGAGTGTCATAGGGCCGTTGCTATTCACAATATTCGTAAATGACCTGGTGAGTGACATCGGAAAGTCTCCGAGGCTTTTTGCAGATGATGCTGTGGTGTATCGAGAGGTTGCAATAATGGAAAATTGTACTGATATGCAGGAGGATCTGCAGCGAATTTACGCATGGTGCACGGAATGGCAATTGAATCTCAATGTAGACAAGTGTAATGTGATGCAAATACATAGAACGATAGGTCCCTTATCATTTAGCTACAAAATAGCAGGTCAGCAACTGGAAGCAGTTAATTCCATAAATTATCTGGGAGTACGCATTAGGAGTGATTTAAAATGTCGACTGTCAATGGTAAGAAAAGTGTTTCTAAAGAAGAAAAATTTGTTAACATCGAGTATAGCTTTAGGTATCAGGAAGTCTTTTCTCCGAGTATTTGTATGGAGTGTAGCCACGTATGGAAGTGAATAATGGACAATAAATAGTTTGAACAAGAAGAGAATAGAAGCTTTCGAAATGTGGTGCTACAGAAGAATGCTGAAGATTAGATGGGTAGATCACATAACTAATGTGGAGGTATTGAATAGGATACTGGAGAAGAGAACTTTGTGGCACAACTTGACTAGAAGATGGGGTCGGATGGTAGGACACGTTCTGAGACATTAAGGAATCACCAATTTAATATTGGAGGGCAACGTGAAGGGTAAAAATCGAGGAGGGAGACCAGGAGATGAATACACTAAGCAGATTCACAAGGATGTAGGTTGCAGTTGGTACTGGGAGATGAAGCTTCCACACGATACAGTAGCATGGAGAGCTACATCAAACCAGTTTGTGGACTGAAGACAACAACAACAACAACAACAAGGTATTTGTCTCATGTGTAACCTTCAACAGAAGTGGGGCAGACAAGAGGGTTAGATTATATGTACTTTCCATTGAAATTAATCCATAATGGGGAGATACTCAATGGGAAAATAATATGCTAATTTATTATCCACAGACCGCAAATGGACTGATCATGAACGAGGAATGAAAATTTGGTCGCACTTCTGATAGTACACGTATTATTTGACCCCCCCCCCCCCTCTCTCTCTCTCTCTCTCTCTCTCTCTCTCTCTCTCTCTCTCTCTCTCTCTCTCTCACACACACACACACACACTCAATCGCGCGCGCGCGCTTGTTCTACTAAGTAATTCAATTCATTAATGGTGTCGGAAGAGATGGTTAGCAAGAAATCCTTTAGGCTCCTCGTAAACTGAAATCTGTCAGTAGTAAAGCTTTTTATGGCTGCCGGCAAGTTATTGAAAACATCGTTCTCCTTAATGATGGAGACTTTCTTGCACCAAAGTAATTAACTTACCAATTTTTGTGGAGATTATTCACTTCTAGTTATGACTTCATGAAATGAGCTGTTGATTTGAAAATATTCATTTGTTTTTAAACACAATTTTCACGGGGAGAACGTATCTTCCATCTCCACCAGTTAACTGATCTATTTATATGACCCTTATCCTAAGTTGTGTTATATTAACGGTAAAACACAAAACATTTCTTACATGCATTTCCACTATTTTCCAACAAGCTGACAATTTTTCATGAATAATATATTAATAGTGAAATTTTTAGAAAAATTTTGAAAGACAGGTTTTGCGGGCAAATTTCAAAAATTAAAAGACCATAGTGTTCATTATAATACAATTTCTCCATGGTTTTTAATTCCTACTCCGAAGTTTTCTTTTGTTTCCTTTACTGCTTGCTCAGCAAACAGATTGAATAACATCGGGGATAGGCTACAACCCTGTCTCACTCTCTTCCCAACCACTGCTTCCCTTTCATATCCCTCGACTCTTCATGCCCTCGAGTAAGAAAACTGGTCGTTAGAATTCCATGGTTCTGGGATAAATGGTTTGAGAGGAAAGGTACATTTAGTTAGAAAAGTTACGGAAAATTTAAAGTTGTATTGCACTTACAGTCGTACATGCACTCATTTAAATTCATAGTTTCTTTCACTTTCCAATAGTACGCATGCTGTACATAAACATAACATTTGTTTCATGATATTTACTTTTTTATTTCTTGCAAGTCTTCTAGAACTTCTTTCGAAAACTTTGTGGGTAGATCTTGGCATTTGTTTTGTTCAGAAACGTTATTACTCTAGCAAACAACTGACTACGAGACAAGAAAAAATGTATTCAATAGGTGAAAGCTCAAAGCTACGGGTAAAATGTCCCTAGGCTTATCATCTCAAAGAAGAGATGGCACAGAGAAACAAGTGGGCATGTCTTACATAGCAAGCTGCCATTTAAACCAACATTTAGAACCTTCAAATACGGATTTGGACTAAAATACTTTCATATTCACACTAAGTGTAAATAAAACTGGTACAATCACCAATAAACAAAATTATTTTCATTGTTTTCGGGGTTCCTTTTGCCTTTCGGAATAAATATATTGCGAATCAGTAGTTAACATGCCTGGTTCCCCAAACAGGAGACGACTAGAAACTTCCGAAATGTGGTGGTGTAGAAGAATGCTAAAAAAGTTTTGATCGAATAGCTGATGGGGAGATACGAAATCAGATTAGGGAGCAGAGAAATTAATGGCACAAATTGACAAAAAGAAGCGATCGTGGGTAAATGTCATATTTCGATTCCACCCATCCGTTGTGACCCACGACGTTCTGCATGACGTTGATAGTTGCATTTCGAAGGATACCAGTGGCCTTATTAAATGTTAACTGCGATTGCCTTCGTTTCTAGAGCAATTTATAATGTTCGTTAAATATGATTTTTTTTCGGAATATATCGTGATGAACTCTGGGAGGAACCACAGAACACAGCTTAAATTGTCGTTGAAGAAACGAGTAGTGATTGTATTTTTATCTTTCTTATCCGACACGTTGGGGAATCCAAGGTATAATGGGGTACACAGTTGAAAACTTTGATTAAATGTACAAAATTGATAAATAAGAGAGTTACAAATTTTTATATGAACACATTATGATGTATTAATCACAAAAATACAAGAACATTGCCATAAAATAAAACAACAATATTTTCTCACTCAAAAACAGAAATTTACAACATTTGCACGCGTCACAATGGGGTGGTAAATACAAGTGATTACAAAAACGTATAAAATTATCCGAAATGCAGAAAATATTGGCTTGCTCGTTATTTTTTTTAGTTTAAAGTGAGTATTAATGTCAAACTACAGTTTTCATGAATCGTATCCTTTTCTTGAGGCTGTTTACAAAATTCACACACGGGGAGACACTCATCATCTTCGCTATCTATTCCTGCACAAGAATCGTGTGTCAGTTTTTTGCAGGTGGAACAAGCGACCCAACTTCCAACTGATTTTGAATATAACCCACCACAATATACACATTGACAGTCAGAACTTTCCTCATAATCACTCTCGTTAGTATTGTATTCTCTCTCCTTTTTTCCATTTACCTTCAGAATCTTTCTCTCTTTATTGAGTTCTTAATTTTATTCTCTTTCGCAGAAAGTTTTCTGTTTGCTCTTTTTCTTCTTTGTCAATGTTCTTTTTTCTATTTCTCCCATTAATGACTTTTAACTCTTTTTTTGTACGGCGAATCAGTTAAAACAACGTTGTTCCCCCTTTTCAGTCTCGCTCTTTTCTTGCTTTCGTTAACTTTTGACAAGAAAATCAGAATCTCAGGTGAAATATGAAATGAGGAGGTTGTGTTGTCAGTTGTCATCCAAGAGCACCCAAGATTAGAACAATTAGCCCCAATAACTTTGTTATTCTTAGGCGGCAGTTCATTGTAACAATTCGCTGAAACCTCGTCCCCTTGATTATCCAGCCCGTTTGAGTCGTCTTTTTCAGCTGGTGTGCTAGGTGAAGGCAATTCCAATTGTTCAGATATAATAACCTCTTTATCTGACGGCCTATCACGTCCGCTGTCAGTTGTGTGTGCCGGGAGGAAGTGTGCGTCGTGAATATGGATGGGTCCGTGGGCCATATTGCAGTAGCTTCGAAACCTTTAATAGCGGTTTTCATTGTTGCGCTTTAGACGAAAGCTGAACCAAAAAGCGTTGAAATTTCAAAGATAGTTACGACTTTCGCTGCATGGTTCCGTAGCCATTTTCGAAGCTGATCACTATAACGAGGATTTATAAAACAAACATCAAGCGGCTGAAGTCTGTGAGAGCAATGTGGTGGTAAAGAAACGCCACTCTCCCTCGCGTAGTCCATAACGTCAATGTTCGTGGTATGTGCTGAGTGGCCATCTGATATAAGGAGAACTGGGACCTGCTTTGATGCCTTAGAAAATACCACTAATTGTGGAAACCATACAAAGAAGGACTCTGTGGCCATACATGCTGTGCTGTGGACCTCAGCGCAACCTCCTGCTGCCTGTCCTAACTCAAATTCTTTCTGCTTCTTCTTTCGTGGAAAAATAATCGTAGGAGGAATGTCAGCTCCGCTTGCTGGCGTACTAATGAGGCTGGTTGCAGTTTCGCCCCTTTCTGCAGATGTTAACGATCGCACTGGACGGTTCCCTTTGCAAGCTGCCATGTTCGATTAGTTTTTAGCATTAACCGAGACGCCTGTTCCATCACAATTATTTATTTGAGAAGTCATTAGTTTGTGATTGTCAGTTACATCTGTAAGCAACGAAAAAAACCTATCGACAGCTACTTTATTAAAATCCATGATTCTTGTACCAGATGTTGCTTCGGGCTTGCGAACAAACCCGCATTTGCTTCTTCATTGTTTCATGATGTAATAAAGATTTCGATTTGTTTTGCTCGAAATTTTCGAAAAGGTATCTGTGAAACGTGCAAAAATTGAAATGGCAAAACTGTGCACCTACCGAAATACGAGTGCGTATACTCATTTGAAAAAATGTTCCTTAACTGCTTCTGATACGCTAGAGGTTACCTCACAGTAAACAGCAATTGTAGTTGACCATTTGCCTGCACCGTATAAAGTACGGCCAATAAAATAGTTTTGTAGGGAGGACACATCATCTCATCCTAAATGGAGAGTTCATCTATACGTGTAAAAGTAACCACTTGTGCCAGAGGGAAGCGTGTTGGGAGCCTTACTGTTCATGTTGTATATTAACATTACAGATAATATCAGAAAGCTCACATATTTCGAAAATGATGCCGATATCGACATTGAGGTAACAAAGGTCGTGTGAAGCGATATGCACATACAGGGGATAGTAAAAATGTGACCACCTATACTTGCATCTACATGGATACTCTGCAAATCACATTTAAGTGCCTGGCAGGTTGTTCATCGAACCACCTTCACAAGTCTCTATTATTCCAATCTCGCATAGCACCCGGAAAGAATGATCACCTGTGTCTTTCCATACGAGCTCTGACTTCCCTTATTTTATCGTTGTGGTCGTTTCTCCCTACGTAGGTCGGTGTCAACAAAATATTTTCGCATTCGGAGGAAAAAGTTGGTGATTGGAATTTCGTGAGAAGATTCCGTCGCAAAGAAAAACGCTTTTCTTTTAATGATGTCCAGCCAAAATCCTGTATCATTTGTGTGACACACTCTCTCATATTTCGCGATAATAGGAGGACGTGCTGCCTTTCTTTGGACTTTTTCGATCTACTCCGTAAGTCCTATCTTGTAAGGATCCCACATCTTCCAGCAGTATTCTAAAAGAGGACGGAGAAGCGTAGTGTAGGCAGTCTCCTTTGTAGGTCTGTTACGTTTTATAAGTGTCGTGCCAATAAAACGCAGTCTTCGGTTAGCCTTAACCGCAACATTTTCTATGTGTTCTTTCCAATTTAAGTTGTTCGTTATTGTATAATAATAATGGCGTGTGACGAGGGCCTCCCATCGGGTAGATCGTTCGCCTGGTGCAAGTCTTTCGATTTGACGCCACTTCGGCGACTTGCGCGTCGATGGGGATGAAATGATGATTAGTACAACACAACACCCAGTCCCTGAGCGGAGAAAATCTCCGACCCAGCCGGGAATCTAACCCGGTCTTTTAGGATTGACAGTCTGTCGTGCTGACCACTCAGCTACCGCGGGCGGACGTTAGTTATTGTAACACCTAGTTAGTTAGTTGACTTTACGGCTTTTAGATTAGACTGCAACTTCTCTGATAGTGATTCGTCCATTCTGCTTCACCAGCAATATTGCGGGATCAGTAACGACCTGATTTGCGGATATTGCGGGCGTACCTTAACTGGCTTCTGTCTTCATTGATTAGCGGCTACCTTTGAAATGGTTGTACCATTCCTTTAGCCCTGCAGTACCCATTACTTTGTCCACAAACACACGATGGTTTCAACTTGAGAATCGCCAAGCTTGGAGCCAAATGTGATGTAAAGACGTCATTTTGCTCAGAATACTAAATCCAACGTGTACGACTTGCAAGTGTTCCGAAGTAGTGGAGAAAATCAGGTATGTGTGCTAAATATGCCTGAAAACATGAGCCCATGCGCGCCCTGATACCATTGTTGATTTCAACAATTAAAAAAGGTCGGATATTTTTTGAACAGCTCATGTATATAAGCCATCGCCAGTGATGTCGAAAGAGCAAGATACCCCTAACTACGCCAGTTGTATAGGTAGTTCGAATGGAGCGGTCTATTGTCTGACGTATCTCCATAACTGCTCCGAACCGAATACCCCAAAGTTCGACAAATGGTTCAAATGGCTCTGAGCACTATGGGTCTTAACATCTATGGTCATCAGTCCCCTAGAACTTAGAACTACTTAAACCTAACTAACCTAAGGACATCACAAAACACCCAGCCATCACGAGGCAGACAAAATCCCTGACCCCGCCGTGAATCGAACCCGGGAACCCAGACGCGGAAAGCGAGAACGCTACCTTCACGTCAGGAATCAAGCTGAGCTCAGAAGGGCGCAATTCCGGGGCTGTCTCAGGCCGATACTGATCTTCGGCCTGACGTGGCTGCTTGTCCTGTTCCAGGGGTTGCCCCTCAGTCTGCAAGATCCGAGCAGTCGCAGAGGGTGGTCTTACTGGTAGTTGGGAGCTCCAACGTCAGGCGCGTAATGGGGCCCCTTAGGGATATGGCAGCAAGAGAGGGGAAGAAAACCAATGTGCAATCCGTGTGCATACCGGGGTGAGTCATTCCAGATGTGGAAAGGGTCCTTCCGGATGCCATGAAGGGTACAGGTTGCACCCATTTGCAGGTGGTCGCTCATGTCGGCACCAATGATGTGTGTCGCTATGGATCGGAGGAAACCCTTCCTGGCTATCTGATTTGGTGAAGACTGCCAGTCTCGCTAGCCGGATGAAAGCAGAGCTCACCGCTCACCATCTGCAGCATCGTCGACAGGACTGACTGCGGGCCTTTGGTAAAGAGCTGAGTAAAGGGTCTGAATCAGAGGCTGAGATTGTTCTGTGACCGTGTGGGCTGCAGATTCCTCGACTTAAGCCATAGGGTGGTGGGGTTTCGGGTTCCGCTGGATAGGTCAGGAGTCAACTACACGCAACAAGCGGCTACACGGGTAGCAGGGGTTGTGTGGCGTGAGCTGGGCGGTTTTTTAGGATAGATGGCATTGGGCAAGTACAAAAAGGGCGGCAGCCTCAACGAGTTCGGGGCAAAGCAGGACATGAGGGGACCAAGCAGCAATCGGTATTGTAATGGTAAACTGTCGAAGCTGCGTTGGTAAAGTACCGGAACTTCAAGCGCTGATAGAAAGTACCGAAGCTGAAATCGTTATAGGTACAGAATGCTGGCTGAAACCAGAGAGAAATTCTGCCGAAATTTTTACAAAGGTACAGACAGATATAAAGGATAGATTGCATGCAACCGGTGGTGGAGAGTTAGTCGCTGTTAGTAGAAGTTTATCCTGTAGTGAAGTAGAAGTGGATAGTTCCTGTGAATTATTATGGGTGGAGGTTACACGCAACAGCCGAGCTAGGTTAATAATTGGCTCCTTTTACCGACCTCCCGACCCAGCAGCATTAGCGGCAGAACAACTGAGAGAAAATTTGGAATACATTTCTCATCAATTTTCTCAGCATGTTATAGTCTTAGGTAGAGATTTCAATTTACCAGATATAGACTGGGACACTCAGATGTTTAGGATGGGTCGTAGGGACAGAGCGTCGAGTGACATTATACTGAGTGCGCTATCCGAAAATTACCTCATGCAATTAAACAGAGAACCGACTCGTGGAGATGACATCTAGGACCTACTGATAACAAACAGACCCAAACTTTTCGACTCTGTATGTGCAGAACAGGGATTAGTGATCATAAGGCTGTTGCAACATCCCTGAATATGGAAGTTAATAGGAATATAAAAAGAGGGAGGAAGGCTTACGTGTTTAGCAAGGGTAATAGAAGGCAGATTTCAGTCTACCTAACAGATCAAAACGAAAATTTCTGTTCTGACACTGACAATGTTGAGTATTTTTGGAAAAAGTTCAAGGCAATCGTAAAATGCGTTTTAGACAGGTACGTGTAGAGTAAAACTGTGAGGGACGGGATAAACCCACCGTGGTTCAACAACAAAGTTAGGAAACTACTGCGAAAGCAAAGACAGCTTCACTCCAAGTATAAACGCAGCCAAAACCTCTCAGACAAGCAGAAGCTAAACGATGTCAAAGTTAGCGTAAGGAGGGCTATGCGTGAAGCGTTCACTGAATTCGAAAGTAAAATTCTATGTACCGACTTGACAGAATATCCTAGAAAGTTCTGGTCTCAATTTAAATCAGTAAGTGGTTGGAAACAGCATGTCCAGACACTCCGGGGTGATGATGGCATTGAAACAGAGGATGACAGGCGTAAAGCTGAAATACTAAACACCTTTTTCCAAAGATGTTTCATAGAGGAAGACCGCACTGCAGTTCCTTCTCTAAATCCTAGCACAAACGAGAAAATGGCTGACATCGAAATAAGTGTCCAAGGAGTAGAAAAGCAACTGGAATCACTCAACAGAGGAAAGTCCACTGGACCTGACGGGGTACCAATTCGATTCTACACAGTACGCGAAAGAACTTGCCCTCCCTTTTAACAGCCGTGTACCGCAAGTCTCTAGGGGAACGGAAGGCTCCAAATGATTGGAAAAGAGCACAGGTAGTCCGAGTCTTCAAGAAGGGTCGTAGAGCAGATGCGCAAAACTATAGACCTATATCTCTGACGTCGATCTGTTGTAGAATTTTAGAACATGTTTTTTGCTCGAGTATCATGTCGTTTTTGGAAACCCAGAATCTACTCTGTAGGAATCAACATGGATTCCGGAAACATCCATCGTGTGAGACCCAACTCACTTTATTTGTTCATGAGACCGAGAAAATATTAGATACAGGCTCCCAGGTAGATGCTATTTTTCTCGACTTCCGGAAGGCGTTCGATACACTTCCGCACTGTCGCCTGATAAATAAGGTAAGAGCCCACGGAATATCAGACCAGCTCTGTGGCTGGATTGAAGAGTTTTAACAAACAGAACACAGCATGTTGTTATCACTGGAGAGACGTCTACAGACGTTAAAATAATATCTGGCGTGCCACAGGGGAGTGTTATGGGACCATTACTTTTCACAATATATATATAAATGAGGTAGTAGATAGTGTCGGAATTCCATGCGGTTTTTCGCGGATGATTCTGTAGCATACACAGCAGTTGCAGCATTAGAAAATTGTAGCGAAATGCCGGAAGATCTGCAGCGAATAGGCCCTTGGTGCAGGGAGTGGAAACTGACCCTTAACATATACAAATGTAATGTATTGCGAATACATAGAAAGAAGGATCCTTTATTGTATGATTATATGATAGCGGATCAAACACTGGTAGCAGTTACTTCTGTAAAATATCTCGGAGTATGCGTGCGGATCGATTTGAAATGGAATGATCATATAAAATTAACTGTTGGTAAGGCGCGTACCAGGTTGAGATCCATTGGGAGAGTCCTTAGAAACTGTAGTTCATCAACAAAGGAGGTGGCTTACAAAACACTCGTTCGACCTATACTTGAGTATTGCTCATCAGTGTGGGATCCGTACCAGATCGGGTTTGCGGAGGAGATAGAGAAGATTCAAAGAAGAGCGGCTCGTTTCGTCACAGGGTTATTTGGTAACCGTGATAGCGTTACGGAGATGTTTGACAAACTCAAGTGCCAGACTCTGCAAGAGAGCCGCTCTTCATCGCGGTGTAGCTTGCTCGCCAGATTTCGAGAGGGTGCGTTTCTGGATGAGGTATCGAATATATTGCTTCCCCTTACTTATACCTCCCGAGGAGATCACGAATGTAAAATTGGAGAGAGGCTTTCAGATAGTCTTTCCTCCCGCGAACCATACGCGACTGGAACAGGAAAGGGAGGTAATGACAGTGGCACGTAAAGTGCCCTCCGCCACACACCGTTGGGTGGCTTGCGGAGTATAAATATAGATGTAGATGAGTGTGGTGCGTGATGCGGCGCTCCCCATCCCTATATACCGATCAAATCAGTCACGACTTGAACCGAGCGTGCCCGAACATTGTCCTACAAAATGATGGCCGCCTCCTGCAGAAACCGACGCTGCTTCTTTCTCTCAGTTGCTTTTCAACTTTGTAACACAGTCTGTTTCGTTTTAGAGTCCAAACCGCTTAACAGATATTGTTCAAATTTGTCATGGAGACAGTTTGAACCCTTAGAAAGAACATAGCCCACTTTAAAAAGCAAGAATTTTTTTTTGCATCAGTGAACGTAAACTACATTAAAACTTACTTATTTTGGTTGTATAACTTAAGAATTCTATAATGTATAAGTACTTCAGTAGTCGCCGCGCGGGATAGTCTCTCAAACGAAATTGCTCCCACGTCCGAGGCCTTTCAATATCACGTCTTCCATTCCGCTTGTAGTTAAGAATATTTTGGGGAAGTCTGGGACGTAGCATTCTCACCAGTCTTCACGATATTTTTGAATTTTTTAGTTTCTGTTGAAAATACTTAATTTTTCTCTAGTATCTTCATTCCTAATCATTTCTTGTTGTGCAGCTCTTCGAATTTCTTAGGAACCTCATCTCTGCCGTGTGATTTTTTTTTTTGCTTTTTTTTTTAACCATGTTTTCGCTTTCATAGCATAATACAGGAACCGCGACCACGTTATAGAATTTCGGGACAATCTTTTTGTACTTTATTGCCCAATATTCAGATAATAGTGTCACAAACAGCTTAGAATTTGTGTAATTTATTTTAAGTATAAGAGTAAAAATCAGATCTTACAGCGTAGCCTAAATGAAAGATTAAGAGACCAGTTCTAAAGCAGGATTTTCCAAAACTAGTTTTAAACTGACTGAGTATTTTCCTCGGAGTGCACTTATTTTCGTTTTGTTCCTAGAAATTTTAAAGTTGTATTCATTGCATATTTCGTTCAGGTGGTATATAGATCTTTGGAGGTCATTTCGTGAACGTGAATCATGTCATCTACAAACAGAAGCACAATCAGGTATTTCTCATTCGTTATCCCAATTCCTTTGTCTTGTCATAGTTCCTGCTTTCATTTATGAAGAACGAAGTCAATGTAAATACTAAAAATGCTGACTTAATCTGCTCATTTAAATGTATACCGAACGAGCTGCCGCAGTGGTTATTACATGGTATGATGATGATGATGATGATTGGTTTTTGGGGCGCTTAACTGCACGGTTATCAGTGCCTGTACAAAGCCTCAACCTTTACACAGTCCAGTTTCGCCACCTTCACGGATGATGATGAAATGATGACACCACAGACACCTACTTCCCGGGCGGAGAAAGCAACCCAGCCGTGAATCGAACCCGGAATCCCATCACCAGCAACGCTAGCTTCTACACGACGAGCTGTCAACTAGTACACTAGACTCGCATTCGGGAGGATGACGTTTAAATCCGCATCCGGCCATCCTGATACGTTTTCCGTAACTTTCCTGAATCGCTCCAAGTAAATGCTGGGATGGTTCCTTTGAAAGGGAACGGCGGACTTCTTTTACCCTTCCCTGACGCAGTGCCAACTCCTGCTCCGTCTCTAATGACCTCGACATCGATAGCACATTAAATGCAATCCTCCTTCCGTCCTTCATTTAAAGGCATAGGTTTACGCAATAAGTCGGGCGTTAAAAGTTAAAAACTGCGTACTCGTCTAAGGCAGCATAATTTCATGGCGCGCAAATTATCGAGACTATATTCACCGAGCATTTGTGAAAGGCAGCACGTGGCGACTTCCAACAAACTTCACACATAATTTCGAAACTTGGCGAAACTTTTTTTCCCCTCTGACATCCCTGACATAATGATGAAAGGAAAAAGACTTTTATCACTTCTACATTTTCGCTGATCGTGCAGTAAGGTGTCAGCATCAGGCTTGATGTTTCATTTTATTACTTCTTTACTACTCACTTTATTCGCAACACATTTGTCAGACAGTATCCACAAACGTCGCCCAATGTACCTGAAAATTATAGAATTGTACAACACCTAGTTCAGTACATAAATATTGAGACGTTTTCGAAAAACTAGCTTCTCTTACAACTGAGCGTCTTCAACTGCAAAGGGTTATGTTTCTTCAGGTCAAGTTTTTAACACATTAACTGATACGGAATGTGAACGAACTTCTGAAGGTGTTTTACAAATGGGACTTCCAGTTTTCAGACAGCAATTTGGAGGGGAGAAGGGGGCCGTGGTTACGCGGTCTATTTGGAACTTCAGTGTTTTCGCAAATGATGCTGTTGCCTGTAATAAAGTTCTGTTTGAAAGAAGTCACGCCTTCATAAGATTTCAGTGTAGTGCAAAGCATGACAACTTAGTTTAAATGTTCCCGAAATGTAAAATTGTTCGGTTCACAAAACGATATAACCTTATCCTACGAGTATAGTGCAGCGAGTCAAATTCGCTATCGCTCAACCCACATGAATACCTGGGTGTAAAAATTTCTAGAGATTTGAAATGGAACCGTCACATAGTCGCAGTCTTAGGGAAATACGGTGGATGGCTGCAATTCGTTGGTAGAATTCTAGGAAAATACAATCAGTGTACAAAAGAAATTGCTTACAAATCACGCTTGCGACCCATCCCCGAATATTGCTCGAGATTCTTGGATCCTAATCAGATACAACTGCCCGGCGATACTGAATGTATACAGAGAAGGGCGGCACGAATGGTCACAGGTTTTTTGACCCGTTGGAGAATGTCACACAGTTTCTGATCAAATTGAACAGGCAGGCGCTTGGAAAGAAACGTAAAATATCCAGAGAAAGTCTACTTGGAATATTTCCGGAGGAATCCTTAACTGTTGAATATAGGCGAATGGTAGTCAATGGAGGGAATGACTGCGAATGATCGTTCGATTTGCGTTCTCTTCCGTAGGCTGCTATGCAAACCAATCCTGGTCATATTCCCGGTGTGAGATGTAGTTGGCAGCTCTGTAAATGCTGACCGGTGAGTCGCTTAAAGCCCAGGTGAAATTAATCTCGGAGGGACACATCACGCTCTCAACCGACTAAGCTTGTCCCCTAAGGATCGCCTAGAGCCTGTGACTAGTGCATTGAATGTAAATACGGAAAACTGCAAAAACTCACTTTTTCAACTATTTGTAATTCCATTAACTAGTTTTGTAACCTTTACAGACTCATCTTCAAATGTGGCACACAGAATTTCCGTCTCTCTGGCGTGGAGACAGAGCGACAGTTACATGGCGACATGTGTCGGAAAACCAATTATTCCACTTACTGACTAACGGGCAGTTCATGGTAGACACAGACTATCCCGTGGAAGAGTAAAGTATCTCGAGGAGACCTAATTAGAAAGTTTCTAGAACTGACGTTACATGATGAAAGTAGGAATGGAATATACTGAAACCGCCTACGTATTGTAACTGTAGGAAGCGTGAAGACCAGAATAGACTAAGCACAGCACGCACAGAGGCTTTTAAGCAGCCACGGTTCGCACGCTCCATACGTCAGTGGAGTGGGAATAAGTCCTAATAACTGGTATACTGGCAAGTTCCATCTGTCACGCAATTCACGGTCGGTTATAGACTACAAATTATAAGCTGCCTATGTTTGGTTTAAATTTGGATTACAAGAAAATGGGCGTTTTGCAAAATGTCCTACATAAGTCTCCTCTTCATCAACACCACCACCATGAGTGTTCTGCCCTAGGGCAGGTCTTCACATGTAGTTCTCCATGCAGTCCCATCATTTGTTACCCTCTTGTTTTCTCACAACTATTTTCTGTTCTTACGCTGTCCACCACCTAGTATGTTCTGCGTCTTCTTCTTCTTCTTCTTCTTCTTCTTCTTCTTCTTCTTGCATTCACCATTTCCTTCATACCATCAATAAACAATCTCTTCTCATTCAGTGTCCATGCCAATTGTGTTTGCTCATCCTGCTACCTTTAAAATTTCTCTCTGTTCTCCCAATCAACACCACCTCATTTCTCACTGTGCCTGCCTATTTTATCCCCTATCAACGCACCCACATAAAAGCCTCCTGTTATGAAACGTCTCGTTGGCAATTGCTATACGTATTTTCACCTCCTTATTACTTCCAATGTCGTCCATAATAGCACGTCGCAGTTATCTAAAAACACTAAATTGTTGTGTATCTTCCTGCCTAACATTATAGTTGTTCTTGCTTTTCTTGCACCTATCACCGGACATTTTGCGTTTTTCTTATTATTTCTCATTCCAATTTACTCACGTCTCTTGTTCAATTCTTTTAACATTTCAGTCATACTTTCGCTCTCTGCCAATAACACCACATGATCCGCGAGTCTAATACATTCTGCTCTCCTAACAACAACCCGCTCCCGTCTATGTCGTTTCAAACGTTTTTGAATGACATGCTCCAAATATATTTACACACTAGGGAGAATAAACGTATCCCGGAGGACTTACCCCAGCGCGATGGAAATCGATACACGTGATGTTCATTCATGCCCAATAGTATCCGAACAACCTGAATTGAATTTCGCCTGATTCACATGCAACCCACATAGCGCAACTGTCTAGCAGGTCTCCTTATCGCTCCTTGGTACAGTCGTTTGACTATTGAAAGTGGTTCCAACAAGTCACCACGAGAAAAAACTGTTCTGTATTGCAATAACTCAAGATGCAAAGTAATACCACGATACTACAAATATCACCTTATCACAGATAAGACTGCCCTTAAGGCTTGTAGCTCACATTTATTACAATAAATGACATACCTGACATTTTACCACTCTCATTATTACGTCAGATAGGTAATGCACGTGGTAAATTCGTCGTATTCATGATTTACTCTTCAAAGTAACATACCGTACTTATTATTTAACACAAAATAAGATTAAAAATTAAAGATATTCACGAGCAGCTAATTGAGAATATTTATGAACTTCAAATGACACGACGAACCGTCTCGTTCTGCATATGGATGCAAACTCAGGTCATGCAGACTAAGCAATGATTTCGTGCCTGACGGATACTGACTGTCACTCCTGATTAGGCATACAGAGAGTGATATACCTCGATTTTAGACAGAGCCAGTTTGCAAATTCCAACTTTAAATTACATATCGCAAGTATTTTTGCCGGACGCGAATTCCTACCCAGCACCTATTGTCCCTGTTAACGAACGACGAGAGATGTTGAATCTTGGTTCTTAACAAGTAACTTATTTGAATTGACGTGAGGTAAGGCTTTGTGTTGGACAGGGGTTCGAACTCAGAACTTAATCGGATAGATATCGACGCACAATCAACTGTGACATTTCGGGTTTTCTCGGCAGTAGCTAGATGTTTTAACTGAAATGACGAGACGAAACATACATTTTTTTCCTTCCCAAGACTCCAACCCGGCATCTATCGCTGTTATATTCTAGAGAAAACGAACGTTAAATATGGGTTTGTTGCACCAGCAGCGACATGTGAGCGTGTTTGAACTAGAAATAATATGACGAAGAGTTCAGTGCTCACTGGGAATACAGCTCCACACATCATATCGCTTTTGACTACACACAAAGATACGTCAGCTTCCGAATTTTTGTCCAGTTCGGACTAACATCTTGAACTTACAGTGATCTCGCAAATAGTTCTGTGTCTCACTGGGTGTCAAAAACGTCACATATCGTTAGTGTTGACAACGAATGAAAATACATTAAACATTAAAATAATTATCCACCAGCAGATAGGTGTTCTCATGCTAGAGCTTGATAATACATAATGAAATCTATAGTGCCGGGCCAGGATTCGAACCCATTCACGCGCAGTATGTGGAGATGTTGAGGAATCTGCAGTTCTGAACAAACAACAAATTGTAGACGTGCTGTATTCTCACGAAGGGATCAAATTCAGCGTTAAGTACGGTCTAAGTTGCATTCCCAGATCAGAACCGATTTTATCGACATACAGAAGCTCATATAAAATATGGACTAAATGTCCTGTGAGCCTACATAGCGTTTGTTTCGTCACTAGAAATAAATAACAAGTATAAGAAAGGTTTCTACGTGTCGCCGCTCCAGTCTTTATTGTGATTCATCCTAACATCTACTTTGTAGTAAAGGAATATCATTTTTCATGTTAATTTCAGACCACAATGTCATTATATCTTCTTCACTTGGTGTAGCCAGAAGAGAATGGAATCTGTCTCTCCTTATCTAAAATCATTGACAGAAGTTGGAATCGAACCCAGTCCATAGATATACAAGCATATTATAAGTATGTGGCTCATTTTTCTATCGTAACGCCGTTGCACCTCTCTGGATGAGAATTGACACACAGGCTTCCTGTAGTAATTTGCAGCAGGTTCAGTAAATTCATTTACTTGGTTGACCGAATCACAATGAACTAGCTGCCTCGACTACCCAGTGCATAAATTCGACTTTATTTTGTAATCACCGAAATAAAATGACGTACCTGCCACCTACACAGAACAGCCAACAGTGTAGGATGCACAAATTTGAAAAGGAAGTGTTTCTTTCCACTTGAGCTACTGTATTGCGCCATCTCTTTGTTGAAAACGTCGTGCATTGCAAATGTCGCATTTCATAAGTAAAGTTTTGTATTCCTAGAAACCCAAAATTTGCTTGTCAGCGGCGGGAAGAGGAGTTACCTGTTGTGCAGCATTGTAAGTTTTCACCATTGCACTATGAGCCGAAAGTATTTTTTTGCGAATTCCTTATCGATGTTTTATCTGACTGCTTGTAGCTCTTTCACAGAAGGGATAAAAACGTTACAGTCAGCGAGACTGGAAGTGCGAACCATAACAGATGCTATTTCTCAGGTCAGCGCATTACCATAGAGCTGGCGTAGAAGTACGTGTCTTAGCTTACTCTTACGAGTTCGATAATGTCTAGCACTCGTAAACCGCTATTTAAAGGACGAGATTAGTTGCGATTTCCACGTGCAACGACTTTCCTGGGCTGAAAACCGTAAATTTACAATCTTTTGTTACACCTAACGTGATAATAAATCAGATTATTCAATGGAAATGACAGGTAAAATCAAGTGAACTTTGAGGATAAATTCCGTGCGCACCAGGAAGGAACTCGTCGATCACAGAGTTGCAAAACATACGTTGCCTTGTTGTCAAATCTCAGTTACAGTACCAGCAGAAAGAAGACGAACCGATGTGATCGTACAGCGGTCTGGGAAGTGACCATAGCTGGTGTCTCCAAGTCGCGGTTGCTACGGCCTGGAATACGTAATGCGTCTGATTCGCATTTCTGTAACTAGGTTTAGGGACTGGAGCGTGGTTACTAATAATACTCCAAACTGACTGAAAACTAAGCATCATATACCAGTAACTCTCACAGTTGTTTTTATATTTATTTCGTAAGTGTACTAAAAACTAAGAAGCTCATTCAGAGACGTTTTGATGCCTCGCCGATAGTCGAGCAAAACAAACAAATAAAGAAAAAAAGAATGTGTGTGTGTATGATAGAGAGAGAGAGAGAGAGAGAGAGAGAGAGAGAGAGAGAGAGAGAGAGAGAGAATCAAAAAGAATGAGAGAGAGTAAGAAATTGTTGTAAAGAAATTGAATCATGGTATGTAAAGAAATCTTTCATTAAAATCACACGTTACACGTCATTACGAAATATCGTATTCATGATCTATGAAACAAGAATTGATCTAATGTAATCTAATCATATCATATTGATGGCTATCCATGAAGAGTCATGAATTACCGAAATTTTTACCAATACCAGTAATGAAATCTAAACTTTAAAATAAAAGACGACAATTTTTTTTAATAAACCGGGACTCCTAACAAGACAATTTCGTCCCTGTTAACTAACCACGAAAGATGTCTGATATACCTCCAAGCTCAAGTAACAAAGTGCGCATGCATTTAAAGATTAAGTGCATGATGTGAAGTTATATGACGGAGATACGAACCCAACACGTAATCGTATTGTTAATTAAGTAAAATCAAATGTTACGTATCGGTTTTCCTTACCAGCTGCTAGGTGTTTGAATCTAAACTAAGGATACAAACTTTTGTACCTAAGTGACAATCTAACTACACGCCTACCGTGCATCCACAAATATAGCTTAAATATCAGTTGCTTACTCACCAACGGTAAGGTGTGTGCGTGTTTGACAAGAAATAATGACACCTATTGCGATTGTTGGCAACACATGAATAGACATTAAAAGCGCACGTTGGTTTTCACTAGCGGGACGGTGTGCACGTTATAGGGCTTGAACTGAAACTATGAATATTTTTGTATTGGATCAGGATTCGGACCCACATCCTTACCTTTGGAGGAGACCTAGAGAAGGTTGCAGTCTTGCGAAAAGGGACGAAATGGTTGAACTATAATGTCCCGAGAGATTCAGATCCTCGAAAGAGGAGAAACGAATTCGAATCACAGTCCAGCACCAAATTTTTCAACGTCTCTAGTTCAATCAATTACAAGTAAAATAAGAGCCCCATCCTTTAAATGGCTATCGGTTCATAAAATAAAATAAAATTTTCTAATGTAAGTAAGTTTACTGGCGACTGTATTTCTGTTTACGATGACTTCCGCTATGTCATTTCCCAACGTAACCTGGCTCTGCCCAGTTGGTAATGATGGAACGTGACTTGTATTGCGAATTCTGGATTATAACGTCTTTCTTTTGAGGTTACCAGACGCAAAGTAAATCTGTTTGTGCTTCTTAAAAGTAAATGTCTGAACCCACGCATTGCTCCTGTGATAGTTCCACCAGGCCACTGTGCCCACATTTCCCAGCCCCAGGAGTGAGCTGCAATGGATGATGTGCTGAGCTTACAAAAGTAGTCACGGTGGATAAAACGCGAGTCTATTAAATGTTTAAGTAGAAAAAAGCTTCTGACGCGGAGATTATGCTATTCTCATGTCAGCAGGATGTAAAGACCCTTGTAGGCATCATAGGCTCGATGTGAAGCCATTTTGAAATGTTCACAAATTCAGATATTTTCTTAGTTCGTGAAGATCCACTGGGAAGTGTGAAGTTACCGGATAATTGGATTATTACCGACATTATTACTGTCATTTTCTTCATGCCGCTGCTGGAACACTGTACTTGAATATAAGTTCGTGCCTTTTGGTCACTATACAAGTAGTTTCCCAAGAAGAGGTTCTTTCTCTGTCTACAGAATTCTTTTCATGTTAATATCAAACATCAGCAATTACTCATAGATTACATTAAAACTAAAGTAATCGATGAAGACGTTACTTGATAACAAAAACGCGCTGCCATTCTTCTATTACTAGTAATGGCTGTAGAGTGCTGCCAAACCAAAAGCTAAGAGATGTTACTGCCTGCCGATATACGTTCGAATCCCTGCCCAGTACAAAGCCTTACCTCACGGCAATTCAAGTAAGTTACTTGTTAAGAACCAAGATTCAACATCTCTCGTCGTTCGTTAACAGTGAAAATAGGTGCTGGGTAGGAATTCGCGTCCGGCAAAAATACTTGCGATATGTAATTTAAAGTTGAAATTTGAAAACTGGCTTTGTCTAAAATCGAGGTATATCACTCTCTGTATGCCTAATCAGGAGTGACAGTTAGTATCCGTCAGGCACGAAATCATTGCTTAGTCTGCATGACCTGAGTTTGCATCCATAAGCAGAACGAGACGGTTCGTCGTGTCATTTGAAGTTCATACATATTCTCAACTGGTTGCCCGTGAATAACTTCAATTTTTAATCTCATTTTGTGTTCAATGATAAGTACGGTATGTTACTTTGAAGAGGAAATCATGAATACGACGAATTTACTACGTGTATTACCTATCTGACGTAATAATGAGAGTGGTAAAATGTCAGGTATGTCATTTATTGTAATAAATGTGAGCTACAAGCCTTAAGGGCAGTCTTATCTGTGGTAAGGTGTTCCGTGATCTTTGTAGTATCGTGGTATTACTTTACTTCTTGAGTTATTGCGATACAGAACAGTGTTTTCTTGTGGTGATTTGTTGGAACCATTTTCAATAGTCAAACGACTGTACCAAGGAGCGATAAGGGGACCTGCTAGACAGTTGCGTTATGTGGGTTGCATGTGAATCAGGCGAAATTCAATTCGGGCGTTAGGATAGTTTTGAGCATGACTGTACGTGTAGGGTCAAATGAATGATTAGAGTTGAAGAAAAACTGGATGATTAATTCAAGACAAAGAGCTTCACAAATTGATAAGTCGATAACGTGTTGGGCCACCTCTGGCCTTTCCGCGGTCAGTTACTAGGCTTGACATTCACTGATAAAGTTAGTTTATACCCTTCTGACGGATATCGTACCAAATTCAGTTCAGTTGGTTCGTTACATCCTCAAAATCGCGACCTGCTTTAAAGAACCTGCCCATTGTGCTCCAGATGTTGAAAATTGATGAGAGATATGGCGATCTTGCTGAGCAATTTATTGCCTTGCGTGTACAAACACGTAGATACGATATCCGTGTGTGGTGCGTAAATTGTCGGTAGGCACCTCACTTAGTGTACCGAGCAGAGTTCAAGCCGCCATAAAGACAAAGGGTGGACGCACTGCATATTAATGTCCACTAACAGGTGTCTGTACACTCAATGATAGGATAGTGTATTTCGAAATGTTAGCAGAGGCCAGAAGTTGGAGCATTTGGTCTTCCTTTTTAAAGCTTACGTGTGGCGAGTCGTAGAATCTCTAAAAAGAGACACCTCTGGCAACACTAGTTGAATGTGGCCTTCAAACTAGCCGTCAGAGCTGCCGTAGCCGAGACGCCCCCTGGGTAAACGCTACGGATTTCTGCAGTCGCGCCTCGCGATCTGTCACGAATTATGGAATGTATTCGCAGATACCAATTGTAATACGACAACGGCTATACAGTTTGCTGGAAACGTACAGGATGTTCTGAAATTCCCATCACTACCTGCTACAACTTGTAGAGGGGACTGAGTACATAATACTCTTATTTTAAATTGTAACCTGTCTCCCGAGACGTACCGTATACTAGAACCACTTGAAAACATGTTGGTAACGCTGTCACTTTGATAAGTAATTTGTTACATTGAGGAGCCAAAGAAATATCGTTTAAGGTCCCCGCGAGCACGCAGAAGTGCCTCAACACGCCGTGGCATGGACTCTACTGATGGCTGAAGTCGCGCTGCAGGGAACTGACACCATGAAACCTGCAGATCTGCCCATAAATCCGTAACAGTAAGAGGGAGCAGAGATCTCTTCTGATCAACACGTTGCAAGGCATTCCAGATATGCTAGTTAATGCTATAAAATTTACTAGAAACGTACAGTATGTTTGGGGAGTTTGGTGGCCAGCGAAAGTGTTTAGGCTCGGAAGACTGTTCCTGCAGCCACTCTGTAGCAACTGTGGTTGTGTGGGCCGCTCCATTGTCCTGCTGGAATTACCCACTTCCGTCGGAATCCACAATGGACACGAATGGATTCAGGTGATCAGACAGGATGTATCTAGAAGTATCAGGGATCCCACATCACTCCGAATGCGCACGCTCTACAACGTCACAGAGCCTCCACCAGATTGAACAGTCCGCAGTTGACATGCGGGGTCCATGGAGTCATGATGTTGTCTTCATACCCATACACGTCCATACTGTATATACATTTTGAAATGAGACACGTCCAACCAGGGATTATGTTACGAGTCATCAACAGTCCAATGTTCGTACCGATGGGCCCAAATGAGGCGTAAAGCTTTGTGCTGTGCAGTCAGCAAGGGTACACGAGTGGGCCTTCGGCTCTGAAAGGCCATGTAGATGATGTTTCCATGAATGGTTCGCATGCTGATACTTGTTGATGGTCAAGCATTGAAATTTTCAGTTATTTTCGGAAGGGTTGCAATTTCGCCACTCTGAACGATTCTCTTCAGATTCCATTCTTGCAGGATTTTTTTTCTGGCCGCAGAGATGTTGGAGATTTATTGTTTTACTGGATTGCTGATATTCAGGGTGCCCTCGTGAAATGGTCGTACAGGAAAATCCCCACTTCATCGCTACCTCGTAGATGCTGTGTCCCATCGGCCTTGCGCCAAGTATAAAACCACGTTCAAAGTCATTTAAATCTTGATAACCTGCCATTGTAGCAGCAGTAACCGATCTAACAACTACGGTAGACACATGTCTTACATAGGCGTTGCCGGCGGCAGCACCATATTAAGCCTGTTTACATATCTCTGTGTTTGAATACGTATTATTATAATAGTTTCTTTGGCATTTCAGTGTAGATGTGACCGAGTACATCTATTGTTCTACAGTTTCACTCTTTAATAACCAAAGAATCAAAAAAATCGGTCTTCAGAGACACTGGTTTTACAGGAGGGCGTTTTCCAATTTGAAATTACAATGATATTATTTCCTTCAGCTGCTGACGGGCGTTAATAGATATCAACGAAGACAGGTGAAAATGTGTGCCCCGACCGGAACTTGAACCAGGGATCTCCTGCTTAGATGGCAGTCGCTCTATCCATCTGAGCCACAGACGGCACAGAGGATAGTGAGACTACAGGGACTGTCTCGCGCACGCCTCCCGCGAGACCCACATTCTCACCTTTGTATGTCCACACACTACATTCGTAGCGTCCTTTCGCACATGTCCGGAAGAACAGACACAATATCCATATAAATATATTTTCCAATTCGCGTGCGCTGCGTCTCCACGGGCACCACACACGCACCTGATGACGTTGAAGGCACCCTTACTCGAAGACGTTGTGCAATGGTAACGAAAAGCGTGTGGGGAGGAGTCAGACGCTGTGGACAACGATCTTGATAAACGCGACCAGCAGCTCTTCCAGTACTGTGAGCTTCGCCACACAGAATACTCGTGTCGGTATATTCGGTAAAAGTGTACTCAGCAATGTTCCTCTAACACTCACAGAAACATGAACGAGACTCGAACCAGGTCAGAGAGGAGACAGCTGTCAAATGACATCATACGATCCGACGTAAGTAACCCCCCCCCCCTCCAGTGATAATAACCCTGTTGCATACCACATTAGCGAAGGTGTATTTATACGGCTGTAGCACGGATATACCTTTCCATACATGGGCTCCTCTTCAGAATATCGTCACTCAGTTCCCTAGAAGTTTTTAACGGGAATTTTGCAACATCCTGTATCTCTCCACTAACTATACAGTTCTTTCCAGAATTAGATCCCTCTGCAGTGGAGTGTGCGCCGATATGAAATTTCCCGGCAGATTAAAACTGTGTGCGGGACCGAGACTCGAACTCGGGACTATTGCCTTTCGTGGGCGAGTGCTCTACCATCTGAGCTACCCAAACACGACTCACGTCCCGTCTAAACAGCTTTACTTCTGCAGTACCCCGTCTCCTACCTACAGCTGTTGTACGACATTCGAAATATACGGATGTATTTCAGAATTTCGGCGTAATGCAACTTCGCAGAAACATGGCTGAATTTTCCTGCATATTGTTATCATTAAAACCAAGCACCGTCTCAGTACCTAATACTTTTTGATATGGAGACAATTTTCATCATTTCAAGCACTATTAAAGTTGGTAGGTGTAGGAAAAAAAATACCAGTACCATACTGAAAATATCGGTGAGAAGCGATAGAATTCCTACAAACAACTTGGAGAAAATCATTTTGGGTTCTAGGCCATGTCATTATAAAACAGTGAAACAACTAAAATAACTACATTCCGACCATCGTTTGAACGATCCTCTTCAGAGCGAATAAATGCCACGAAATTTCAAATCAGCAGCAGCGAAATGAAAGGTCGATTTGGAAACAATTTCTATTTCTTCTTTCTTATCTTCGATTAATTTCCCAAATATCTCGTTCGTTTCGTATGTTGCTTTCTTTATACAAGGTGTTCAACATTTCTAGAGCTTGTAATTTTACCTAGTAACTCATGCATGCAAACGTCATCTAACGAGGCTACAGAGCATCAAAATACAGGCACCAGCCCCGGCGAATGTATGTAAGTAGAGTGTGATGCCGTGATTATTTATCAATTTGATCATGTATCATGTTCCGGAAGTTACAAGGGAATATCGTTATCATACCTCTGACGGCGGAATACAAGTACTGGTACTGTTGTTGCTAACTTTCATAGGTGGTAGTATGGATCAAAGTAAGAAAAAAATGTCCGGTAAACATGGGCTACAAAATGCATACCTGAGGCGCTATGAGCACTTGTTCAACAGTGGAGATATGTTTTATGCTAGCGAAGATGAACAAGTCCTCACAGCTCTTAAGGTATGCATTTTACAGCTCATGTGTACTGGACATTCGGTCCATACTACCACCTCTGAAAGTTTCCTGCCCTACATCTTAGCTGCAACACTACTGGTACATACTGTCACACGCAACAGGAATGTCTTCTCTTCCAATTTTCCGTTATAGGGACATAACCTCAAATTTATACATTTATCCATCTCCATCATCATAGAAAATTGGTAACATCTTCATTGAATCTTTCTGTGTACACATATTTTACAGACTCCAGCGCCTGTAACTTCGATACCCTGTAGCGTCGCTGGATGACGTTTCCAGACATCGATTCCTATGTAAAACTTCATCTGGTAGGTCCCCTCTACAGACGCGATAAGTGTGTAGCACGACGTGTGAAACATTCTGTATGCAAAGTTAATAACATGGGTGAATGGGCTAGAACCGAACCGCCGCCCCCCTCCCATTATCTCTCTCTCTCTCTCTCTCTCTCTCTCTCTCTCTCTCTCTCTCTCTCTCTCTGTCTCTCTCATTCTCTCACTTTCATTCTCTCACTCTCTCTTCTCAACTATCAACTGCCAGCTTTCCTTTATGTCTTTTAAGTCTTAAAATTGCTGTCTGATTTCTGGCAGAGCTCTAGATAACATGCCGCTCACTGTATTTTATCGCTGGTTGCATCATCTTAAATTCAAACTGTATATTTTGCTCAAAATTGTCAGAAGTTATTTTGTAACATCTATAGATGTTATAAATATGGGTTGAATTTCTTCAACCGATCTCTAGCGGCTAGTGTGTTCTCTCAAAATCGATTTTCCTCTAGCTCGTCTCCTCTAATTCCTGTGTAAATATTTTGGATCAGTATTTTCAGCCAGGACGTATGAAAGTGATGGTTCGATAGTATCCGAACTTATCACTATTTGCCTTATTTGGTGTTGGTGTTATTTTTTTCGTTTAGTCTGAAAATTTAGCAGTCACGTCAGTTAGCATAGATGTTGAGGAGTGAAGCAGCAAACGTCGACAGAGTGAGTCCTCGCCGGTGCTGATAGAGCCTTCTGGAGGCGAAGCCCTGCACTACAGACAACTGAGTGTGTGAGGAACTAGTAGCGACATCTAGCAGCGAAGTGATGAACAGCAAAATGGCCGCGAAAATTGAGTGACTTAAATGTCTAGTTGCTGTTTATTTCTTCCTTTACACTATTATTACAAAACAGATTACGGCATCACTGCTCGGTTTGTCTGTTACCGTATTTTTGTGTATTTCACACATTACAAAATAGTTCTGTTCTGATAACATATAATGCAAACTACATCTCGAGCGACATTAATGTACGCAGCATGTTACATTCATCATTCCCTCTTCGTAATTTAGTATTACTAATAGTTTTGTCCACACTTTTAAGCATTAAAAATGGATATGTGGCTCGGAACAGGACTACTGTTACATTAAATGTTAACAACATAATCGCACGGTATAGTGAGTTAAAGAATATTGAACAGCAACGAGAACTGTAAGTAAGTTTATGCAGTGCAACGTTAGTGATATAATAGTACAACAGTAATAGGCGTTTTTCAGCCCTTATTTCTATTTTACAGTTTCACTCATTACTGATGGCAAATGCCTTGCAGAGAACGTAATATTCTGCATCTTCGGTACGGCCTTTACAATCTCTTTCATTGAACTGCACTTAACCTGGAGAGGTAGTAATACAATTTTTTCTCTGATCTACAAGATACTTTTACAAAAAGTAGAGGCAGAGAGGTAGTCATGTAACTATTAATCGAAATATTATATGAACTATATGGGCGTGTTAGTAAAGTCACCAAGAAATTCCTCTTATTAATTTTAAGTGTTATCTGTTTGATACAGCATTCAGCTCACATAAAACCACGAGAAATATCGTTTTTATAAAAAAAAAACAGTTTATGTCATTAGTGACCTGTGTAAAATCAAACATCTCATTTTGACACTAGAATAATTTGAGAAAAAAAGGCCTGTTTTAGTTTTTGAAAATGCAATAAGTGAAAACAATGTATTTTTAAAAGGTATTGTCAATTGTTACGAAACGATTTATTATACAGAATTTATTAATCGCATAGTAAATCATGATACAAAAAAGAACACCTTGTTGGCTTGTGATACAATATTTTGCATTTTCTTATGACTTTGAAATAATTACTGCTTTTTCAGCACTGAGAATGAGTAAAATACATTATGTAATATATGAATCAGTATGATAAACTTTTTTCGAATATTCATTGTTAACTACAAGAAAATGGCAGATGTTTGGGTATTTACCTCAGAAGTATTCAGCACACGAAGGATAACAAAAATCATTTTTTTGGTAAGGTTTTTGTTTCATAGTTTCCTACAAATATTACTGATACCACAGTGAGATATATTAAGTACCTTAAAATATATGTAGATGTGGTCTGGTGAAGAAAGTGTGTGAATTAAAATTTAAAATGCTTGCACCAGCATAACCAGGTTTAGTTTGTAGTGTGGGAGTGAGCTCCACGTGGGACCCGAAGCAAGGACCCCACGGGGGTACCCGGCATGCGCCACATGCCAAGGCAGAGGTGGAGGCTAGTGTTCGGAAGTCTGAAAATTCCAGCGCCGGCCGGGGATTGAACCCCGGCCCGGCTGGGGCGAATAGCCCCAGCCGAGGCGCTGGAACGTTCCAGACCCCCTTACCACTAGACCACCGGGGACCCCGGCTGTTTCTTGCTCCATAGTCCAGCTAGTGGTCGTAGAGCACTTCCTGTTGTCCTCCGTGTTTACACCGAGGCAGCAGTGGCGTGGTGTAACAGGAAGTGTTTACTTGCGTCCGCTGGATGTCCACTTAGTGTACGACTTATTTACCCGGCTGACGTTCGTGTCGCTATAATCTCCTTAGTTCCGTTACAATTACATGCAGGGACTGAAAATCTGCCTATGCAGTTGCACGCAGTCGCATCTCACTATTTGAACCTCTGTAATTCGATCGTGTTGTCAAGACCCATGTCAGAACTGTTTATCGAAGAATGCTCATGTGTTCGGTACATTTCATAAACGGAAGCGACTGGGATAACAGACAGCCCGTAAACATTTTGTAATGAAGTGTCAGCCGGTACGTAATACTCGATATCTGGAGTTGTTTTATCGGTTATTAAGATAATCGTTTCACCCCTATACACTTAAAAAATTCCCGTGTTTTCTTAATAAAGCATAAGCACAGTACATAAATCCCTCGCGAAAATGACATCGGAGAAGTACAAGTGTTCGAGTGCCACAGAAAACAAGTGGGTCCTTGAAGGTGTCGAACGGAGAGCAGAACTAAAATAAGATGTAACGTTTCGGGATTCCCTCATAGTCGCGTAGACACTCCAGAAGCAGGAAGATCCGTTTGATGACGTCTCTTGAGGAGCGAGGAAAAAATTCACTCTCAAATAACTACTGTACAAGATGCCTCGCCGCCTCTTGAAGGGTGTCATGGGATTCTGCAGCCGTGGACTCGGCGACCTGTGAGCCAACGCGGTGTTTCTGACCACATACATTTTAGCTGCGGGTTCTCCGACGTGCAAAGGAAGCCGCGACAATGGGGAGGCTCTGCGTGCCGTTTTGTAATAAGAACGCCTCTCCACATTTTATCGTAGGAATGATATAAATTTTAAACTTCTTAGATCCACCGAGTCATTATGTATTCTTAAAATATCTTTTAACTCTTTTTCAACACATATGTATCTTTTACCTCTTTCACTGAAGAAGCTGACCAACAGATTTTTTTTTTCAATTTCAGATATTGGTTTTATTGCATTCTCCTTTAGCGTATTGAACAGAAATTGTAGGTTAAGATACCTTTGCCTTATTGAGTATCGTTTGCTATGCCAAACTTCGACAGCATTCATGGTCCTGTGCATCGAATTGATGACGGTAGATAGCTGACCGAAATCACTTTGAAATAAATTCTCTGAACGCAGATAACTACTAACAGTAGTGTTAGGTATCGAAGTATTATCTAACGCAACTGAAGCCAACCTAAGAGTGAATTTATTTCGAAATAATTTTAGTCGACTGTCTGTCTTCACCAATTCCACATTTCAGGTTGTGTACTAGCATTTTCCATCTATTGACTGATTAAATAGTCTACGCCACTGGGCACTTGCTACGCTGTTACTCTCCATGCTTCATCAAGGCAGTCCGGTGGAAGATGGACTCTACAGCACACGTGCGGCAAGACAAACGAACTACTTCTTCATCCCTGTATTGCTCCACTAATCGCAGTTCTTGTATGTCTTCCACAGGCATTGCTTGAAATGAAAATTACAACTGTAAAATAAATGTCTCGGATAACACTGTTTTCATAGTTTAATTTGCAATCATTTCGAAGTAAAGCAATGCAGTTTTAAATGACAACCAAGTTATGACATTTCTCGGTTGAGAAAAAATATTTCACAATTACTTTGACTTTCCTCTGGTAAAAAAGCTAGTCTTCCGTGCTTCAGGTATCAACAAGTTGTTTCGAACACCTCTGAAACGTCCGTCCATAAGAAGAGCTTTATTTTCAAACATTTTCTCCCCTTCTTCGTAACTGATCACCAGGATTCATTTGTCAGGAACAGGGTTATTATCAGTCTCCAAAAAAACTTCAGTCACTTTCAAAATATCTTCGTGCTGCCGAATCCCTGAACTACTGCCACGGTTATGGGACATCCCAGAAGCTTCCCTTACACAGTGCAGTCTTTCTCATAATTCGTTATACTTGCGACGTAATCTAAACCTTTATCTCGCAAATCTTGAAATTGCTCTTTAAACCCTCCGAAAAAAGGCACTGTCTACTCACCGCAGACTGTTTCCCAGCAGTTATGCATTCGTTTCTCAATCTCCACATCTGTTTCGTCAGGTTGGGCGAGAAACTTACTGTTGAGCCGTGATTCTACCATTTACAATTTTTAAACTGCCGCTGCTCCTATTCCGTTCGGAGTTCCTGTACAAGCAACTCGTATAATTACCACATTTCCGGTGCTCCTGGCACCGCTTACCATCCTTTCCCCTTTCTGTTTCCTTTTCCTTTCCTTTTTCTAACCACAGGCTCCAGTCACATTAACGTGATCACCGCCTGTGTCCGACGCTAATGAGTAGGGTATGCGTAACGCGGAAACTCAGCCACTTATGTGACATCCAAAAGGACGTGATCATTGCCTTTCGGGCCACAGGTGGATGCATTTTCGAAACGGCAGAGTTCGTAAAATGTTGGCGTGTTGCCATATTTAAAGCACTCCGCGCATGGCGCTGTCGAGAGCCGACGCTGAGGCCGTTGTGGTGCCCCACGGTCCACAGAGGACAGGAGTTAAAGGAGACCGCAGGTGAATAACGTGCAACTGCTGAGCAACTGACCATGCACGTGAACCGAAGAGCCTACCGACAGTGTCTCCTCTAAGACCACTCAGCAAAAAATGCTATGTGTGGGTCTCCACAGCAGACTCCTGGTCCACACACCTATGCTGACTGCTGTTCGTCCGCGACGAAGGCTGGAATTTTCACGCCAGTTCTGCGACTGGGCGTCCACTGAACGGTGACCTGCGGGCTTTCCAAGTGACAGACAGACGTTGGCGTGTAGGGCGCGATTCACCTGAAAGTGAACACCCTGCAACAGTCGGCGGCAGGGTTAGGACAGGAGGAAGGATCGTTACGATCTCACAAACGTTATCGTGACACTCCCGTCGTTCTGGAAGGCACAGTGGATGAGCAGAAATATCGGTCGGAACCGTTGCCACACCTACATCGAGTCTTTTTTCCCTCGGTATCTACCAGCAGAACAACTAAATCTGTGACACAGCTTGCAGTGTGAAAAGCACCAGGATGAGTTTGCTGTACTCCGCCGACCACCAGGCTTCCCGGAATCGAGAATATGTGGGACCACCTCGATGAAGCTCTTCGTATCCTGGGTCCTCAACCGAAAAACGTAGCGCAGCTAACTAAGGCACCGGCGTCGGCATGGCTCAGTACCTCACTGACTCCTACGCGTTTCTCAGTTGTCCGCGCTTCCCGTTAATCGTACCCCCCTACAGTAACTCAATGACGACACTCTCCCGTACACGTCAGCATCATCAACAGCCGCAGACTGCTGTTCACTCAGCCTGTCACCTCATTTATGTCTATACAGCATAACAGCTGTCTGTTACACTTCCTGGGACACTCCTGACGATATCCTTGTGTCTGATCAACGCTCGCCGTCGAGAACGTACTGGTATCTGTTGTAGACTTGAAGCCGCTCTCATATCTGGGAACCGACTCCGTATGCTCATACGACGCCCTTGGTTAACAGTGTGCAGTGGAGCACCGTGCCAAAGGCTTTTCTCAAATATAGGAGAGTGCAATGTGCTTGGGACCCTTCATCCGTGGTTCGCAGTATATAATGTGCGAAAAGGGCAAGCTGCGTTTCACACGAGCTTTCTAAAACCGTGCTGATTTCTGGACGTAAGCTTTTCGGTGTCTAGGAAATTTATTATAATCATATTTAGAATACGTTTTAGGATTCTGCAGAAAATCGATTTCTGTAATTTTGCACATCCTTTCTGTTACTCTTCTTTTACACGAGTGTCACCTGCGATTTTTTAAACTGCCTTAGGTTGGACCCATTACAGGTGTAATATTCAGAAGGCAAATGTATATTGATCTCGTTATATACGGCTGCAACTTGCGCTTTTGCCAGTCCTTTGCGAAATACTGCTGGGCAAGAGAAAGGCGATAAATGCGAATGAAGTAAGTAAAACTGAAATTGTTTTAACTTCTTCGCTATCGCCGAATCCTTTCCAAGCGATGCGTCCTTGAGCGGGTCAAACAGGTAGCAATAAATGCTCTACAAGTGAGGTTGACTTTTGAAGTTTTTCTTACCAGTCAAGTACAATGCAGACAGCTTCCATTCTCCATAATATCAGCAATATGAAAATGAAAATTCACGAAAGTCAAATCTGGACTGTAGCGATAATGACGCAGAGTCTCCCAACCCATTACTGTTTCTTTTCCCTTCCAGTGGTTTCTTGGATCAGCTGCGCTATGTTTGGGCGAGCGTTGTTGTGTAATAGTATCACGTCTTTTCTTTGACATTGGCGACCCTTTCCTCTCGTTTTCGGCTTTACTTTGCTCATCACTATGTGTAAGTGGTCAGCGCTGCATCCTGTACGCTGATCTTCCAAATAATCACCAAAATACAACTACTTTGGCATCCAAATGATGGCCAGCATCACTTTCCTCGCTGATGCTCGAGTTTGAATTCCTTTCGGACAGGTGAACTAGTGTGCTTCCATTTCACTCCTTGTCTTTTCGAGTCGGGTTCCCCATTTTGAACGAAAGTTTAATCACACGTTAAAATCTCGTTCGAAAAAGGTTCACCTTCACGTTCATAGCACTCTTTGTTTCCTTGTGTTGTGTGAATTCTCTCGGGACCCACGTTGGACTTGTTTCGCTGTACTTGAGCATGTCAATGACGACGTTGTGGACTGTGCCACTACCTGTTGCAGCTATTTTGCTATTCAGTTCTACTGCAACACGTCGGCCATCAGGAGTAATGTCGTCAGAGCCGGCTTTAAGCGAAGGAGGAGACAGTTCAATTGGCCGGCCACGGTGTTTTTTTATTAGTCACTGAAGTTAGATTGTTTTTGAACTGTCCTACGTATTTATCAAAAATTTCCGTCTTTCGCACAGCTTCGACCATACTGAAAAAACGTTAGAGAAAATATTTCGGCCGTTTTCTGCCTTCTGAAAGGGAAAACGCATCGTTGAACGTTGCTCAGTTAATGTGGAAACTTCAACCAGACACGCCATTCTCAATTGCAACATTAAGGTTATAAATAAAACAATTATTTTTTGTCAGCCGCTCTTAGCTCATCACAGTCATGCCATCCTAAAGTCATGAAACTACAAAAATTCTTCCTACGGACTATTCGACTTCATTAATTTGCTTTGCAGGGGAAACTCACGAAGGAGTATGCGCTTAGTATTTAGTCGGTCATTTCTAGTTGATGAGAAAGTTAAAACAAACAAGTAGCAAACCATTGCTCATTTATTTAGGAACAACATTTATCAGATACAGCTGAGTAACGTTTAACCCAAACCTTAAATGTCATATATATGACACTGCTCGTAGCTGCATCATCTGGCAAGAGTACGCACTAACACCAATAACAAGAAAATGCGCCATGACTTTCGTAAACTGTGCATTCTTCATGCCACTGTTGGGAGCAGACATCACACTCAATACAGTCTTCCGTGACAGACTCGTTTTAGTCTTCACCACACCTTGGGCAGTTCAAGACATGAAGTTGGAATAATAGACAATTGTGAAGGTGATTCGATAAACCCTATGCCTGGCACTTAGATATGATTTGCACAATATCCATGTGGGTGTAGATCCCTCCTTGGATTGTGCCCTGGTTGTTGCTGAAGATGATGGAGCAGTTTAATCCAGATTAGCCACAGAGATTCTACGTTGTTCGTTACTGATATTTTGTCCCTCCTTGGTTTAGTTTGTTTTCCTAACAATGCATTTTTGTACGTAGACTCAAACAGAATTCCGGATGTTTTTGCAGCTTGCTTTAGATGTTCGAAAACCTAAAATTGTGCAGTTCACAAAACGAAAAATCATAGTGTCCTATGACTACAGCATCAATAACTCTCATTTTCAGTCGGTCAGCTCACACAAATACCTCGGTGTAACACATTGTAAGGATACGGAATGGAAGCAGGACTGAATAAAACTCAAACGATTTCTACACCTGGATAAGCGTTCGACAATGTAAAATGGTGCAAGATCGAAGTTGTGAAGAAAATAGCTCTAGGCAGAGACGGGTATATATTAGTACAAGACCCAAGAGGAAATAAGAGTGGAAGACCAAGAACGAAGTGCAAGGATTAAAAAGAGAGTAAGACTTTGATGTAGTTATTCGCCTATACTGTTCAATGTTTGTATCAAAGAAGCAATGAAGAAAATAAGAGAGAGGTTCAAGATTCGCACTGAAATACGGGTTGAAAGGATATCAGTGACAGTGTTTGCTGATAATATTATCGTTGTCAGTGAAAGTGAATTACTACAGGATCTGATGAATGAAATATACAATATAATGAGTGTAGAATTAGGGGTCAGAGTAAATCAAAGACAATAGTGATGAGATGAAGCATAAACGGGAAAAGCGAGAGTCTTAACATTGGTGATAACGAAGTAAGAAATGGAACCATCACATCGTGTCGGTCAAAGATAATGGTGGTGGCGAACTGTAATTTATTGTTAGAATTAAAGAGAAATATAATCAGTGCACAAAGATGATCTTTTTTGAACTATTGGTGCGACCCATACTCTAATATTGCTCCATGGTGTGGGACCTGTCCCATATACGAGTAGCAGGGGATATTGAACTGTTCATAATAAAGACAGCACAGGTTTGTTTGGCTGACAGGAGAATGTAACAGAGATGCTGAAGAAATTGGGAGATGCCTGAAGATACACATAAGCTATCCCGAGAAAGCTTACTTGCCAAATTTCTAGAACATACCGTAAATTTTGAATATACGAGGTGTGTTAAAAAAAATTGGGAACGTTCGTAATTTCGCGCCAATGGCGTGTTGGGGCGAAATGCAGTTGACATCCCTGCACGCGCGTGTGCTTAATGTGTAACTGCGGGAAGTTTCACTGTTGTATGTCTGTTAGCTTATTGTTCAGTGCTGTATTGATTAGAACGTTGTGTCGCACAGTTGGCGAACTTCGAGAGGGTATAGTTAGAGGAGCAATGCGCCTGCAATAAATTTTGCGTGAAACTCAAGAAAACCGCCGCTCGGGGTAGCTGCGCAGTCTAGGGGCCTTGCCACGGTTCGTGTGGCTCCCCTCTGTCGGAGGTTAGAGTCCTCCCTCGGGCGTGGGTGTGTGTAAGTGGTGCAAGCCTAGGGACTGATGACATCAGCAGTTGGTCCCATAGGAACATAAGAGCTAAACTCAAGAACACCTCTACAGAGACACGCCAAATGATGCAGGAAGCCTACGGTGATGAGTGCTTAAGCCGCACTCGGTGTTACGGATGGTTCACACGGTTTAAGAACGGCCGGACGGAAGCTAAAGACGACGCTCGTCCTCCGACTTCTGCCAGCAACGCTTGTGTCAGGAACGTCAACGATCCTGTGCGTGCTGAACGAAGACTGATTGTCCGAGAGACTGCAGAAGACTGTAACATTGCAGTTGGATCGTGAAATCCTAATACAGCATCTTGCAATGTATCGTGTTGCCGCCAAGTTCGTGCCACGGCTCACGAGTCAAGAGCAGAAAGACCTCCACCTCCCAATCTGAGAAGAGCCTTAGGATCACCCAAATGAGAACGAGATGTTCCTTAAGAAAATTATAACTGGTGATGGGTCTGCAGTTATGACGTTGTCATGAAGGTTCAATCTTCACAATGTGTAGGGAAATGTTCTGAACGATCAACATATAAAATAGCTTGTCAGGTCAGCTCGGCCCTTGCAGACATTTATTTTCAAAGTTGAAAACCAAGTTGAGAGGACGAAGATTTGTAACGATAGACGCACGGTCCAGCGAAAGGCGAACCAAGTCTGCTCCCAGAAGTGGAAACGGTTTATCAGTCGTGGGGGTGATCATATACAAATATGTGAAGGTAAGCGTAGAAAATTTTTGTGGACAAAGTTCCGGAATTTTTTAAACAGACCTCTTAGACGAAAGGTAATGAATACAGGCAAGTGGTCTGCAAATGTTCGTACGCTTGAGTTCGCTTCCATTCGCTGCTGTTGAAACTGGGCTTAATAATAATATTCCCTGTGTGAGATGTAATTGGAAAACTATGTAAACGCTGAGCTGTGCGCCGCTTACAGCCCACGCGAAATTATTCTCGGAGGGACACATCATTATCCCCTTCGTGCCTAAAGTTGCTTCGGCCAAACTCAAACTCAATTGCCAGGCCGATAGCTCGTTATCCTACTGCTCTGCAAGTAACACTTGGTCTGAAACCATCTGTACGGTTATGTAGGTTAAGACACTGCAGCCACTCAAAATGGTGGCTCCACGTTTGCGAGTAACTGACGAGAAAAGAAATTCTGAATTTTGTGTGACACTCCGTAGCATTAAGAAAGCTGAGTGACGTTAGTTGGTTGTGAGGTGTAATGGAAAGGATAATAGCTTCACATGTTGTGTTCGGATACCAAGATTTAAAAGCCTGAAGTCTTATATTTCAGAGGCAAGGAGCGTAACAATCAAGTGATTTATGAACAGTACGTGCACACATTTTTGCTCGGTTGATTTTAATTGAGGTTGCAACGTGCAGATCAAGCAAGTACCGTACTGTAGAGAGGTTGAGCAAGAGAAGCGTTTGGAACATGTGTTTACCCTTATTTTGGATAGTTAGCTTTCTTATCTGAGAAGTAATTGTGGCTAGCCCTTGACATGCATCACGAATTCCTTCGTCGTTCAGTCTAATATCGCCTTCCCCCCCCACACACACAATACCCTCCACCTCTCATGATTTTGAAAATAAAAGTGTTCCTAGAAAAGTTGTTCACTGTACAGTTTATTTATGTGCCAAAGTTAGTGATAATGTGGGGGAGGGAAGGCCACAGACCTCAGGGAGGGGGGGGGGGGGGTAGGACAGGGGGTACTGGCAAATGTCTGATGACAGTCAGGAGCAACGGTCTAAGAAAGGCTGGGAACCACTGTTCAACTGCCTGTGAATGTATACTGAACATAAATGTGGAAAACTGACACAACTCACTTTTTGAATATTTTTTTTAATTCGGGTTAACTAGTTTTGGAACCGTTTGAGGGTCATCTGAAAATGTGGCGCACAGAATTCGCGTCTTTATTTCTTTAGATTGAATCTGGGTACTGGCTCTTTGACAATAAGACAGAGCACTCTTTAATGTATCGCCACGAGCGGCAGTTAAACGGCGACATGTATCGCGAAACCAAAACACATACTTACTGTGGCAGCGTGGGCGCTATTGCAGTTAATATCCATCTAGCAACTTGCGTTTTAGTTGTCTGTTGGCCACTGGTCAATCTCTTTCCATTGTAAATATAAATACGAATTGTCACCATATATCACAAGCATAACGTTTACCACAGATGTACGTTACAAGGATCTTCACTTAAAAATACAGCATACTTTGCTCTGAAACAATTTTTTGGATTTTTGTGCTTATAACACGACGGCGTGCTGAGAAGATAATGACTCGGTCTGTTTTATTTGAAGTCAGTAACATTCTACATCTTTACTATGGATATCTGCAGCCCTCTGCTTCGTACCGCGTTACATAGCGGTGTGTGACGTGACTATGTTAGGGGTGAGAAAAAGCTCACAATACTAAAAGCACGAATTCGAAGACTTCGTCCGCATGTGGAGCACACTCTCCTTGAGCACGGCAGTGCCAAACTACACACGATCGCTGCGGCATCTGCAGCAAGCCGACGTCCTTGGTTCACTGCCGTCGATCATCCTACACACAGTCTCGATTTTCGTCTATGTGCAAAACTAAGAAAACCTTCGAGCACTTCAATTATTTCAAGCGGTGCAAGCAGAGGTAAGGTTGTGGCTCTGTTAACATAGTCAAACAATATACTGTGACGGTGTCAACAAAATAGTATCTAGTTGGGGAAATTGTGCTGGTTCCGAGGGTGAGTGTGTTGAAAACTAAATTTATAGACGTGAAGAATACCGATGCAGAATGTTCATGAAGTTTGTTTTATTTAAAAATCTTTGTGACTTTTCACTCAAAACTTCTCAACATTACTTTTCTGTACGTCCTCGTACAGTGGATGTCTCAAAAAATACGTACATTGATCAAAATAAGTGTTAACATGAATGCTTTTAACAGCACTAGGTTCAAAAAATTTTAACTCTATGCCAATTGCAGATTAATTTTAATGGCAGCTAGCGCGATTATATGAGTGGACTATTAGATTTAATGGTGAGCATTTATGTAATTTTTAAACATTCTCTGCCTTGTCATTCTTCCTCTCTTAAGTGCCTCGTCTTCCAGTAACACTGTCGATCGATAGCATGATCTGTTGTCCGTCCATGGTTTTTCAGACCATTGATTCAGTGCTGAACCCAAACTGCTGGTTTGAGTTATTTAGCCTGGATAATCCTGTGCGTCGTGGGTCACGTATGCCATTAATCTTTCAAAGAAATGGTTCAAATGGCTCTGAGCACTATGGGACTTAACATCTGAGGTCATCAGTCCCTTAGAACTTAGGTTTAAGTAGTTCTAACTAACCTAAGGACATCACACACACACACACACACACACACACACACACACACACACACACACACACACACACACACACACCCGAGTCTGGATTCGAACCTGCGACCGTAGCGGTCGCGCGGTTCGAGACTGAAGCGCCTAGAACAGCTCGTCCACAATGGCCGGCCATTAATGTTTCATTGAATTATTAATTTCAACAAGTTTTATTTATTGTTGCGAAATTGCGCTACCAAAACAATCGAGTTTTGCTATGTGGATGCTGTTGAGAATTTCTGCATTTTCGTACCGCTATATTTTTGACTATATCTGTCGATGGTGTTGTTGTTGTCTTCAGTCCTGAGACTGGTGTGATGCAGCTCTCCATGCTACTCTATACTGTGAAAGCTGCTTCATCTCCCAGTACCTACTGCAACCTACATCCTTCTGAATCTGCTTAGTGTATTCATCTCTTGGTCTCCCTCTACGATTTTTACCCTGCACGCTGCCCTCCAATGCTAAATTTGTGATCCCTTGATGCCTCAAAACATGTCCTACCAACCGATCCCTTCTTCTAGTCAAGTTGTGCCACAAACTTCTCTTCTCTCCAATCCTATTCAATACCTCCTCATTAGTTACGTGACCTACCCATCTAATCTTCAGCATTCTTCTGTAGCATCACATTTCGAAAGCTTCTATTCTCTTCTTGTCCAAACTAGTTATCGTCCACGTTTCACTTTCATACATAGTTACACTCCAAACAAATACTCGGAGAAACGACTTCCTGATACATAAATCTATATTCGATATTAACAAATTTCTCTTCTTCAGAAACGCTTTCCTTGCCATTGCCAGTCTACATTTTATATCCTCTCTACTTCGACCATCATCAGTTATTTTACTTCCTAAATAGCAAAACTCCTTTACTACTTTAAGTGTCTCATTTGCTAATCTAATCCCCTCAGCATCACCCGATTTAATTTGACTACATTCCATTATCCTCGTTTTGCTTTTGTTGATGTTCATCTTATATCCTCTTTTCAAGACACTGTCCATTCCGTTCAACTGCTCTTCCAAGTCCTTTGCCGTCTCTGACAGAATTACTATTTCATCGGCGAACCTCAAAGTTTTTACTTCTTCTCCATGAATTTTAATACCTACTCCAAATTTTTCTTTTGTTTCCTTCACTGCTTGCTCAATATACAGATTGAATAACATCGGGAGAGGCTACAACCCTGTCTCACTCCTTTTCCAACCACTGCTTCCCTTTCATGCCCCTCGACTCTAATAATTGCCATCTGGTTTCTGTACAAATTGTAAATATCCTTTCGCTCCCTGTATTTTACCCCTCTGTCGATGGTATCCTTAATATTTTTCGATACGATCGCATTTCAAATGCCTAATAGAGTCCATGACTCAGCTCCATAGAGTAGGACACCGAACGTGTAACATCGAAGTAGTCGACTGCTCTGAAGGTTCTCAGCAGTCGCCGCGGACTAAATGACTGCAGGGGACTCGATGCATTGGCCATAAGTTTTCTAGTAATTCTGGAGATTTTCCTTTGGACTAAGTATGAAGTCGTTCCTTGTTGCTTAGATCGTGCAGGTTTCAGACCGATTGTGTTAGTATTGCTACACTACTAAATGTGTATCCACCACCAAATCAGAGTATATAATGAAACGGCGGCCCTCTTTCGTCATGCCTTACAAGGAGATATCTCCAGCGGTAGGATCGACTTTCTGGAACCATCTATACGGTTATGTAGGTTAAGCACCCAAGTATCGCACACTGCAGCCATTCATCCTGGTGAGTCGACGTTAGCGAGGAAGTGACGAGAAAAGAAATTCGGAATTTTGTGTGAGACTCGATAGTATGAAGAAAGCCGAATGACATAAGTTGGTTATGAGGATAATTGAAACGATACTAGCTTCACATGCATGAGGTTGTGGGTTCGAATCTCACCAGAGAAATAAATCTATTTTAGGTCTTTATCGAAGTGACATTGATAATCATATTTCTTCAACTGATGTAAATATATATATTTATTTTTTTAGTTCCACTCCTGGGTCACGTGATTCAATAGTGATATGAACTTCTTCATTTGGTCTAGTTTTTCTTCTTATCATCCCTTCTCCACTGGAAATATTTGTTTGTGAACTTTTAATTATCTTCATGTATCAATTCCGATTTAATGTCTCCTGTTTTTATTACCCTGTATTTTCGTCTACGTTATTGTGTACATTATATCGATTTCTCACTTTGCTTGAATTTTATTTTACTTAGAAAACATTCTCTCATTTATGTCCTCATCTACACTATAATTTCCATAGTGCACAAAGATTTTATGTTATGTTTTAAATATTTGTATATCGATTACCATGCAAAAAAGGCACGTCTCCCAAAGAAAAACGTTTTTCACATTAATGCACAGTCAATATAAATAGATTATTTCGTCTTTTGTTTTTTAATTCATTTATCGGAGTTTTGAAGTAATTCAATAGTCAAACAGATTGGTATATTAAATTACACATTCACAAAAATTCCGATTGGAAGAAAAATTAAACAAATGGAAAAGTTCATACGGTGACTAAAACGATGTGACAAAAGAATAGAACGAAATAAATTACATTTAAACCAATAAATAGAGTACAAATAAACATCAAAGTCATTTCTATAAAGATTTTAAAAAAAAATTACTGTACCTGACGAGGCATGGTTAAGCTTCTATCGTAACCATTATGACACGTAACCAGACTGTGGAATACGACTTCCTTCACGCTATGTAGCATCACGCAAAATTTTGAAATCTTTTCCGTCAGTTACTTTCAAACCGAGGGCCACCTGGATGCAGGGATCTTAAGTTGCACTACGGCTTATTTGGATTCAAAAAGTCGATCCCACCGCTGGGGGCTCTCCTTGTTAGTTTTAAGAGTAACAAACGGCTCATTTTGAAATAACAGTAATATCGCAGTCCAGTAGCGCCGGACCCTGCAAACTTGAAAGACAACTCCAGCAAAGGCAAAGAAAATGTTACTGTAGCAAGTAAATTACTGTAGGCAACTGAACAACAACGAAATAATAACAATAATAGGTTCGCAGGAGAGCTTCTGTAAAGTTTGCAAGGTAGGAGACGAGGCACTGGTAAAGCTGTGAGGACAGGGCGTGAGTCGTGCTAGGGTGGCTCAGTTGGTAGAGCACTTGCCAGCGAAAGGCAAGGGTCCCGAGTTCGAGTCTCGGTGCGGCACCCATTTTCAATCTGCCAGGAAGTTTCAATAATAATAATAATAGATCCAGTCATATTAATATGACCAACTCCTATTTTCGAGGTCAACGTGTAATAACCCATAGACTCCAGGAGATAGCATTAGTAGGTGATGAATGGGGGTGGGGGGAGGAGGCTGGAAACAGTGAAGTCGTTGTCATAATGCGTAAAAGGGGCGATTTATGTGACGTCCAACAGGGCATAATCGTTGGCTTTCTTCCCAAAGGTGGAAGCATTTCCGAAACGGCAAAATCTGTAATCTTTTTCACATGCCACTGTATGTAAAGTAAACCGTGAGTGGCAAAATCTCGGTATTCTAATCCGGCTCCAAGGCAAGTGTGTTGGACTACGGGCAGTAGGCGACACAGGTGAACGATAGCTGCAGATGTGTGTGCTGGCGAGAAGACGTGCAACTTTTGTGCAGCTGACAGCCCAGGCGAACCGAGGGCTGCCACCAATGTTTCCTCAACAACTTATGGGCTTCCGCAGTGGGCACCTGGTCCCTGCACCCACGCTGACTGCTCTTCATTGGCGTTGAAAGCTTGCATTTGCACGCCGGTACCACAACTGAAAGTCCACTGAGTGCTACAGGTGGCCTCTCCATATTCGTCACATTTTGTGCTCCATCGGACAGATTGAAAGCAAACGCCCTGCAACCCTGAGGGAGTGTTATGGTGTGGGCAATGTTTTCGTGGCACTCCCTGGGTGATCTCGTTGTTCTGAAAGGCACAATGGATCAACCCTAGTACGCACCTATCCTTGGGGACCAAATACACCCCTAGATGCACGTGTAACATAGCTCGCAGTGTATGTGCGTGGTTCTGAAAGCTCTAGGATGAATTTACCGTACTGCCCTCACCACCAAATTTTCCGCCTTTAAACCCAATCGAGAATCTGAAAGGTCACCTCGATCGAGTAGTTTGTGCCACGGATCCTCAATCGATAGAATTCTATCGCAGCATGACAAGTACTGGGGTAGGAATGGCTTCTTATGACTGTCGTTACATCATTGACTCTATTCCTGTGCGTCTCGTGCTGCAGAAGGTGTTTATTGCGTATTTTAACACGTGGTCAGATTACTGCGACTGGACAGTGTAATAATAATAATAAATTTCGCGTATTTCAGTGCCCTCGTTTAAGTCTTTCAATTGGACGGCACTTTGAAGACATGCTTATCATTAACGTACTCCAGTTGTCCAACCGGGGAAAGGGAATCGGCAGTTTAACGTGGAATCCGCACCACATGTTGTTTCTACCGACTCCTCATATCATTGAGAGGTGAAGGCTGTATTAAAAGCAGACAGAAAAATTTATTTGTTCATCTGGGATTCGATCCCGAGATTCTCGATTTGCAGGCACGCGCTGTGCCGGTAGACCACCAGGTCCAACAGTTACGAGACGGTAATCGAACTGTATTGGCAGAGTATTTCGTCGTATTTTGCGTCAAGTAAATGTGCTGTGGTGCAAGCCAAAGTACATTCACGCTAAGGGCATCAGTTCCGATCCCAGAAAAATGTGCAGCCAGAGCAGTATTGTAAGTAAAAATCAAACTCTTCCATTTTTCTTACCGAATTGCTATACATCTAGAAAACAAACAAAAATTGTGAAAACATTTCATACAAGATTACTGACAAATTTTTATGAGTAAAAATAAACGGGTATGGTAATATACAGGGAGGTGAATGAAAAGTAGTGGCAGTTTGGCTATAATTCATGTCAGTCTTCATTCACTAAAATTCACTTTATCACATTTCCGTCTCGCGTCTCGATCACTTTCCACACCCACATGAAAGATTTCATACACTGTCTGTGCATCCATCTGTGATGATGTCTCGCTAGGACCGCCATATGGTGTCTTATCATTTGCTGTAAGACGTGCCACGAAATACTTCGTTCATTTGGGTCATCAGGCCATAATTGGGGGGACTCTACCGGATGAATACGGTGGATGTCCCAGTATGTCCCGCTGCCACGTATGCGGTGCTCCTGCACAGGGCTCGTCGTTTGGCGTCGTGTAAGTTGGTAGAATGCAGCACTGGAAGGAAAGATTGTTTCGCGCTCCGACCACGTGCCCTTCCAGTCTGCACCCAAGCACGTTTTTCGTGTTTCCCAAACATACTATTAAGGCACTCGAGCTAGCCTCTCCATCTCTGAGAGAGTACACACTGCAACTGACTCAAACACGACTTGTGCTGCTGACTTTACTACTTCAGCCCACCATCTGTCAGCAACAGAAAGTGTGCGTACCGAATGACTCACATCCGTCATATTATGGCATTGTGCTACCACTTTTTATCCAACACATGCAAAGACGCATGTGTGACTACTTGTTGTCTCCCATCTTGGTAGTGGCCTAATTATTGGGAGGTTTTGAAGTGCATTATCTATACGTGGTGTATCAAAAACAATCATCCGACCTGGGCCGTCTATATTTCTGGAACTAAGAAACATATACAATGAATACAATGAATTTTGTCCTTTGATGTACGAAAACTAAAAAAAGTTATTTTCATCCTTTTCATTGGTGTTCAATATGCATCGTTGAGATGCACGGAACATGTCAATGCGGTGTTCAAATTGTACCAACACTGCAGCAAGCATGTCTGGAGTTACAGTTTCCACAGGTGCTGTTATGCGATGTCTCAGTTCATTTATTGCTGTTGGTAATGTAGGTACATAAAGAGTCTCTTACAAAGCCATACATATATAATCACATATAGTCGGGTGCGGTGACCTTGGAGTCTAGTAGTCTAAGGGTGAGTGATTTAGTCCAGTGTGAACGATCCATCGTTCAGCAATCGTTTGATTTAGAAATTCCCACACATCCAGATGCCACTGTCGCGGTGCCCCATCGCATTGGAAAATGAAGTCGTTCGAATCAAACTGTGGGAAGAGAAAGTTTTCAGGCATATCGAGATATATGCTTACTGTAACAGTGTTTCCGGCAAAGAAATATGAATCATACACATTTTCCCTCTAAACTGTACAAAATACATTAAATTTAGGAGAGTCTATTTTATGTTGTACACCTTCATGTGGTTGTCCCGTACCTCATATTGTCACATTATGACAGTTCACCTCTCTGTGTAAATGGAGTGTTGCCTCGTCACTAAACACTAACTGTGGGAGAAAACGGCCATCCTCCACCTTGACAAGAGTGAAATTATGGAACTTCACACGATGTATCGCCCTCACGAACAGCTCGCATTAGCTGAATTTAATATTGTTTGATGCATAAACGTCGACGCAGAGACGCCAGACGGACATCGGGGACGTGCTGAGCTCTCGAGCTGCACGGCGAACGGATTTCTGCGGACCCCTCGTGAAACTGTGGCGGATGCGTTTGACGTCTGTGTCAGGCATTCGGGGACGGCCCGGCGATTCGCCTTTCCGCAAACCTTCTCTTTCTCTTAATCGTTGATGCCATCATCTAATGCTCTGTGCTGTAGGAGGATCATCATCGTACCTCGTACGAAAGTCACGTCGAACACTTATTACTGCCCACACTGCGCAAAATGCAGAACACAAAACGCTTCCTGTCGCCGCGACACCATTTTTACTAGGACTGAAATGGTCGGACAGTGCTGCTGCCAAGCGGTAACCATGTAAAGCCGTAGGGTTTGCTCTTTCCAGCAGTACGCTATTCACGCACATATGTCGAATAACATAATAGTTACTTTTAAAAAAAAAATCGGTTGATCCTTTTTGATACACCCTGCATATTTACACCCTAAGCAGTACCACCAATAAATTATCCCAGTGTGAAGGAAATCGTTAGATGTGATGTACGTGTAAAGGCAAACAAATGATAACAATTGCTGTTAAATTGGGTGACTCATTCAGGAGAAAGTCATAACGCGTTGGGCCACCTCTGGCCCTTAAGGAAGCAGCTATTCGACTTGATCTTTATTGATAAAGTTGGTGGATGTCCTCCTGACGGATGTCGTACCATATTCAGTTCAATTGATTTGTTACATCGTCAAAATCTCGACCTGGTTGCAAGGATAATCCCATATAGCTCCAAAATTGGGGAGAGAGGTGGAGATCTTGTTGGCCAGTGTATTGTCACGTACGTACACACAGATGAAACTCTCAACATGTGTGATGCATAAAATATCGTCTACACTGAAAGCGTTCCCAGCAGAGGTTAACCCCTCGTAATGGCAAAAGGTGGTCATACCGCATATTGAAGTCCACTACCAGGTGTCTGGATACTTTTGATCCGATAGTGTATTTCAGAATGTTAGCAGTGGCCAGAATTTGGGACATTCGGCTTTGAGCTTAAAGCTGGTGCGAGGCGGTTCAAGATATATCTAAAAATAGACACATCTGGCAGCATTAGAGTGAAATGTCCATCAAAGAAGCCGTGTTGCGCTCTCTACCTACAGTTGTTCTCGTGGGCGTCGGAGCCCCCGTACGCAAGAGGCCCCCTGGGTTTTATACTGCGGACACGGTAGTTTCGCCTGATGAGCTCTCAGAAATTATGAAATGTATTCGAAATTTCTATTATGGTGGAACAACAACTGTACAATATACCGGAAACATGCACGATGTTCCGAAATTTCCGTTACAAACTCCTAGTGTAGATGGGGAATGAGTACACAATACTCGTATTCTGAATTGGAACCCATCTCCTGTAACGCACCGTTTCCTCGCTACAGCCGTCGGAAAACATGTTAGTAACGCCACCACTTGTACAAGTAAGTCATTAGCTGTGACCCAGTACATCGATAGTTCCACAATTCCACTCATTGAAAGGAAACTTGATAAGTTTTTAGAAACACTCTTCTTTACAATACGGCCTTTTGAAACTTAGGTGCGCTGCGTCTCTTTGTAGCACTGCAGTCACCCGTGCTGACGGTGAACGCACCATTATCTCAAAGTCGTTGCGCAGTTGTGGCGAAAAGCGTATGCCGTGAAGTTGGACGCTGCTGAGAACGAGCTTGATAAAGGCGACGAACTTCGCCATACAGTAGGATCATATCGGTGTATTCGGCAAAAGTGCACTCCGCAATATTGCTCTAATACTGACAGACACTTGAGTGACGCACGAGCCTTGTCAGAGTGGCAGGGCTGACGGTGAATGACATCCGACGTAAGCATCTTCCCCCACCCCTTCCGCCATCCCACGATGGCTACCCTGTTGCATACCCACCTAGCAAACATGTATTCAAACGGCTGTAGCACGGAAAGTATACGTTTCCGTACGGGGTTCAAATTAAAAATATTGTCGCTTAGTTCCCTCTAAAAGTGCTAGAATTTCGGAAAACTCTGTATCTGTCCAGTAAACTGTACAGCTGGTGTAGTACCACATTCGAAATATCCGATTATGTTTCAGGATTTGGGTGTTATGGCATTTTGCAGAAACATTACTGAATTTTGCTGTATATTGTTATCATTAAAGTGAACTACCGTTTCTGTCTCCATACCATAAATCATAAGTACCATTTATATCGTTTCAAGCACTATTCAGCTGCTACGTTTTAGGAAAAAATAATTGTATCATTCTCAAAATATCGGACAGAAGCGATATAGTTCCTACAAAGAACGCTAGCGAAGATGAACAAGTGCTCATGGTTCCTGATGTATGCATGTAACAGCCTATGTGTACTGCACATTGTTTTCTTCTCTCGTTCCGTACCACCACACCTGAAAGTTTCCTGTCCTACATCTTAGCAACAACGATAACGGTACATACTGAGGTAACAGAAAGGTTCTCTGTTATAATTTTCCGGTACAAGGACATAATCTCAAATTTATGCATTTTTCCATCTGCATCATCTTAGAAAGGTTGTAACATCTTCGTGGGATCCCTCTATTTTTGTAGGCACCGGTATCTGTAACTTTGACGCTCTGTAGCGTCGCTGGCTGACGTTTTCAGAAGTAGATTCCTATGTAAAACTTCATCAGTTACGTCCCCTGAACAGCCCTGAGTAGTGTGAAGCATGATTTGTGAAACACCCTGTATAAAGAATGAATAACATCAGGGAATGGACTAGAATCCTGTCTCACTCACTTGTCACGTATTTCCTTTCTTTCATGTCCTTCAACTCGTACAGCTGCTGTCTCGTTTCTGGTGGAGTTCTAAGTAATGCTTCGCTCGCTATATTTTATTCCTGGTTGCATCTTAAATTCAAACTGTATATTCTGGTCAACATCGTCAAAAGTTTTTTCTGTATCGAAAGATGTTATAAATATGGGTGCTGTACCCTCCAAATTGATTTTCCTCTAAATCAGCTTCTGTAAGGTGCTCCATTCCTCTGCAAATAGTTTGTATCAGTATTTTCAGCTAGGAGTTATCACAGTGGTGGTTTGAAAATATTCGCACTGACCACGAGTTGCCTTATTGGGTATTGGTGCTATTACGCTTCTCGTTTAGTGTGAGGATTTAGCGGGTATTTCAGCCGGCGTACTCGTTCAGGAATGAAGCAGCAAATCCCGGCAGAGTGAGTCCACTGGTAGCGAAGCCCTGCGCTACAGACAACTGACTGTGTGAGGGACCAGTAGCGACACCTAGCAGCGATGTGGTGAAAAGGAAATAGTATTGCTAAAAGTTGTATCCACGATTTTTAGCATTTAGAATGGAGATATGGCACGGAATTTAATAGAAAAAGAAAACAGCTATAGTAGCAGTCTCTCTCTCGCAATGCAACAATAGTACAACAACAATAGACCAACTGAATCTGTAGAGGTAGTAATAAAATTTATTTTCTGACCTGCAAGATACTTTCATATAAAGCTGAGCCTGAGAGGATGTCAGCTAACTACCGTCAGAAATATAATATGAAACATGTAGACCTGTCAGTAAAATCGTCAAGAAATTCGTTTTTTAAATGTTAAATGTTATCTGTTTAATTTAATATTCAGCTCACATAAAACCAGGATAATTATCCTCTTTCATACAAAGAAAGAGAGTACCTCATTAGTGACCTGTGTCATATCATAATCTCATTTTGACTCTTGAATAATTAAAAAAAAATTTGATATAATATTTTGCATTTCTTTTGACATTGAAACAATTTATCCTGTTCCTGCACTGAGAATGTACTAAGTAAATATGTAATATATGTATCAGTATTATAGCCAAATTTATTTTTCTAATTACTGATTATTAAATACCAAAACAGCTTCCAATTTCTTGTAGTTATCTTAGCAGCATTTAGAACAAAAACGAAAATAAAACGTATTAGTTTTTTTAGTAAGGATATTATTTCATTGTTGTAATCCTACAAATGTTCATGATACTATGCTGTTTCTTTTGACAGTGAGATATAATATGTAGAAAGTACCTGGAAAATAAATGCAGATGTGGTCTGGTGAAGAAAGTGTGCGTATTAAAATTTAAAATAAGTGATTGCAGCAGCATAATGAGGTATATTTTGTAGTGTGGGAGTGAGCTCCACGTGGGATCCGAAGCACGGACCCCACGGGGGTGCCCGGCATGCGCCACATGCCAGGGCAGAGGTGGAGGCTAGTGTTCAGATGTCTGAAAATTCCAGCGCCGGCCGGGGATTGAACCCCGGCCCGGCTGGGGCGAATAGCCCCAGCCGAGGCGCTGGAACGTTCCAGACCCCCTTACCACTAGACCACCGGGGACCCCGGCCGTTTCCTGCTCTGAACTCGGTCTGGTAGTCCTGTCACACTTCCTGTTGTCGGCTGTGTTTACATCGGACGCTGAGTGGCATAGTGTAGCCGGCAACATTAGAACGCTGTGAGGGGGAAGTGTTTACCTCCGACTAGTAGCTGTCCCCCCTACCCAGGTGAAGTAGCTTTACAGTTACCAAAGACATTTGAAATCAGCCTTTGCGACTGTATGCAGTCGACGGTTGTTAATCGTTTGTTTCAACCTGTTCCCAAATGCCTCGAGAAAACCGAAGCAACTTCTTCACTAATCGAGGCGACTGTCATATGAAAACGACCCGCAGACATTCTATAATTACAAGTCAACGCCTAGCTTACACCAGATAATTCTGTCTGTTTCATCAGTTGTTTTAACAGTGCACGAAATACCACAGCATATTATTAATTCGTTGCAAATAAATTTCTGTGTGTGCAGTTCAGGTCTGCGCCGTAGATTTTTCGTGAGAACGTCGGGATAAAATCGTAACATGTGTTTCATATTAATATGTAATTTAGTTATCAATATCTTTATCACAGTGGTCACACTCACAATTTTGGACTTTTCAGTGGCTGGGGTACGATATAGCCTTTGAGTACGTTATCGCGTTGCGCAATTTCTTCCTTTTTTTCCGACTCTGAGGGAGCTGTCGCCTTCTCTCAGCGCTGCCCTTTTTAGGCTTTTCTCGCGTTTTCTGTAATTTAGAGCATATTTACAAGTCCTGAGACGAACTCTTCCTGTGTGTCGTAGGTTTAAACTCAATATAGATTTTCGTTTATATTCCGGCAAATACTTTTATTTTCTATTACTCCTAGCGGCGCTCCCTAAGCTGTTCATCGCAATGACACACGAATGAGAATCCTAGCTTACAACTTTACACTAAGATGATTCCTAACAATGACCCGCATATGCCAACACAGGCAATAAGCGACAACCACGTGACTTAACCTTTGTTTGCGCACTGTCGGTCTCGTAATTAATAGTGATTCAAATCTGACGCCATTTTGTCATATAAGAAACTCCGACCAAGGAGAAACTAGACGTTTTCACGTCAGAATACCTTCCAGGAAGTTTTCGACTTTCGTAAAACAGAAACGAGTTTCGACGCTGTGGAATGCTTCGAGAAGTAGTAGGTGACGAATTGTTTCGGGATTTTACTATCCATGCTGCAAACGATCATCGAGCAGAAAGATAATGTTGCTGATAATTGTTAAAAGGCGGGAGCAAGCAGACCGGCGAGGCGAGTTCCCGCCTCTTGCTGAAAGCTTATGGAATTGGCTTACTCAATGCAGGGTAGCAAGGGTATTTGTCTGAGGTTATAGCTTAACGGAACGCTAAATCATTAACGGTTAGTCTGGGAACCGAAGTCTCAGATACAAATAAGAAGTGACACGCTAAATCCAAAGACATAAGGTGGTTTATAAGAAATTTAGTTCACAAAATGCATCCATTCGTAACAGTTTGTTCAATATTGAAAAATGAATGAAGCTGAATTTATGTATTTTTGAAGATTTGTGCGTGCCTTCCGTTTCAAATACAAAAGGAAATAACATGTAAGAAAACTGGGGATACAATAGAAAAAAAGTCGCAATTTTATTTCGATTTTTCCTGATTCCATCTGGAATAAAGGCGAGTTAAATAGAATAATTAATTCTAACTTTTTCTTACATCCTTCGAATTGTGCGGACTCGATTGTAACTGGCCCTTGGGCTTCGAATTTTCTAGAGTCTGCAAAGTAAAAATAAATCTCCTCGTGCTACTATCCACTTTTCAGCGGATGCTGATTTGGTTGTCCTTCTTAGTATATCAATATGATTCTAGAGTCCTAATCCACGTACGCAACGCTGTTACGGTATAAACGTACGTTTATTTTTACCAAATTTGCGTAAGAATGCGCTTTTGCTATGCATACCCACTCCTTAAATCCGCCATCAGGCAAAAGAAAGTGAATACCCTTTCCTTTGTTTTTCACCCTTCATCGATGACAAGTGATAATGACTTGGCAGCAGAGACCTGTTTAGCTTGAGTGAGTGCTTAAACGAAAGGCATGGACGAATAAAAATACAAAACAGATATATGCGTAACGTCACGTAACCATGAAGAAAAGCAGACTTGGTTTATTTTACCATATAAGTTAATTCTTTTAAAACATCGTAAGTAGAATTAACAATTTCGGTCGCTTTCAACATCTAGGAATGTTCTTTATAATAGATAAGTTTCTGATATTTACTTATAGCATTCTTGTGTCTTTTCCCCTTGCATTTGGAGTTGTCTTCTCTGACTGCAGATTTTTGAGCAGCAGTGATGTCATTATCCTACATTTATGTTGGTCTGCAGCGCTGAGGTTGATCCCTCACCTGTGGTCGAGTGAGAGATCATTCCAAAGTATGGCAGGCAGCGAAAGACTTTGCGAGGGGCCGATCGTAGGGCCTCCAGAGGAACCTTCTTGGAACGCAAATTCGTGGTGTTCACAGAAGGTGAGTTTGCTGGTGGTTCGGAACTCCAGTAATAGGCGCGTAATTGGGCCCCCTTAGTAACATGGCTGCCAAGGTGTGGAAGGATGGCAGTGTGCACAAGGAGGGGGAGTCAGTCCTGATTTCTAAAGAGTGTTCCGGATGCCATGAAGAGTACAGGGCGCAGCCAATAGCAGGTGGTGGCCCCAGTCGGTTCCAATGGCGTGTGTCGCTTTGGATTGGAGGAGATTCTCTCTGGTTTTGTTTAGCGGATATGGTTAAGCGAGTTTAAGGCGGAGCTCACAATCTGCACCATCATCGACAGAACTGACTGTGATCCTTCGGTGCAGAGCCGAGTGAAAGGTATGAACCATAGGCTCGGGTGGTTATCTTACTGTGTAGGCCTCAGAGTCCTTGACTTGTGCCATAGGGTAGTGGGTTTCTGGATTCCGCTTAATAGGTCAGGAGTCCACTACACGGGTAGTGGGGGCGGCTGGGGTGCATTTTTAGGTTAGAGGGTCTCAGGAAAACATAGAAATGGCGTCTGTCTAAAAGGGGGCAGGTAACACACAGTAAGGTGGTTGTAGAAACGATCGGTGTTGTAAATTATCGTAACTGTGTTGGGAAAGAACCAGAGCTCCAGGCCCTAATAGAAAGAACTGAAGCTCTCAAACAGTTATAGGTACGGAAAGCTGGCTAAAGCCGGAAATAAGTTAAGCCGAAATTTTTTCAAACGACCTAACAACGTTCAGAAGGGATAGATTAAACATAGTTGGTGCTGGAGTATTTATTGCTGTCAGAAGTAGTTTACCTTGTAGTGAAACTGAAGTAGATAGTTCCTGCGAAATAGTTTGGGTAGAGGCTGTACTTGTCAATCGGACTAAACTGGATCGTTTTACCGACCCCCGAGTGAGAGGATATAGTTGCTGAACAGTTCAAAGAAAACGTGAGTCTCATTTCAAAAGGTACCCCACTCACACAATTATAGTCGGTGGTGATTTCAATGTATCCTCGATATGCTGGAAAATTTACACGTTTAAAGCTGGCGGCAGGCTTAAAACGTCACCTGAAATAGTACTGAATGCTTTCTAAAAAAAGTATTTTGAACTATTAGTTCGTGAGCCCACTCGAAGCATAAATGGTTACGAAAGCGTACTTGACGAATACAGGGATTAGCGACCCCAAGTCAGTTGCCCGTACACTGAATAGTGTAATACCTACAACCATCAAAAAGAAACTTAAAGTACATCTGTTTAAAAAAAGCTGACAATGCTCTCAACGATTTTTAAGGAAACAGCCTCCACTCCTTCCGATCTGATGATGTAAGCGTAGAAAAGGTGTGGAATGATTTCAGAGAAATAGTATCGATTGCAATTGAGAGATATATATACCACATAGATTAATAAGTGATGGTACTGATCGCCCATGGACAAAACGGATGAAATCGCTGTTGCAGAAGTAACGAAAAAGCATGACAAATCTAAAAGAATCCAAAATCCGCAAGACTGGCAATGTTTTGAAGAAGTTCTAAATATAGCGGTTACTACAGTGCGAGATGCTCTTGATAATTTCCGCAAGAAAACTCTGTTTCGAAAAACCCAAAGAGATTCTGGTCATGCATAGAGTACACCAGTGTCAAGACGCAATCAGTACCTTCACTGGGCGAAAGTAACAGTGGAGTCACTGATGACAGTGCCACTAAAGTAGAGTTAAGAAACGTGGTTTTCCGAAACTCCTTCAGCAAAGAATACGAATTAAGCATTCCCTAAGCCCAGTCAACAGAAAGTGCCAAAATGAGAAGCATATATCCTCGGTGTAGCAAAGCAGCTTAAATCACTTATTAAAGGCAAGGTTCCCGTTCCAGATTGTATACCAGTCAATTTCCTCTGAGTGTGCTGATACAATAGCTCCATGTGATGTGCCAGAGACGTACGCCAGACACGACTGCCTTCCCTCTTGGTAGCGCCACGTGACCGGTCGGAGCCCGAGCTTTTTGCAACCGTACATTCTCGCGGTCACCGCTGCCAGTATACAGTGCTACATTTTTGCCAAGTCTCCTGCGAAATCGCTGGAGGAACATCCAGCTTCTCGTGTCCCTATTACACGACCTCGTTCAAACTCGTTAAGATGATCGTAATGGCGTCTCTGTCTCCTCAAAGGCATTCTTGGCTAAGATCAAACCACCACGTCCAATCTAGAAGGTAACTAACGCTCACAACCGCCACGGCGTGTATTTACAGCAGACCTGATCTGCACCCTCACAGTGCCCCCCCCCCCCCCCCTACTAACGCCATTCTTATGCGACTGGCGCGAAATTTAAATCGACACTATTTTTCAATTGTAGAAACACGCCTACCAACTTTCGTTTATCTCTCACAACTGCTTGTGGTGTTGCGATTTTTTCCGTCGTAGCACATCTGCAATGTAACGTCCACTGTTCAAAGTGCCGCCAATGCGGACAAGAGGTGACTGAGACCTGTAACCAATTGCTCCCCATACCATCACGCGGGGTGATACAGCAGTATGGCGATGACGAATACACGCTTTCGTGATGCTGTAAACAGAACCTGCATTCATCCGAAAAAATGACGTTTTGCCATTCGTGCAGCCAGGTTCGTCGTTGAGTACACCATCGCAGGCGCTCTTGTCTGTGATGCAGCGTCAAGAGTAACAGAGCTCATAGTCCATGCTGCTGCAAACGTCGTCAAACTGTTCGTGCAGATGGTTGTTGTCTTGGAAACGTCCCCACCTGTTGACTCAGGGATCGAGACGTGGCTGCACGGTCCGTTACAGCCATGCGGATAAGATGTCTGTCACCTAGACTGCTAGTGATACGAGGTCGCTGGGATCCTGCACGGCATTCCGTATTACGCTCCTGAACCCACCGATTCCATATTCTGCTAACAGTCATTGGATCTCGACCAAGCTGCAATGTCGCGCTCCGATAAACCGCAATCGCGATAGGCTAGAATCCGACATTTATCAAAGTCGGAAACGTGATAGCACGCATTTCTACTCCTTACACGAGGCATGACAACAACGTTTCACCAGACAACGCCGGTCAACTGCTGTTTGTGTATGAGAAATCGGTTGAAAACTTTCCTCATGCCAGCACGTTGTAGGTGTCGCCAATGTTGGAAAGCTAATTATTTGCATATCACAGCATCTTCTTCCTGTCGGTTATATTTCGCGCGTGTAGCAGGTCATCTTCGTAGTATAGCAATCTTAATGGCCATTAGTGTACATAGGAGTCACTTTTTTCCAGTCACTTGGGACTTTGCGTTATGCGAGAGATTCACGATAAATGCAATCTAAGTAAGGGGCCAATGCCGTAGAGTACTGTTTGTGAAACCGAATCGGTATTCGGTCAGGACCTGGCGACTTATTTGCTACCAAATGTTCCAGCTGCTTCTCTAGGCTAGGAATGTCCATTACCGTGGTGTCGACACGAGAGTGTAACGACTGCATGTTTCTACGATTCTGCTGCGTGAAATATTCCTTAAACATGAAATTTAAAACTTGAGCATTCCTTTTGTTGTTTTCTACTAGCACACCAGGCTGAAGCTTCGCCCCCCACTCAGCGGTTTTACGCAGGACCAGAATAGTCTCGCGATCTCTTCAAGATAATTTGTTGAGGTATGACGGTGGCAGCTTTATGCTCGAGCATCGATCTTTCCACAGAATCACGAATCTCTACTAACCTTGAATTGTTGTTAGCGTGCTCCCTGTTGAACTGAGAGTGCAACAGTCTCTGCTTCCTCATCATTTTCTGCAATGTATCTTCTCCATCCTTCATTCGCTTACTAGGCACATACTTTTCCACGGCACGATTTAGAATCTGTTCAGACTTGGCTTATAATTACTCTACACCCATCATACTGGAACTAAATAATGTCCATTCACTGTTTGAGATTCTAACAACCGCTTTTCTGCTCAACTAATCTCCTAGCTTTCTTGATTGATTTAATAACTTAAGTAACCATCGTCGCTACGGCGACGTCATTATCACTAACGCCTGTCTCTGTAGCGACACCCTCGGTGAGTCCAGGCATCTTTGTAGCTACATGCTCTAAAATACTTACATCAAAAAAAGTTTAGCATCACTTCGGTTGGTTCAGAAACTATTCCAATTTTTTGTACAGAGATCGATATAAACATCGTTTCCGCCCTTATTATTGCTCATAAAAATAGCACATGGCATGTTGTACCACCGTATAGCGAGACCTTCAGAGTCGGTTGCCCAGATTGGTGTACACACCGGAACCTGTAATACCCACTACCACGTCCTCTTGAATTAATGCACACCTGTATTCGTCGTGGAATACTATCCACAAGTTCATCAAGGCAGATTGTCCCATTCCTAACGGTGATTCGGCGTAGATCACTCAGTGTGGTTGGAGGGTCACGTCGGCCATAAACAGCCCTCTTCAGTCTGTCCCAGGTATGTTCGATAGGGTACATGTCTGGAGAAAAATGGTTCAAATGGCTCTGAGCACTATGCAAATTGACTTACGAGGTCATGAGTCGCCTAGAACTTAGGGTTAATTAGTTCTAACTAGCCTAAGGACATCACACACATCCATGCCCATGGCAGCATTCGAACCTGAGACCGTAGCTGTCGCCCGGCTCCAGACTGTAGCGCCTAGAACCGCTCTGCCACTCCGGCCGGCACATGTCTGGAGAATATGCTGGCCACACTAGTCGGGCGATGTCGTTATCCTGAAGGAAGTCAGCCACAAGATGTGCACGATGGGGCCGCGAATTGTCGTCCATGAAGACGAATGCCTCGGCCATATACTGTATACTGCCGATCTCGTTGCACTAAAAACGAAATTAAAAAATCGGTCGGAGGATGGCATTCACGTATTGTACAGCCGTTGCGGCGCCTTCCATGACCACGAGAGAGTACATCGGCCACACATAATGCCACCCCAAAACAGCAGGGAACCTCTATGTTGCTGCACAGTGTATTTAAAGCTTTCAGCCTGACCGGGTTGCCTCCAAGCACGTCTCCGACGATTGTCTGGTTGAAGGTATATATGAGACTCATCGGTGCAGAGAACGTGATGCCAATGCTGAGAGGTCCATCCGGCATGTTGTTGGGCCCATCGGTACCGCGCTGCACTGTGTCGTAGTTGCGAAGATGGACCTCGCCACGGACGTCGGGAGTGAAGACGTGCATCGTGCAGGTTACTGTGCACTGTTTGAGTCTTAACACGACGTCCTGTGGCTGCACGAAAGGCATTATTCAACATGTTGGCTTTGCTGTCGGGGCACCTCCGAGCCATAATCCGCAAGCAGCGGTCATCGATTGCCGTAGTCGCCCCCGGGCATCCTGAGCGAGACATGTCATCGACATCGCTTTCGTTTACTCCGACTCGCCTTGACAATTCACTTGTTGAGAGCCCTTCCTGGCACAAACGAACAATGCGGACCGCTGTATTGACGGTGTAGGCACGGTTGAACTACAGACAACACGAGCCGTGTACCTCCTTCGTGGTGGAATGACTGGAACGGATCGGCTGTCGGACCCCGTCTGTCTAATAGGCGCTGCTCATACACGGTTGCTCACATCTGTGGTCGGGCTTAGGTAACCGGGGTCACGCAATTTTTTTTTTATGTGTGTATTTCCATTGTATGTGCTCTCTCGAACTAGGTGCTCAAGACAGTTTTCGAAAAAACATGTTCAACAGTACTCTGCAAGGCTACTTATGTGGAAACCTTGTAATGAATCCATCGGTGTCCTTGTCTATGCTCGGAACTAATACTGCACGATTTGGGTACTTCCGCACTACTGAGCGTAGACTTTCTTTGAATAACTCTGTCTCGACGGAATCGGGAGGCCGTTAATAACATCCAACAATTACCTTCTTTTCACCTAGACCTGTTGTGCGTTACCAGATAACTTCACAGCCACACTGAAATCCGACTTGAGTAGAAACAACATTTTTGTCGCCCTCGGTAAACGCTTCCCCATCAGTGGCGTTTAACATGTCTTTTCGTTACACGTTTCACGAATCGCTAAACATTTCAGAGCTTTATACAGCTCTCGGTCCCGAGAATAATTTGTGTGTGACGAATTTCAGAGAGGGCAGTAAAGGCGAAATATTAGGGATACGCAATGTCTGTTCTTTGTGACATGTTTGAATAAACGGACAGCACGCTTTCATATAACTGATTCGCCTCTACGAGCAATGAATCATGTAGCAGCGGACCCCGGGTTCGAGTTCCAGGGTTGCATACATTTTTTCTCATTGCCGCTGATTCCGCGCAAGGTCTCAGTGCAGCTTACCTTAATAGTTCCTTCCGTTTCCTTTCGCCTCGCTTCAGTCTACATAAAAAGGAAAAATAGCCGGCGGCGAAGATGAGCCGGAAGACACAGATGACCTCCTTATACAGGTTGCACGAGAAATATTAGGCATTGACATAGGTAAGGTAGACACTGGACGGTACGTGGATTATAAGGTGCTTCGAAATCTCATCCAATAATTGTCAAATTTGTCTCACACCGAAAAAGGACGCAGATCTTCAGCCACGAGAAAAAATAGTTAGCAAGGGCAGGGCTTACAATAAGACAAGATCTTACACTCCTGGAAATTGAAATAAGAACACCGTGAATTCATTGTCCCAGGAAGGGGAAACTTTATTGACACATTCCTGGGGTCAGATACATCACATGATCACACTGACAGAACCACAGGCAACAGAGCATGCACAATGTCGGCACTAGTACAGTGTATATCCACCTTTCGCAGCAATGCAGGCTGCTATTCTCCCATGGAGACGATCGTAGAGATGCTGGATGTAGTCCTGTGGAACGGCTTGCCATGCCATTTCCACCTGGCGCCTCAGTTCGACCAGCGTTCGTGCTGGACGTGCAGACTGCGTGAGACGACGCTTAATCCAGTCTCAAACATGCTCAATGGGGGACAGATCCAGAGATCTTGCTGGCCAGGGTAGTTGATTTACACCTTCTAGAGCACGTGATACATGCGGACGTGCATTGTTCTGTTGGAACAGCAAGTTCCCTTGCCGGTCTAGGAATGGTAGAACGATGGGTTCGATGACGGTTTGGATGTACCATGCACTATTCAGTGTCCCCTCGACGATCACCAGAGGTGTACGACGAGTGTAGGAGATCGCTCCCCACACCATGATGCTGGGTGTTGGCCCTGTGTGCCTCGGTCGTATGCAGACCTGATTGTGGCGCTCACCTGCACGGCGCCAAACACGCATACGACCATCATTGGCACCAAGGCAGAAGCGACTCTCATCGCTGAAGACGACACGTCTCCATTCGTCCCTCCATTCACGCCTGTCGCCACACCACTGGAGGCGGGCTGCACGATGTTGGGGCGTGAGCGGAAGACGGCCTAACGGTGTGCGGGACCGTAGCCCAGCTTCATGGAGACGGTTGCGAATGGTCCTCGCCGATACCCCAGGAGCAGCAGTGTCCCTAATTTGCTGGGAAGTGGCGGTGCGGTCCCCTACGGCACTGCGTAGGATCCTACGGTCTTGGCGTGCATCTGTGCGTCGCTGCGGTCCGGTCCCAGGTCGACGGGCACGTGCACCTTCCGCCGACCACTGGCGACAACATAGATGTACTGTGGAGACCTCACGCCCCACGTGTTGAGCAATTCGGCGGTACGTCCACCCGGCCTCCCGCATGCCCACTATACGCCCTCGCTCAAAGTCCGTCAACTGCACATACGGTTCACGTCCACGCTGTCGCGGCATGCTACCAGTGTTAAAGACTGCGATGGAGCTCCGTATCCCACGGCAAACTGACTGACACTGAAGGCGGCGGTGCACAAATGCTGCGCAGCTAGCGCCATTCGATGGCCAACACCGCGGTTCCTGGTGTGTCCACTGTGCCGTGCGTGTCATCATTGCTTGTACAGCCCTCTCGCTGTGTCCGGAGCAAGTATGGTGGGTCTGACACACCGGTGTCAATGTGTTTTTTTTCCATTTCCAGGAGTGTACAAAGGACCATCTAAGGATTTAAAACAACGCCACACCCCATTTCGGCCTTCAGAATGTATTTACTCTGGGCGGCAGCATAATTAAGACCGCCCCCCCCCCCCCCTGAAAAGAATGCGTTTAGAAACGTGTCAGAACTGAACAGCATCAAGAGAAACTATGCGAGCCAAAGCGAAAACCTAGCACCTCTCACCTTAATTTAATACTAATCTTTTGCAACATCTCTCCTTCTCTGAATGCTATCTTGAAATTGCATCTACTCTCCAACTATCTCTGTTTCTGTGCCTTTACCTATTGTTCTTGTAACTGTAATTCCGTAATTATCTTCCTGCTAGTGTCTTCGACTGTTACCGTTAACTGTAGTATTACTTAATCTGAAACTATTTGCCTGAAATTCTTTACATTGTATGCTATAGCATACAACTGTAGCTATTGTTATTTTCCTGGTTACCTTACTCGCTCACCTACTCGGTTTAAACTGCCGAGAGAAATATCGCAATCACTATTATTGTAGTAATTCCTAACTTGTTGGCATTCTTCGTTAATTTTGTAGCGAACTGCTTTTCGTCCCCTGACACATCGTATCTATTCTCGACGGCACCCCTTCACAACGAATACTCTCCGCTCCTCTCTACTCCGTACTGTAACTGGGTTTTCTCTGTTTGTGATGGTCATCTGTCAGGATGAGCACTACTGCAAAGGGCATTTGATTCTAAAGCATTATGTCAGGGTGAAAAACACTAAATAAATTACTTTTTCTCTCTTAACAACATTTTTGCAGGGTGGGTTCATCCTTGGCTCAGGTATGAGGTAGAATGAAACAGCAGTTTTAAATAAGATAACTTTTATTGAAAGTTTTGTACAAGGGTTTCTGGCTGGGATACTGGCAACTGTGTCGTTTGCGAAGCCTTCTGCTTGCGTGAGCGGCGGCGTCTGATTACGCACGGCGGTGTGTATCTCGTGTCGCCGTTTCGCCCAGTTGACTGGAGACGCGCATCGCGAGGTGGTCCGTTTAATTATTGAGGAAGAAGTCGTGAATCGGACGGTGACGACTCGGATGTGCGCTGTCTCCTTCCCGTCCTCACGAGTCACTCGGGTACATAAAAATCTGGCCTCAAATACCTTCTGTCTTCTGGCGCCGAGGCTGCTGCTTGCTATTCCATTACAGCGGCGGACTCGGTGCTTCTGTGTACGATGTAGTATCTTCCTGCATGACGGTCTTGAGCACCGACTGTACCGGAACTGAACTGAAAGCTACTCCTGTCGGGCCCACTGCGTCTCGCGTACTTATTCACTTCACTTCACTGGAGGTGAACAACATCGCTGTCGTTGCCTCTTTTGTCACGTCGAAAAGCTTCGCGAAGAATCTTCTTAACGTCGGTCATTGGCTCTCGGAATGTAGGCGAGAGCCTTTGATCACGTGTGACAATTGAGAAACACGTGAGCCGGACGGGCGATGCCCTGACGGCTGAATCGACAGCTTCTGCTTACGTGGGGGAGGACGATAGCTTCTCCTGAATGTGCTGACTTCGCGGTCATTGCCTCTTCTGCTCTGCCCGTTGTTTGCCAGAGTGTAACTCTTCTAAGCTAAACGAAGTTTCTCATTAATTTTAAATTTCTACTTCACTTCACTAATTTATTTCCCTATCTTAAGTACCACTCAACAGTATTTGCGCCGATCTCCGTGCACTGTTTTAGGAAAGTGTAATGCCGTCACTACACGGACGGTGTTGTGAACGTCAGTCTTGAGCGTGCCAAGTTGAAAGTGCTGCCGAACGCTCTGACTTGTGCATACAGCATGTGCGTGTCAACGTGGTACACGCGACCGCAGCGGCAGCATCTGGGTCACACATCACCCGGTTGTCCGCCCCGGTAGCTGAGTGGTCAGCGTGACAGACGGGTTCGATTCCTGGCTGGGTTGGAGATTTTCTCTGCTCAGGGACTGGGTGTCGTGTTGTCCTAATCGTCATCATTTCATCTCCAACTACGCGCATGTCACCGAAGTGGTGTCAAGTCGAAAGACCTGCACCAGGCGAGCGGTCGGGGGGCCCTCGTCACACGTTTCTCTCTATCACCCACTTTACAAAATGCATGGGCGTAAAATTCTTAAGCTAGCGCTATTAAAACGCGCCTTTCCTCTCTTGTCCACGTGAGAGTCACGTTGTTCTGCGTGTAGTGTCCACGGACATGTTATAAGGCAGAAAGTGAAGCTCCGTAACAAATAGCGCGATTCAAAGTCTTACTTTATATTTGTTCCTATTCAGCAGCAGAATCTTCACAACATGTGAAATAAAAAAGAATTGTTTTACACTTTCTTGTTATATCTTACTGCATGTAGTGCAATCTGTCTTGTAAATTAAACCATTCGAACAAACTCCATCCTCAGATGGAACGTACATATGTAACATCGAATATTAGAGAATATACTTTCTTTTCGGTGCAATAAAAGTATCAGATCCTAACAGAAAAAGCGAAGACTAGTAATAAAAATATTCGGATCCACTGAGGCGCAAACAAGAATCACATTACCAGCTACCTCATCATTTCGCTCTACCGACTGTGACTGTCGAATGGTCATACATTGAATCTGACCTACTGAAAGTTTTAATGGTAGATACGTTATTAACTGACACTGAAATATGACAGATTGTATCAACGACAATGCGTTTCTTATGGATCCTCACTGTGCCCGTTTACAGTCTGTCCCCACTCTGGCTACCCAGCCACGTCACCGGGCGCCTCCACAGGCTGTCTCACGACGCAGTACCGCCCTGCCGCGGCGCGCGCTTTAAGTCGGCGGCGACGCCGTCTGCATACACGGCCCGGCAGCGTTAATTTTTAGACGAGTGTTTTAGTACCGTAAAGAATACAAAAGACGATAGCTTCTTCCGAAACATAACGCTATAGAGTAAATAATATTAACATATGAACGTAAGTCGGGATTTTACTACAAACATGGAACCGAATGCCTGTTCATGTGAATGTACGTTCCTCTACTTCTACCCCATAAAGCGCAATGAAACTGTAGAATTTAAGAATTATTCTCACTTTGTGTTTCTACTAAAGGATAGAAGTTTTCTTTGAAGGATTGCGTTGAAACTTAACAGGTCTTGCAACACGATGAGTGTTTAAAAAGTAACAAGAAATTTACAATTTCTTGTGTTGTACTAGTCCGATTTGCACTACATTTTTTGTCACTGCCTTCGTAAACGTACGTGAAAAGTATGTGGACAATGTTATATCCATTGGCTATTTGCTCTATTGTCAGCTGTCAAAAAGGATACATGTGTTTTGGTAGCAACAACGATTATTTGTTTTGTGTAAAAACAGATTAGAGAATCTTTCTTACATAAAGAGTATGGAATTTTAGAAAAGTTAAATATTCCTTTTGGCGAGCCTGTTACGAGTAAAACTGGAGTTTTTTGTTTCACGACAATTTGTAGTTTCCGTAATGTCGGCACTATTTTTTGGTTTAAGTAAAAGTCGTCCATCGTTTGTGGAAGGATCGATTTTATGAAATTGTCTACGACGACGGGTTTCCTCCCAAAATTACTAGTTTTCCTTCGTGGCGATCCCTGTAAACCACGCGTTCCTTCCTTAGGCGTGACAGACGTTTGCATAAATTGGAGCCCTTTGCTTGGAACGGGTAACAGTTCTTTTCGTGTCACCTCCTTAACACACGCTGTAACATAACAGACGATCGAACGCTCGTTACATCTACATCTACATCCATTCTCTGCAAGCTACCTGACGGTGTGTGGCGGAGGGTACCTTGAGTATCTCTATCAGTTGTCCCTTCTATTCCAGTCTCGTATTGTTCGTGGAAAGAAGGATTGTCGGCATGCCTCTGTGTGACCTCTAATCTCTCTGATTTTATCCTCATGTCTCTTCGCGAGACCTACGTAGGAGGGAGCAATATACTGCTTGACTCCTCGGTGAAGGTATGTTCTAGAAACTTCAACAGAAGCCCATACAGAGCTACTGAGCGTCTCCGTGCAGAGTCTTCGAGTTTATCTGTCATCTCTGTAACGCTTTCGCGATTACTAAATCGTCCTGTAACGAAGCGCGCGGCTCTCCGTTGGATCTTCTCTATCTCTTCTATCAACCCTATCTGGTGCGGATCCCATACTGCTGAGCATTATTGAAGCAGTGGGCGAACAAGGGTACTGTAACCTACTTCCTTTGTTGTCGGATTGCATTTCCTTAGGATTCTTCCAATGAATCTCAGTCTGGCATCTGCTTTACCGACGATCAACTTCATAAGATCATTCCATTTTAAATCACTCCTAATGCGTTCTCCCAGTTGCTGACCTGCTATATTGTAGCTAAATGATAAGGGATTTATCTTTCTATGTATTCGCAGCACATTACACTTGTCCACATTGAGATTCAATTGCCATTCCCTGCAACATGCGTCAATTCGTTGCAGATCCTTCTTCATTTCGGTACAATTTTCCATTGTTACAACCTCTGGATATACTACAGCGTCATCCGCAAAAAGCCTCAGTGATCTTCCGATGATATCCTCAAGGTCATTTATGTATATTGTGAATAGCAACGGTCCTATGACACTCCCCTGCGGCACACCTGAAATCACTCTTACTTCGGAAGACTTCTCTCCATTGAGAATGACATGCTGCGTTCTGTCATGTAGGAACTCTTCAATCCAATCACACAATTGGTCTGATAGTCCGTATGCTCTTACTTTGTTCATTAAACGATTGTGGGGAACTGTATCAAAAGCCTTGCGGAAGTCAAGAAACACGGCATCTACCTGTGAACCCGTGTCTATGCCCTTCTGAGTCTCATGGACGAATAGCGAGAGCTGGGTATCACACGACCGTCTTTTCCGAAACCCGTGCTGATTCCTACAGAGTAGATTTCTAGTCTCCAGAAAAGTCATTATACTCGAACATAATACGTGTTCCAAAATTCTACAACTGATTGATGTTAGAGATATAGGTCTATAGTTCTGCACATTTGTTTGAAGTCCCTTCTTGAAAACGTGGATGACCTGTGCCCTTTTCCAATCTTTCGGAACGCTACACCGCTGCAAGAAGGGGGGCAAGTTCCTTCGCGTACTCTGTGTAAAATCGAACTGGTATCCCGTAAGGTCCAGCGGCCTTTCCTCTTTTGAGCGATTTTTATTGTTTCTCTATCCCTCTGCCATCTCTTTCGACATCTACTATTTTGTCATATGTGCGACAGTGTAGAGAAGGAACTACAGTGCAGTCTTCCTCTGTGAATTAGCCATTTAGTAGCTCGGCCTTCAGTCTGTTTCAGTACCATTTTGGTCACAGAGTGTCTGAACATTTCGTTTTGCTCCACCTACTGCTTTGACATAAGACCAAAATTTCTTAGGGTTTTCTGCCAATCAGTACATAGAGCTTTACTTTCGAATTCATTGAATGCCTCTCGCATAGCCCTCCTCACATTACATTTCGCTTCGCGTAATTTTTGTTTGTCTGCAAGGCTTTGGCTATGTTCATGTTTGCTGTGAAGTTCCCTTTGCTTCCGCAGCAGTTTTCAAACTCGGTTGTTGTACCACGGTGGCTCTTTTCCATTTCTTACGATCTTGCTTGGCTCATACTCATCTAACGCATATTGTACGATGGTTTTGAACTTTGTCCACTGATCCTCAACACTATCTGTACTTGAGACAAAACTTTTGTGTTGAGCCGTCAGGTACACTGTAATCTGCTTTTTGTCACTTTTGCTAAACAGAAAAATCTTCCTACCTTCTTTAATATTTCTACTTACGGCTGTAATCAGTGATGCAGTAACCGCTTTATGATCGCTAATTCCGTGTTCTGCGTTAACTGTTTCGGGTCTGTTTGTCGCCAGAAGGTCCAATATGTTATCGCCACGAGTCGGTTCTCTGTTTAACTGCTCAAGGTAGTTTTTCAGATAAAGCACTTTAAAAAAATTTCACTGGATTCTTTGTCCCTGCCACCCGTTATAAACGTTTGAGTCTCCCAGTCTAACGGGTGATCAAAAAGTCAGTATAAATTGGAAAAAGTGATAAACCATGGAATAATGTAGATAGAGAGTTAAAAATTGAGACACATGCTTGGAATGACATGGGGATTTATTAGAAAAAACAAATTCACAAAATGTCTGACAGATCTCTTATGCGCGTCGTTTGGTGATTTTCGTGTGCTGAGCCGCCACTTTCGTCACACTTGGCCTCCTAGGTCCCCAGACCTCAGTCCGTGCTATTGTTGGCTTTGGGGTTACCTGAAGTCGCAAGTGTATCGTGATCGAGCGACATCTCTAGGGATGCTGAAAGACAACATCCAACGCCAATGCCTCACCACATACTCCGGACATGCTTTACAGTGCTTTTCACAACATTATTCCTCGATTACAATTACTGTTGAGGAATGATGGTGGACATATTGAGCATTTCCTGTAAAGAACATCATTTTTGCTTTGTCATGCTATTCTGATCTGATGAAGCGCCACCTGTCGGACATTTTTTGAGCTTTTGTATTTTTTTTTTTTTTTTTTTTTTTGTTCTAATCAAATCCCATGTCATTCCAAGCATGTGTGTCAATTTGTACCTCCCTATCTACATTATTCCGTGATTTATTCAGTTTTCAAATTTATACTGACTTCTTGGTCACCTGGTGTATCTGGCAAATTAAAATCTCCACCCAGAACTAGAACATGATGGGGAAATGTACTCCGCAAATAGCTCCTCTTCGTCTTCTGCAATTTTCTTGCAATGCAACGCTGTTATCCAGCACTTCCAGATACCGAAGTATGTCAGTGACTGATGCTGGCAACAAGGATCTCACGAACAGAAACGACGTATTGTACACCACTCTACGCCGCTAGACAGGTAACAGGCAACTGATTTTGGGTGCCCCTGGTGAGACAAGCCTCTACATCCTTACATTTGTCCTCTATCCATCCCTGCTTAGCCATTTTGCACTTCCTGTCGATTTCATTTTTGAGACGTTTGTATTCCTTTTTGCCTGCTTCACTTACTGTATTTTCATATTTTCTCCTTTCATCAGTTAGATTCAATATCTCTTCTGTTACCCAAGGATTTCTACTAGCCCTCGTCTTTTTACCTACTTGATCCTCTGCTGCCTTCACTATTTCATCTCTGAAAGCTACCCATTCTTCTTCTACTGTATTTCTTTCCCCCATTACTGTCAATTGTTCCTTTATGCTCTCACTGAAACTCTGTACAACCTCTTGTTCTTTCTCTTTATCCAGGTCCCATCTCCTTAAATTCCCACCTGTTTGCAATTTTAATCTACTGGTCATAACCAATAGATTGTGGTCAAAGTCCACATTTGCCCCTGGAAATGTCTTACAATTTAAAACCTGGTTCCTTAATCTCTGCCTTACCATTATATAATCTATCTGATACTAAAAGGTATCTCCAGGGTTCTTCCATGTATACAACCTCCTTTCATGATTCTGAAACCAAGTGTTAGCTACGATTAAGTTGTGCTGTGTGCAAAATTCTACCAGGCAGCTTCCTCTTTCATTTCTTAACCCCAATCCATATTCACCTACTACGTTTCCTTCTCTTCCTTTTCCCACTATCGTGTTCCAGTCACGGCGTAGCGTGCCATCATCATCAGATTACTCCTGTTGACTGACGTCCTATGCCGGCGGGCGGTGTGGTATATATACCTGTCGCCTCTCCCCTCCACTGACTCCGCGTATGGACCGAGGGATGTGCAGGCCGTGGAGGTCTTTCAAATTTCAACGCTTTTTTCATCAAAAGTGCAACAATGCTATTTGCTATTAAAGGTTTGAAAGCTACTGGAGTATGGCCCACGGACCAGTCCGTATTCACCGATGCAGATTTCCTTCCGGAAGACAAAACTGACATCGGACTTGAGAGGCCGTCAGATAAAGAGGCTATTGTATCTGGAGCTGAACGATTGGAGTTGCCTTCACCTAGCACACCAGGTAAAAAAGACGACGCCAACAGGTTGGGTGATCAAGCTGGCAGGTTTCAGCGAATTGTAACTATGAACTGCCGCCCAAGAATGTCGAAGTTATTGAGGCTAATTGTTCTAGTCCTGCAACTGCTAGATCGTACATTTATGGGTGCACTAAAGACTCACTACAGCGAGAATATTTGGCAGTGGATGCTCCATGAAAGCAAACTTGTTGGATCCTATGATATAGTGTGTTTCTTTGGCAAGAAAGGGAAATACAGTAGAAGGATGAAGTAGTGAAGGCAGCAGAGGATCAAATAGGTAAAAAGACGAGGGCTATTAGAAATCCTTGGATAACAGAAGAGATATTGAATTTAATTGATGAAAGGAGAAAATATAAAAATGCAATAAATGAAGCAGCCAACAAGGTACACAGACGTCTCAAAAATGAGATCGACAGGAAGCGCAAAATGGCTAAGCAGACATGGATGGCTAGAGGACAAATGTAAGGATGTAGAAGCTTATCTCACTAGGGGGTCTTTGGCAAAGTTCTTTTCCTCTCTTTTCTTTAATAATGACTTCTAACTCTTTTTTGTACAGCAAATCAGTTGAAACAATGGTCTTTCCCCTCATCCATTCTCGGGAATACGAACATCAGGGCAACATAAGAACCTCCTGCACTCAGCAAACAGATGACCATTACTAGAGACCCACACTCAGCAGCAGTCAGAGAACAAATTTGGCGTTTACCTCTGCTTGCAGTATCAGTCTGAACTACACTAAGGCCTGTTTTCTAAACGTTCCATACACGATCTTCTGGATACTTATGTTTCCAGAATTCAGCTTATAGCAAGTCGTAGAATGAGTTAACTCTCTCATGCGAAAAGCGTTTTGCTCGAGCATATGATGTTCCAGTTGGCTTTCTAATTGAAAGCTTATCTTGATGATATCGAAGGAAATGGTCAAGACAAGGCCTTCCAGCAATTTCATTTCTGAAGTTTGTTGCAATTCCATTCCCAACTGCAAGTTGGTAGGCCATTTTTCTAACATCCATACTAGTAAAAGCATAGAATTTGGCCTCCATATAGTGTATGTAAACCACTAGTTCTCTTTCCAGGGCAGCTGGTTTTCTTCCAAACTTTTTAGTTTCAACATCTGTCAGGTATTAGCCTCATACACATACTGGCACAGAGTTGTTTTTGGGGACAGCGCAATGTTTGCTTTTTTAACTCCCATGATTTTTACTACAACAGCAGACACTGCCTCTTGCATTTTGTTTTTATCCCACACCTGCCTTTTACGGGTTCATTTAGGTGCCAGATTAGTCCTAGGCATCTGAAAACAGAAATAAAAACATTTTACGGTCTGCTTATAATATGGACCCTGAGGTCCACATTACAGTCACTTACACCTTGTAAACTAGTGTAGACAGCTTAAAAATGCAATAATACCATACTTTTAATCTATTTGAAACTGTTGCCAATACTTAGATGCAACCTACTAAGTATTAACCAATAATGGTATGTTAATACACTACTAGAGTTCAGCTAAATATTATTAAGATAATAAGGGGGGGGTGCATATTACCACCACTTGCTCTACATGGTAATGCAAAGCAGGTGAAACATTTGGATAAAGGTGTACTTGCATTCACGTTGCTTGTAACAGCAAATCTGTTTGACAGGCTCATTGTCATTGTGAAAGAAAAACTAACAAGCAAAATGAAAACATCCACCATAAGCACGAATCCAGTATTTTGATGAATAAGGACTCAACTAGAAAGGTAGGCAGAGGTTGGAAAGTACCAGCCACAAAATCACTTGAAGTTTACCTTGTGGAAGAAAATATTATCCACTGTAACTCCAAATTAGTGTGCACTGACTGTAAAGTAAGAATTAATAGATATTACTATGCATGTATTGGTTATAGCATTAAGTTAAATACGTGCAAGCATATACATAATGTTTATGAAGTAGAGAGTATAGAAGAAAAACCGTTTGAAATTTCTGAATTACCAGATGTACTACTTATGAATGTTGGAGAGGAAAATTCTGAAGCCAGTTTGTTCCTGTGACACAGAGGTACTGGCAGAAATTGTTTCTGGTATTTCAGTTACTGAAGTTTAGCTGGCCAACAAAATGGTAACTTCACTGAAGGCTAGTGTAGGTGCTGTTCATGCCAGTAGTGGCGTCTCTTTCAATAGCCCACAAAGGAGTCACAAGAGAAAACTTGCAGTACAGAGGAGACTGTTTTGAGCAAAGAAAACAAATTCCTCAAGCTGCATACTCATGGCAGTTCCTGATACAGAAGGAACTGTGAACACTTCTGGATGAAGGTTTACACCACATTAGCTAGTGTGTTGATCTCACATTCAGGAACATGATGGCTTTATTCCGTGTCCTGCCATCCAGTTTTAGGTTTTCCATTATTTCCCTAGATCAATCAAGGCAAATTCTGGGATGGTTCCTTTGAAAGGCCAAGGCCAATTTTCTCCCCCATCCTTGAAACAGTCAGAGCTTATGCTCTGTCTCTGACGGCCTCACTGTTGACAGAATGTCAGATGTCGATATTCCTTCCTTCTTCACTGGCCTCTGGTGCGGCAGTTCTGCTGACACATGGGACCACCAGAAACTGCTGCGGCTTGTGCCAGCAGCCTAGAATGCTGGCATCACTGGGTCAGCCCCCTCCCAAGCCGTGCTGGGCAGTGATGACTGTGACTGAGGCTCAGCGCACTGCTGGTGATGGCCACACATTTGACAACTGTCCCAACGTGACAACAGAGTGAGTTGCAATCGTCAACTTGTAATATATATTTATTTTTGATCTAGCTAGATGGGTAACACTAGTGCAACTGTTAAACAGATTAAATATTTTCATATTCTAGCAAGGAATACACTAACATCTGATTGTTCACAATCAATTTTCCTGATAATGTAACTCATTTACCAAAAAAAAAAATTTGGTGAATAAATAATAATATCAGTATCAGTACAAACACATGCAGTTGGAATTAGGAATGAGTAATTATGAATTAGCAATATAACCCAACTGAAAGCCTTTCAGGTTCCAATTTGCAGTATAATTTTACTTTTTTAAAAAAAATTCCCCTTTTTGAAAAGTTATCTGTAACCAAATAACTCATATTCCAGAATTTTCTGTTTTTAGCGGGCCATTATTTCCTAAATTTAAGCATATAATTTTGTAGTTCTAATTTACCAGGGCACAAAAGTGGCTGTTTTTATTTGGAAACAAGTAATAAACTTGTCATTAATGCTAGTAACACCCTGACACAGATGCTAAGAGAGCAGATACCAAGTCTCACTGCTTGCCTGCTGGCTGCAGATGTTGATTGATTGTCTGAATGAGGAGAGGAACGAAACAGTGACATCATTTGTCCCAAGATCCAAAGTGGCAGAGACTGTGGGAGCAGCAAACCAACAGCACAATCTATTTGATGGCGAAGCAAAACAGGCAAATGGAGATGGAACACTGGGGTGGCAGGAAGATTAAAGAACTGGAGGGAGGAAGGGGGAGATCATAAGACACCCCAATGGTGCTATGTGTGACATGGTGCTGGAATCACTGCTAACCCACCCCAGTTCCCACTTCATACCATGATTGCGACACAATGGGGGATGACACAAGAAGAGGGGGTGGTGATGAAACAGCACAAAATGGAGAGGAAAACCTGACCAGCATGAAAGCAATGATGAAAGCCTTCAATTGTGGAAGAGAATTCAGGTACTTAAATCTAGGGAACAAACCACTTTTATGATGAAAACCAAAGACAGATGTAACTATGTAAGGTTGTATGCTACCATCTGTGATAATGGAGAATGGAAGAGTGTGTTTAGTGCAAAAGGCCAAATGGTAGGGGAGTCTCATAAAATGTGGGGGTTACAGATCATTATGGAGTAAGAGGCTTAGATTCAACCTTGTATGACCAATACGAAGTTCGCAGAGGATGGTAGATCCCCAGTGGGCCATGTGGCAAGAGTCCCCTTATCACAATAAGTTTATTAGGCAGGGGGTTGGCCTCCAAGAGTCAGCTCAAGGCTGAGCAAAAAGGAATTGGACATGAGGCTGCAAACCCAGCACCAGAGAGGTCACACAAAAGGGGCACACCCTCCAGCCACAGGATCAGCAGTTCATTACCTGGGATACCCACATGAGTGGGAACCCAAAGAAAGTCAACTGAACAACCAGCATGGTCAAGATTGGTAAGGTGGTCTTAGATGTCATAGACCAAGAAGAGGGAGGGAAAACCACTGCCTGATAGCCTCAAGGGCAGTTATCGAGTCTGCACATAACGTGGGTGGGAGAGGACTGTTAAACATACTAAAGAACCTGGTAAATGGCCATTAGCTATGCAGTACACATGCTACATGGGGCAGGTAAGAGATGGTGTTACTTGCCAGCAGAAGGCACATTCCTTCTAATTAGCAGATTTAGAGCCTAGAGCCTAGAGCCATTCCATTAAAACACAACAGCAGCCTGAAACTCCCATAAAAGCTGGCAGAACAAACAATGAAACACAGACCCCTCTGAATCTGGGATCAAGGAACTAACCAAGGGGGAGGAGGTTTTTGGAGAGAACGGGGAACAGGACAAAGAGGGAAGATAAAAATCATGGCAAAGGACTGCAAGCTGGAGCCCAACTGTTAAACTCACCTGAAGAGCGAGCAATTTCCTGCTGCTAAAGTATAAAATATAAGGGATGTGTGGGGAAAGAGAAGATGGTGATGGCATAGGAAACAGGAAGCTTAGACTGTTGTACCAAAAGGGCAGTGAGTGGGGGACAACCCCAGCTTCAACCAGGAAACAATACGGCTAGTGCAAAAGGTACTGATGATCAGATAGATACCACAATGGTGGACCTGCTCCAAGAGGATCAGTATGGAAGGAGCAACTGAGCCCTAAATTTGGCTACCATGCCCCCCTCCCCCTCCACACACACACACACACACACACAAGTAAATGTCATAAGACGACCCAAGAAATGGAAGTGGTGGACCACAATCAGAAATTGGGTCTCGAGATAGAGCTCCAGTAGGTATCGTACACAATATGGTGACAGAAATGCACCACCCACAATTTAAGAGGAGAAAACTGAAAACTGTGTGAGAAGGTCCATGCAGAAGCATACCACATGGCACCCTGGAACTGTCACTTCACAAAAGCCACCAAGTGTTTGAGTTATTTAACACAGAAGTCATCCACATGCAGAGCAGGGGTGACCAACAGTTTGACGGAGGTCACAAGTCCTTTAATAGTGATGAGGAAAAGGATACTTCACTGAACCCTATGGAATGCCATCCTCCTCAGCAATGGAGTGTCCTCATCCCAGGACTTATGTTCCTTCTTCTCTTTCATAAGTAGAGGAGGACACACGCTAGATGCCAGAGAGGTAAGGGGGGAGAGAGGCTTTTGCTAGTTCTATAAAGAGAGACCAGGCAACCTTGGGGATGCTAGAGCTGACGGTTCCATGGCCAATGTGTACCAGCAGACTCTTGGACTGAGAGGAGGCCCTAATGGCAGCAGACACCAGAGAAGAGGCACTTCTCTGGTGGATGAAAGGAGCAACAGTTGGAGGGGAGGAAGATGTAAGTTCAGGGGAGAGGGAGAGAAGAGTGAGGCATCACTGGGATAAGGTGGGGGAAAGGATGTAACAGAGTCAATAGTAGATTTTTGTAGACACAAGGCGAAGCTGATCGTAAACCCTAATATATTCTTTCCTTCTTACAAACCAGCGACAGTTGTGACAATGAATACATGTGGTCAGTAGAACAAAGGCACACCTGGGCATCCTCATTCATTGCATACAGGATTAATACATGTGTACAAATCATAAACACCAAAAACATTTTAGCAGTGGCAGGACATACATCACAGTGCACAGTGATAAGCCATAACCTTGACCTTGTCTTGGGGGTATCCACTTCAAAGACCAGAATAAAGTGGTCATTATCAGTGTGGTTGTCCTTAGTGCCTTTCTGAATAGGATGAACAAAATGAATGCCTTGCCACTCCAGACTGGCCCACGCTTCACCAGTTTGGAAGATGAGGTCTCTATGAAAAAGACACCCTGAAGCATATTCAAAGGCTAGTGAGGAGTAATGGTTTGCCAAACTTGTCTTTGATAGTTTCTACCAAAATAATGGGTTCATGGTGGGAAGGTGTCCTTGTCAGTCTTGATGCAGACCAGGTAATGGGGAAAAGATTTGACCCCAAGCAAGCGAGTCTGACCCTCCTCCCATGAGGGGATAGTTGTAAGTTGAAAAGGGGTACCATGAAAAGTCGTTCCTGACTAAAGGTCAGCCAAAGACGGCCGGTTTTTTAAGTCTGATATGTTTGATACAAAGTGTAGACCCTAATAGCACCAAAACCAATCAGGGGCTCTCCCCTTGTGCACTACTCAGCCACACCAAGGGCCAATGCCATAGGGGCTGTTGCTGGGAGTTCCAATGCTTCAGAATGACAAGCCACTACTCCTAGGCATACACAGGGAGGTAGCAGCTCATGTATCAGAACTGTCATCCCTGTTTTCAGAGGACTCCATCAAAAGAGTACATAATACCCCAAGCACACGAAATGACTACTGTGCTAGCTGTACAGCACAAAAAGGGCAATGGCTTCCGGTAAAAAATGGAAGAGATGGTAAGCCCACATGCCAAAGACTTCATGTATGGTGTTGTTCCACAGCTGGCTCACACCATGGAGACAAAATTTAGAGTAGTTCAATCCCCAAAGAGGGACCAAAATTTCCAAAAAGGGAATTGTAAAGCAAGAGGAATAATACTGTAAGGGATATCAACAAAAAAAAAGATAGCCAGGCCAATGTAAGCAAGGGAAAGGATTGAGGACAGGGATGGATGAGCACGGGAAAGTTCATGCAATTTTGAAAAGTAGAAAGGATCCAATTGCTAGCAGCCTCATGTGCACAAAATAATTGTGACCCCCTTCCACTGGGGAATGGGGATGGAGCAGATATAGAAACATGATTCTGTGATGTTAAAGATAAACGAATCTTCATATGTGAGTATTACTGGATTTGCTCCAAGTATCCACTGGCCAACATGCAAACATGTAGTACTGAGGTCAGACTGGCCATCGTGACAGCTCTATTTCTCATGCAGTGAAGTAGACAACACTACCCAGTGCTGTTGGCACTGTTGCAGTCACATGTTGTATTGCCATGCTAGGTGACACGACAACTCACCATAGTGCACACAACTACACACTGCTTACTCTAGAGCCCTGCAAATTAATATTAAACCGACTGAGCATATACAAATTAAGAGATGACTCACAATTCAATAATGTGCATATCAGAGAATCAGTTTCATACGTAGCGTGAAATGAAATGACAGTATGGCATTTCTGGCCGGGAGATCGTATGCAGGAGAAATCGGCTGCCTACTGCAAGTCTACATCAGTTGATACTGCTTATTTTTGCATCTAAAGAAATGGTAAAATGGTGATAAGCACAACACAACACCCAAACTCTGAGAGGATAAATTCTCAAATTGGCCAGGAATTGCACCTGGAGCCCCTGCATAGCTGTTGGTCTCTCTATCCGACAGCCACAGTGATGGACAGAGCTGGCCTCCAACACACTCATTTACTGACAGTCCTGTAAGGCATTGTGTATCGGAAGAGGAAAGCAACATTGGGCATATGAATATAGGGATGACTCACAAGGCATTTCAGTATTGTGCTTACACACAATCAGTTGCATATATGGTGTGCTGTTTGGATGCTCTTGCTGCCATGGTATGCCAAAAGCTTATCCCTCACACCCAATGACAGGTCCTGTAAGCAAATAAGTAAACACTAAATCAGAATGCAGGCATTGTGTATTGAAACAGGAAAGTAACATTGAGCATATTTGAATTTATAGACGTCTCACAAGGCATTTCAGTATAGTGCATATTACATAATTAATCTCATACCTGGTGTGCTGTGTGGAATCTCCCGCTACCTTTTTTAAGCCAAAAGCTTACCCTTCACGCCCAGTAAGTAAACAACAGGAAGACAAGATGTCCAGCGAGTGAGATCACAGGTGTTTTCTTCGTCCACTAAAAGAACTTATTTGAGAGGAAATAGTGTCAAATTTAAATTTCCTTTGTTTTATATATTTGCTGTAGTGTCCATTGTTGTCACAAAACTGAATATTTGCGTCCCCATAGAGATTATTCTGGAAAAAAAAAAAAAAAAAATAATAATAATTGTGTAATCTGAAGTCACGATAATTGTGACATAATGCGAAATTTTGCATTCCAAAACACAAAAAATTGTATTAAAATTTTCTTGATAGCGGAAAATTCGTTTAAGAAAGGCAGCTACTAGTTTCATCAGTGCCTATTGTTACAATAAAAGTATAATTAAAAGTTTTTTAAATTGTATTTAACTAACACATTTCATATTGTTCACTAGTTAGAGGCGATCTAGGCATAAATTTAAAACCTGACCAAACACTAAAGTAAATTCTCTAAAAGCAAAGTAATTACTAATTCACTCTCCTGTCATTGTATCTCTAAATCAGTACAAAAACAACAACAATGGCATGTAAGACCTCCATGTCATTTTTGCATACATATAGCCAATCTCGTGTCCTGGACAAATTTAAAACTTAATTATTCTTTTGAAACTGATCATGAGTGGGAAATGTGGAAGCTGTTATAGCATTGTGAGTAGAGGGATTTGTTGCTAACCTTGTAGGAAATATTTTCACTGGGGGAGGGAGAGGTGGGGGGAGAATCTTGGGAGAACAGAAGAGGCTCTCTCCTGGAACTGCAGAGTATGCAGTAGGAACATTTTGGTTGGGGTACAGGAAAGGAAAATCTGTGCCCTTGGGGCACAGTTGAAGGAACTGATAAGGATCAAGAGAGATAGGGAGGTTGTGAACTGGCAGCTTGTAGGAGGGTAGGAAGAAAGAGAACATGATCTGATGTTTTTGGGGTTGATGATAAAACTGTGTGTCTACCACTGCCAGAGTCTCTGGTAGAACACGGAGCAAGAAATGTGCAGCACACTTCAACTGAGGCCAAGAAGCTTAGAAATATACAAAATGATAGGAAGAAGAAAGTGCTGCTGCTAGGTATTAGGCATGGGTGAGTTGTAGGCCCCGAGTTACAGGAATGTTTAGGGGCAACATACCAGGCCACCAGTATGTTCCAGCCAAATGCAGGGCAAAGTCATGTGATAGAGGACTTAAGGTCTTTACAAAAGAAGACCATGTAGTGATAGTGGGTGGGGCAGGAAACAGTTTGCACAGGGATAGGGCACATGACATAGGTGGTGACCTGGGCAAGATAGCTTCCCTGACTTGTGGCAGTACACTTTGTTGAGCTGTTCCGGTGTCACGATTGGCCAAACCTTGATGGAGATGTGAGGCGAATCAATTTGGGGTTAGGGAAGCCAACTTTGCTCACATGCCCGTCGGGACTATCGACAGATGGGGTTTCACTGGGTGTGGCCTATACCTAAACAGGACTGGCAAAGGAAGATTGGTACAGCTGATTCGTGAAAGTATAGGGGGTGGATCTCGGGCCACACATGGTCAAATACCTGTTGTCATCAGTATGAGAAGTAGGTCTTTTTTATGATAAATCCAGACAACAGGTTCCCCTGCCTAAAGAGTGTCTCCAGCAGTTTGAATTAACAGGGCTTGATATCACCAAGATATTAATAATTTTGTGTTTGTATGGATCTCCCAGAGATAGTGTGGACACTCTTTTTCAATAAATTAACAGAATTTCTATATAAAGTCTCAAGTACAAAGCTCAGCACAATTCTGTGTGGGGACATTAAAATCAACATGAATATCATAAATGAATCCAGCAGCACCTTCATAAATATACTTCAAAGTTTTGGCCTCTCCCTATTGGTCAATAGTGCAAGAAGGGTTGCTACAATGACTTCATCAGTAATTGACCATGTTGCCACAAATATGGGCAGGGAAAAATGTGATGTAGCTGTAAAAGATCTCAGATTATCAGACCATCTCTGTCAAACAACAACAGTAATATGAGACATGAAATCATCCCATAAACTACAAGCCTACAAATGACATCCATTGGAAATGAAAATAAAAGATTTTTCAAAGGAACTAGCAAAACAAAAAAAACGCTGGGATGAAGTGTATAGGGAAACCAATGTGAATAAGAATCCACATTATTTAAATTGAACTTTGAAAAGGCATTTCCAAAAGTATGCATGTCTGTATCAACGTCACACAAAAGTAGATGGATAACAGCAGGTACTAAGAAGTCCTCCCAAACAATTAAATACCTCACTTCCATGGAAAAGAGTCACAATGATCCATAGGAAGGTGCTGATAGCTGCAACAAATTCGTTTAATGACACAGTAATATATAATGCAGGGAATAAAAGCAAAGCAGTCTGGGATGTTATAAAAATGGGAACGGGAACAGGGAGAGGCAAAGAAAGACAGACAGAATAACATATTCCTAAGGGAGGAGGATAAGGTAATAAATAAGCCACAACACTTATCAAAGTATGTAAATGAGCATTTTTCAAGTATTTTAGGGAAGTTACGGCAAGAATTCCCCAAAACAAATATAACCCCTGTAAAAAATGTTGCACTAAATACAATGATGTTACTTCAAATCACAGATAATGAAGCCAGTAAAACTGTTGAAAAACTAAAAAGCCAGTAGGCTTATATGAAGTGTCAATGTGTGTACTAAAACAATGCATAGAGGTTGTACAAGGTCCCTTAACACACATAATAAATGAATCCTGTACACCAGGGACATTTCCACAGCAGTTAAAACAGGCAAGAGTTGTGCCTTTGTTTAAGAAAGGTAATGCAGAAAATTACAAGCTGTCACCATTCTCAAAAATAATAGAAGCAATTATGAAAAACAGATTAATGAATTACCTGAATAAATACAATCTTTTAAGTGAATCACAGTTTTGTTTGTGATGTGGCAAAAATACGGAGTCAGCTGTCGTAGAATGCACAAAAGTTGTACTTGATGCTCTTGATAAAGAAGAGTCTGTCAGAGGGTTCCTTTATGATCTTTCTAAGCCCTTTGATGCAGTCGACCACAAGATTCAATTAAATCAATTAAAAGCATTAGGAGAAAGAGTGGTAGCTAAGGACTGGTTTTGATCATACCTAGCAGATAGGGTACAAAGAATAGTGATAACACATACTTCAAATAGAGCTTAACATTTAGTAAAACACTTACCCGAACAAATGTAAGCACATTACACACATGCATGCCCGAGGCAGGATTTCAACCTGTGACCGTAGCAGTCGTGCGGTTCTGGACTGAACTGCTCGGCCACCACGGCCGGCGAAAAATACATTAATATGGGGTTTCCGCAAGGTATCAAATGAGGACCAATAGTATTCCTGATGTACATCAATGACTTTCCCAGTAGTGTTACTCATGGTGAAAAAATTCTTTTCACTGATGACAGCAATATTATAGTCAGTGAGAAAACAAGAGAACTCCTCTAAGAGAAAGCAAATGAAACTCTCAAGGAAGTCTACAATTGATTGATTTTTATTGTTGTAGAGACCTCAGAGGCATTACAAAACAGAGAAACTTCTGGTACAAATTGATATTGCATAGTAAATTTAGCCAATTACAGACGTACTCATATATAGAAGCATGTAAAAACTGATCACAAAGTGTGGTCATACCATATTCTTTGCCTCCCTTCAAAATTCATCCGTTTCATAAATGTTGAGTTCAAGAAGAAATTCTTTTACTTTTTTTTTTTATTGGAAGATCTGTGATATGTTGGGGTATGGCATTAAAAAATTTTATGGGCTTGTATAAAGAGCACTTTTGTGTTTTTTTATAGTTACATCAGAAAGAAACTAGGTCTTGCTTGTTTCTTGTGTTATAATTATGCCACATGTCATACTGTTGATACTTCGGATAGATTTCCTTGGTATGCATTACACACTATGGTATAAATATTGACAGCAGGGTCATAATCTGTAATTTTTTAAAGCTTGGTCTACAGTGAGCTCTGGGTGCCAAGCTACATATCAGTCTTATTGCCTTATTTTGTAGTTTGAAGACATTAGCTGCCTTGCTTTGATGTACCCACAGTAAATGTGACTGTGGTTTCTTTTGCTTTAAGTACTGGCACATTTAGACAAAGACACAGCTTCCTTGGAGAAAATATTCCTTTGCTAATGCTGCTTCCCACCTTTTTGAATCAATTGAGATTCCTAGGAAATCAACAGCATTTGAGCTCTGCTCAAGTTCAGTGTTATTATTCCACGATACATACAGGTCTTGATTTTTTTTTTTTACACAAAGGGAATTAGCTTTACACCAGTTTTCAACTTTGACAGTGCACTGGTCTGCTTAATATCTGACCTTCTGTGCTGTTTCTGCAGTTATACAGACTGCAAGATCATCTGCAAATAAGTAACTCCTAGCTGATGGCCCAACTATGTTACATGATAAGTCATTTATATAAATAATAAATAGAATTGGGCCAAGTACAGAACATGCCCACAAGTAAGTAATCTGATTCTGTACCATTAAAAACCACCTTCTGCACTCTATTACTTAGATAGGATTTTATCAATTCCCGAGCACTTCGTGTAAAGCCATAGAATTGCACTTTGTTCAATAAGATTTCATGAGACACAGTGTCAAAAGCTTTTCATAAATCACAGAGTTTATTATGAACCATGAGCTTGCTTTCTAGTTGCTTCACACACTGTGTTAAAAGTGATAAGGCAGATTTAACAGTTCCTAACCCTGATCTGAAGCCAAATTGTCTATCACTGAAGATATAGTTTCCTACAAAGTATTTTACTATTTAATATAGCTTCTATCACTTTAGACAAGACTGGCACAATTGAAACAGGCCTAAAATTATCACAACTTTGGAGGCTGCCTTTTTTGTGTTTTCGAGTGACTTTACTGCCCTGGGGAATTGAGCCTCCAAAATACATGTATTTACTACATGTGTTATCAATTCTGGCAGCTGAACTGAATCACATTTAACATGGCTGAACGTAAACCATAAACGTCATTACTAAAACTGTTCTTCATTTTCCTCAGTATATAGGTAACATCCTGTACCTTGACCAATTTAAAGCTAAATGTACTTTCAGGTTTTGTGGTGTTTCTCAGGCAGTATTTATGGTCAGTGACTATATTGTAAGTGCCAATCACCTCCACAGTGAAGGATGTATTTAACTGTGCAGCATTCAGATTGCTGCCTTCAGCCTGTGAAGTCATTTTCCTGTTGCATTGACTGTTAATGATATTATTTTCTGATGTTAGTATTATATCTTCATTTTTTCATACACCTAGCTTCCTTTAAGGCCTGTCTTAATCTTTCCTTTTTCACTGTGAGCATGTCTTTAAATACTTGAGAACCTGTACTTTTGTACAGGCATAATATTGATCACACTCCCTCTTGATCTCCAACACCTTTTCACCCTTGACCTTATTTACACTTAGTGCCTTTTTATTAATTGGTACGTTAATGGGAAACAACATCTTAGCATATACAGAAAGAGTAGATATGAGTTCTTCCACCTTTCTACCTATTGCATGTTCTCGATAAACTTGCAACCAATAACTTTTATCAATATTAGACTTAAACATATTTAGATTATCATAATTGACCACACATACACTCTTTCCTGCCATGTGCACTGAGTCAGTGGCCAGATACCCAGGTCTTAATTACGTCTGACTTCAGATGCACTAACTCATTTGATACAAATATATTGTCAATACATGTACCAGTACCTTTATAATGAAGCCTTGTTATTTCAGTGGTTGTAATACAAAGACCAAATGAATTTAATAAATTATTTGCATATGAGTTACAGATAGTGGACAACTGAAAATTCAAATTGAAATCTCCACAGACTGTCAGTATTGCCTCACGTGTTCCAATATTTCTACGGAATCCAAACTGACCTTCCCCAAGGTCGGCTTCAACTAGTTTTTCCATTTGTCTGTAAAGAATTCACATTAGTATTTTGCAGCAGTGACTTATTAAACTGATAGTTTGGTAATTTTCTCATCTGTCAACGCTTGCTCTCTTTGGGATTGGAATTATTATACTCTTCTTGAGGTCTGAGGGTATTTCGCCTGTCTCATACACCTTGCTCACCAGATGGTAGAGTTCTGTCAGGACTGGCTCTGCCAAGGCCGTCAGTAGTTCTAATGTAATGTTGTCTACTCCTGGGGCTTTGGTTCGACTCAGGTCTTTCAGTGCTATGTCAAACTCTTCACACAGTATCATATCTCCCACTTCATTTTCATCTACATTCTCTTCCATTTCCATAATATTGTCCTCAAGTACATTGGCCTTGTATAGACCCTCTATATACTCCTTCCACCTTTCTGCTTAGAACTGGGTTTCCATCTGAGCTCTTGATGTTCTTACAAGTGGTTCTCTTTTCTTCAAAGGTCTCTCAAATTTTCCTGTAGGCAGTATCTATCTTACCCCTAGTGAGACCAGCCCCTACAGCCTTACATTTGTCCTCTAGCCATCTTGCACTTCCTGACAATCACATTTTTGAGACGTTTGTATTCCTTTTTGCCTGCATTTTTATGTTTTTTCCTTTCATCAATTAAATTCAATATTTCTTCTGTTACCCAACGGTTTCTACTACACCTCTTCTTTTTACATATTTGATCTTCTGCTGCCTTTACTGTTTCATCCCTCAATGCTACCCATTCTTCTTCTACTGTATTTCCTTCCCCCATTGGTTCCCTTATGCTCTCCCTGAAACTCTGTACCACCTCTGGTTCTTTCAGTTTATCCAGGTCCCATCTCCTTAAATTCCCACCTTTTTGCAGTTTCTTCAGTTTTAATCTACAGGTCCTAACCAATAGATTGTGGTCAGAGTCCACATCTGCCCCTGGAAATGTTTCCTTTCCTCCCTACCGAATTCCATTCAACCATGACTATTAAATTTTCGTCTCCCTTCACTACCTGAATAATTTCTTTTACCTCATCATACATTTTATCAATTTCTTCATCATGTGCAGAGCTAGTTGGCATATAAACTTGTACTACTGTAGTAGCGTTCACTATGCTGTTTGTAGTAGCTTACTCGCATTCCTATTCATTATTAAACCTACTCCTGCATTACCCCTATTTGATTTTGTGTTTATAACCCTGTATTCAACTCACCAAAGTCTTGTTCCTCTTGCCACCAAACTTTACTAATTCTCACTATATCTAACTTTAACCTATCCATTTCTCTTTTTAAATTTTCTTACATACCTGCCCGATTAAGGGATCTGACATTACACGCTGCGATCCGTAGAATGCCAGTTTTCTTTCTCCTGATAACGACATCCTCGAGTAGGCCCCTCCTGGAGATTATAATGGGGGACTATTTTACCCAAGAAGACACCATCATTTAACCATACAGTAAAGCTGCATGCCCTCAGGAAAAATTATGGCTGTAGTTTCCCCTTGCTTTCAACTGTTTGTAGTACCAGCACAGCAGGGCCATTTTGATTAGTTTTTCAAGACCAGATCATTCAATCATCCAGACTGTTGCTCCTGCAACTACTGAAAAGGCTGCTGCCCCTCTTCAGGAACCACACGTTTGTCGGGCCTCTCAATAGATACCCCTCCGTTGTGGTTGCTCCTACAGTACGGCTATCTGTATCGCTGAGGCACGCAAGCATCCACACCAATGGCAAGGTCCATGTTTCTTGGGGTGGGGGGGTGTACTTTCATTAATAATCCAAATTATTAGCATTGATATTGTTGTGTCTTAACGTATTATTATAATACATTATTAATGTTAGTGTTATTATTATTTTGTTTTCTGTGTAATATTGTTCCTGGTCATGTGTAAGTTAGCGCCTGAAGCATCTAATCTAGTCAGGGTAAATAAGCCATAAATAAATAAGTTTGGGAATTTTGTTGCAAAAACTACAACAGTTAACTGATAAAATTTGTCAAAGTTTCTTCACTCTGAATGCTGTCTGATTTTGTTATCTGTATGTCAACTGCTTTGTGTTCATCAGAGTATCTCAGACTACCATGTAGGCTAAAAACCACCATGTGCACCCCGCAAGTACTTACCTAACTGAGTAGCTGCTTCCTTTGTGTAGTGTACCCTGACCTGTCTAGGAGAGTCCTACAATTATCCACCCAATAATGGAGGTCCAGCCAAGACTGTCAGACTCAACAAAGCCTCTGGCCGAGATTGTCCACTCGGCTCCAGACCTTAGGACCCCAGTCAACTCTGGAAACTGTGCTGCAAATCGTGAGCTGTTCTTGCACTCGATATGAGAGGCCAGCAGCCTCCACCAGTCATCTGAATGAACTGAGGATGACCTCGGAACCCTCGCAAAAGGCACTGTCAGAACTGATGCCACTCCTCGGAGATGACTGCACCCTGCAAGCTCGATAGCCACAGGCAAAGATGCCCCATCTCGGATGAGGCTCCCTGACAGACCTACTGAGTGCATATTGGCTATCTTTCTGGCTCTGAACAATATTTCCCTAATGTGTCCAACACTTGTGAACCCCTCCTCCAGTGAGCTCGCTCAGATGCCGTCGGAGGAGTGACTCACAGACGAGTGGGAGTGGCCGGACAGCCAGCCTCCACATGCCTAACCTAGTAGTGTAGTTAGTCGTTCAAGAGAAATGATGACTGTGCTACACACTACTTGAATTTCCACTTTAAAGTTACAAAAATGTGAGACTACACCTCTTAAATACAAGAAAACTCATGGAATTTAAGAATTAATCTATGAAGAAAACAGAAAAATCTAAAGACATAACTAGCTGTTGTCGACATCTGGAACCAGTGTGTAACTCAGCTTTACTTGTTTCTTGTCAAGACAAGATTTAAAAAAGATTGTGCTCTGGGTTGATCTATATTTATTTTTGTCGTTATGAAATTTTGAACTTTATTTATAAGCCAGTCAGTGCCCCATTGTGAATTTACGGAAAAGCTGAATAATGCAGCAATACTGAGCATTAGCTGAAGTTTAGATATATTAGGAACCTGTGCATACTGTCAGTCTTTTAGCCTCCTTCTTTTTGAGAGTCTTTGTACATATGATGGACTACAAGCACACTTTTATAACAACAGCTTAATAATCATATATTTTACTCTTCCATAAAAAAAAATTTAAATAACAATCAGTACTTTTCAGCCATGACTAGAACCCCCCCAAAAAAAGATATATGCAAAGAGGCATCGGACGTCTCAACAGTGATGACTGACAACTGTGTCATCCTCAGCTAACCAAATTAATTGGAGGGGCACGTGGTCAGCACACCTCTGTCCCGGACCTTGCCAGTTTTTGGCAACGGCGATGCTACTTCTCAGTCGAGTAGCTCCTCAGTTGGCCTTACAAGGACTGCGTGCACCCTTATTGAACCTTGCCCACACAGCACAGTACAGAGAGCTTCACTCACAATGTTTCATCGAGATGTGCGTCGGTTAAAATCACACGTGGTTTCTTACAGGGCTCAGAATTTTGCTGCCAAGCTGGATAACAGACATGTCTAATCCCACAACCATAGTTTTTTATTACAGTCCCAATGTATTTGACTACATTGCTCGCTAACAAATGAATACTTCACTTACAGGCTTTGTGAAAATTGGCTACATCTTTCAACAGAACTTGCCCACTTCATCATAGCTTGATGTGAGGAGTAAGAATATTGTGGTCAAAATTTTGTGTTTGCTTCCAATAACAGTATGCTATTAATCACTTAACTTAAACCATATGCTAGTACATTTGTATGTCATCCTGATACCAAGTTCCCACCATATATTTCATTCCCTTGAGAATCAGCTAGCAAATCTCCTTACACTCTATTCGTGCATGGTACGACGTATGACCAGCTGTCTGCTATCCTGAATGGACTCTTCCAAACTGTGACCAACAACCACCTAAACTGACTCGTGTGATGGAATGGGGCATTTACACAACATTTTAAAATATTTCACATTCCAAGCTAAAATTTCAATTGAAACAGGAACTTTCTTTCTGTGGCCATAAAATGATGTAGACCTAACTATGAAGCTATTATATTCGTTACAGGACAACTTTTCAACACTGTCATACAACATACACAAGTTCTTGTGAGTTCATAGTAGAGGTCCACCTTGAGCCGTGCAATTAATTACGAATGAAGCACGGTATTGATATTAAATGTCTGAGTGATAGTCAGTTTAGAGAGTAATTTAAAAGAGATTTGTACAATAGCTGGGAATAAGGGGATCTGGCTGAGCTCGTCTGGAAAGCGGCGGTGAGGGGAAACTTTCACTGTGGCAGCCTGGCCCAGTAAGTGTCTTTGTGATCCCTAATGGCACCACCGTGTGGATGGACAAGAGTCAAGACATTCTGCATTGTTCACTCACACAAATATTTTACGTGTTGGAGTGAGAAGTAATGTTTGTGAAAGATGCAATTGACTGCCAAATGCAGAAAATCTGGCTTTGGGATGTGTGCCAGAGATTGCTGTCTTACAGGTGAACTCCCAGCTAGGCCTTTTAAATGCCACCAAACACATAACTCTTACAAAAATTTTGTTTAGGGATTTAAGACCTTTGGACAGTGGTTCATCTTGATGTTTTTCAGAGTGACAGAGAGCTAAAAGGAAGCTGCCTCACTGACACGGGAGAGAGATACGAATAGTGAGGCATGACTTTTTCCAAGGGGTATAGCAGAAATGGAAGCAATGGTTGCCAGAGTAAAACATAGCCCAGGGAAGGGGAGTTGTGCTCTCTGAGGAGCATTTTTCCCAGTCAGAGCTTGGAAGATCCAGAGCACAGCCAGTAAAATTAAGCACATATAGAAAAATTTGGCAATTTGAGGTTTCTCTCCTCACAGTTGCTACACTGATGTGTAAGGAGACTTGTCAAATATTTGGCCAGCCACAGAAGTGGTCTGCTGCTACTGAATGGTATCAAGGGAACTTCAAGTCATCTTGTAAATACAATCTCAGAGATTCATTCGGAATATTTGTATTGCAAAGTCGTTAACACTCTGCTTCTAAAATCCACAAAAAGTGTGACAAATTACCTCCAATAACTTATTAGTTTCAGTAGTTCTATTCTGTGCTCATAAACCAACTAATCACAATACATGTTCCACAGTCGTAAAACACTCCTTCCCACCCAAACACACAACCTCTCAAAGCTTCCAGAATGAAATTTTCTCTCTGCAGTAAAGTGTACACAGATTTAAAACTATGTGCTGTACTGAGACTCTAGCTCAGTACCTTTGCCTTCTGTGGGAAAGTGCTCTACCAACTGAGCCACCTAAGCATGACTCATGACCCATCCTCACAGCTTTACTTCCTCCAGTACCTCATCTCCTACCATCCAAACTTCAGAGAAGCTGTCCTGCAATGCTGGAAGAAAGGATATAGCAAAGACATGGCTTGTCACAGCGTGGGGGATGTTTACAGAATGAAATTTTCACTCTGCAGTGGAATGTGTGCTGATGTGAAACTTCCTGGCAGATTAAAACTGAGACTCAAACTCAGATCCTTTGCCTTTAGCAGGCAAGTGCTCTCAAAGCTTGTCACAGTTTGGAGCTACCATGTACACAAAGCCATTGCTGCTAATTTTGGCTAACAATAAAAGACAAGCAGCTCCATTACACTCAGTCCAATACATTATTGATAGAGTAGTTTGTATTAGGAAACCTGCAATAAAGTTCTATGCATGCACACGGATTAGCATTTTACTTAAGTGTCAGTGTACACCATTTTCCCAAAACTGCGAAAAAGAGAATAATGTATCATGTAATAAAATGTACTGTAGCCTGTTTGATGCATCAGTCCATTTGTCACAAGCAACTGGAGTTGAGTAAAATAGTGTTAAAAGCAGAATAAGTGCTAAGTGTGAAATGGTATATTGAAACTTACTTAACATACTTGTAGACAGAGTGTCAGGGACACAGATTATTAATAACAACTTTTTCATTTATGGTCTTGTGCTGGTATGAACTACCAATTTTCTTTTGGTTCCAGCTGTATGGAATTGAATTCTCACAAGCTTTTTGTTGAGTACTCGTAAACCGATGTCAGATGGTAGCTGACTCTCATACCAAACACGATCTCATCCACAGCCATGTTGCCAGCACTATCATGAAGATGGCTGCAATATAATTGGATAAATAAGATGATCTACTCACCACACTGGTGGCAGCAGAAACTATATGCAAAGGATATAGAAATGTGGAAGCTTTCAGAGCCAATGGCTCTTCCTTCTAGCAGAAGATTTGAAGGGAAAGAAAGAAGACTGGCAAGACTTAAGAAAGGGAGAGAGTTATGGAAAAGTTGCCCAAAACCATAGGTCAGAGGAGACTTACCAGACAGGATGAGAAGGAAAGACTGATCCTTGGTGCCTGCGCTGGATGAGATTTGAAAACCTGAGAGCTTAACGATGGAAGATGCGGTAATCAGCAGGACACAATTTACTGGAAAAAAAAGGTCATTTGGAGTCAATATGAGCTGAAAGCTAACTGCATTGTACATGATAGGCATATGTGGGGAGGGGGGGAGGGGGAAGATGGTGGAGATGTGTGTGTGGTGGGGGGGGGATAGACGGACTGCAAAATGAAAGGGGAGCAAAGAAAAGGAATAGTTACTGAGAATAAATTCTGACAACACTATGATGCAATTTTACTTTTTTAAGCTGATGTTTCTCATTGATTGTGTAAACAAAACAAACGGATCACATACAATACTTTATTTATTACTTTTGGACATATAAATACAGACTGATTATTGGCTCCAGTGTCCAAGGTTGTTGAATAAGTCAGTTTGCTTGTTTCTATTAAATCATTGTCCACCCACGTTAGCTGAGTGGTGAGTGTGACATACTGTCGATCTTAAGGGCCTGCATTTGATCCCCAGCTGGATAAGAGATTTTCTCCACTCAGGGACTGGGTGTTGTGTTGTCCAGATAATCACCTATTCATCCCCATCCAAGCACAATTCGCCAAAGTGGTGTGAAATTAATTAGTTTGTTTATTTTCATTCATTTTAGAAAAACATCTGTCTGTCTCTGATTTGATTGTCTTGGCCATGGTTTCTAAATCTGCCTCTACTTGTGTGACACGCCTCGTGATGTCATCATGAGGGGTAACGCACTTTCCTACTTTTGTCATTATGTGCTACTTAAAGGTTTGACATTGATTTCATTATGTTTTGCTAAAACTGTTAGTTTTGAAAACTAGGTGGCCATTTGAGTGATCCTTTTGTTCAAGTCAGTACCAATTTTGGTTAATTTAGCGTCATTACTGTCAAGTTTTTTCTTTATTTCCTTAAATTATTCCGTAAACAGTTTCTCATTGTTCTGTAAACTTGTATTCATCTGCTGAAATTGTTGCATGACTGCACTGATAAATTGTGAGAAATTTACTGTTTGAACATTATCTGCTCCCGGTAAATCGTGAGAATTTACTGCTTGTGATCCAATTTCCATATCTTGCAACTCTATGTTGCTGTCGGTTCCTACGGCTAGATTATTTAGGTTCTGTATTTCATTTACTGTTTCACTTGTTTGAGCAAGTGTAATTTAATTCTATGCTGCTTCATTGGATATGGAACTTGCAGTAGGCAAACTGTTTATGTTATCGATTCTGTGAGTCATGACCGTATCAATAGTAATAAGATTTTTTTTTTAAACTCGTCTCTACAATGTTTAGCTTGTATGTAATGTTATTCAAACAATGCATAGAGTTGATCTATTATTGACAATGTCTCTACACGCCATGTTGTCTCCACTGAGCTGTGTATTGGCCATTTTGCAGTAATTGTTGTCGTACTTTGAAAAAAACAAAAAATATACACTCAGCAGTAAAAATCACTTTTTAACTTTAGCAAAACTTCGCTATATATCGTGAGTTAATGAAAGATTGTGCCAACAAACAGCCCAAGATGCTATGGGGCAATGTATCACAGGATGGCATTTGGCACCTTTATGGGTCAGAATATACACCTGCATTGCCATCAGAGAGTGGTATGCATTGTAGTGATGTGACAGGACACCCTTCACTGTGACACATGTTCCATTTGACCTGAATTACAGCGATGTCACATCGTATGACAAAAATGACCATTTCCTTGAGGGTGTTGCAGTTTCTTCTTTCAGCAGAGTAAATGGTATGCATTTCATTGTAACCTTTCTAGTTTAGTAAATAAATCACCTTCCTTGACAAGGATCTCAATATCTGTTTATTGTTGTTACTAAGTATATACTACAGGTCAAAATTATTCGATCACCTATGAAAAAAGCTGTGCACTTTATTTTAATAGACAACTACACTCTTCAAACTAAATAGGCTAACAATACAAATATTTTCTCTCTCTCTGTCATTAAGTACCCTTCGTGCTAAGAACAGCTGCGCAGACTGTTGGCATTATGGAGATAATATTTTTGCAGAGATTACAGTCCCATGCATCTGTAATCCATAGATTTTCAACATTAGATGACGCCAGTTCTCTGATCTCTCTGCCATGTTCATCCCAGTGGGTGAGGTGGAGCAGTGGTTAGCACACTGGACTTGCATTCGGGAGGACAACGGTTCAAACCCATGTCCAACCATCTTGATTTAGGTTTTCTGTGATATCCCTAAATCACTTCAGGCCAATGCCGTGATGGTTCTTGTGAAAGGGCAGAGTAGACTTCCCTCCCCATCCTTCCCTAATCCAAGCTTGTGCTCCGTCTCTAATAACCTTGTTTTCAATGGGACATTAGTGTTTAATCTCCCTTCCTCAAGTTCATCCCGTAAGTATTCGATGGGATTTAAGTGAGGCGGCTGACTTCACCAGACCATATTCTTCAGTTTCCCAAATTTCTTTCCTCTATTGACTTACTATTGGCACAATTTAGAAGTCTGTCTGAGATCATTGTCTTGCTGCAGATCAACCCACAACTAATATGCCTCTTGGCAGATTGAACTGAATTGTTGATCAGTACTGACTTCATACGTTCTCCACGATGTCAATGAGTAAACATTCTGTGAAGGCTTACAAATTTAAAACTCGATTAATCCTTGAACCATTGCTGTGCCCATTGCAATCAATTCAACTTCTCTCTATCCATCCATGTAAGTCATGGTCACACAAATGGCATTGCTCTGCTGAGACAAAGGTTGGAGCTTCTCACATATTGTTTACTTTATTATTAATTATAGGTGCAGGAGGATTCTTCACATTTACTCTGTACACATAGGAACTAATCTTTGCTTTACCGTGTTACTTAGGGTCTTCCAGATTGTCAAACACTTGAGCTGGCACCAGAGCAATGTATACACTACTGTAGGCTTGGTTAGGCCAAAATTTGTTACTATTGCCTTGCTAGAATAGCCTTTGTGATGCAGAGCTACAATTACAGCACTTTTTTCAATTCCGACCTCCTCCTTCCATCTTGTTAGGATGCAATACAGCATGAACTTGAACAAGTATAGAAACTCACTTCTAGGTACACACAGTGTACAAAGGCAGCAAAAGAAATGAGACCTATTTAAATGGAACCCTCTTAGGTAAAGGCCACCAGTGTTGTGGAGACTCACCAGCACCTCTCTGGGTGAAGAATGAGCTTAGTTTTTGCATGTTTTACTATCAAAACAGGTTTATGGTGCAATACTCAAAGTTAAATCCCTGTGTTAACGCAAATCAATAGCTGTGACTGAAAACTTTTCTTCACTTTAGCATCTAAAATTCGCAGACAATGTGTGTGATCATCTGGACCACAGCCCTTGGACACCCAAAAAGATCAAAATGCATCTGACAGCAAGCCATCCGAGTCATTGGCACATCTCAAGGGCCCAAGTAGCATGTACGTGGTTTTATAGTGATCCCAACATAAACTGCTTCCAAACCTCAGAAATGGAATTCTGTGATTGAAATTCAACCTTTGTAAGAGATTAGAATGTATGCCACTTACTACTAGCACAGACATACTGCTATTTTAAGTGTTCTCTCTGTCAAGGTAACTGTAACTGAATTGGCAGAGAGGTGACTAAACACAGGACTGATATTGAGTTGCTACAACAAAATCAGGGATCTTCTCTTTATAACAGTATCTAATTTTGTAATATGTTTCTGCTGTTGAATCGTGTTCCATCTGTGTATTACAGTGCCTATGTAGCACCAAAATGTTCCATCTTCAAAATTTGAATTCAGAATATTTTCATGTGCTTTTGGAAGGTGTGAAATGTCACAACTCGTATCCCTAGAAGTGTTGGTATTATAATTGCCAGCTCAGAGACATGGTTATTCATTACAAATGATGGGGGGAAAAAGCCTCCAATTGAATACAAAGCTGATATATAAATGAGTGAGTGAACGTACAATTGCTCATTGGATTACACTGTGTCTGTTATTGTTATATTTCCAATTCTTAATTTTCTGCATTCAGTTACAGTTATCATTGTACAGCTTGCTACATTGAAACATGGAAATCACCCCAAGACAGTGAAGATCACATGGAACATGGAATGAGTGTCTGAACTGAAATGATTCCAAGCAAGCTACCCTGGGAATTGATTAATACTAAAAGTGTGTACTGCTTGGAGTATCTGACAAATTGTGCAGGGTCAGAAACACATACATTTTACAGAAAAAGTACAAGATGTGGTGAACATTCTGTCTGCAGTCTGGTATAGTGAACTGCTATGGGTGAAACAGAGTACAGTACTGCTCAAAGTAGAGGTGCTAGTTCTTGGAGTGCATTTACAGTAACCAGGATGAAATGTTTGTGGCTTTGCTTGCCTGTGTGAGAAGGACTGTTGCTAAAGAAAAAATCCATTTTATTTTGCCAAATGTGTTTAAAAGTAAAAAATAATACATATATTGACTGAATTATAAAGGTAACTAATGATAATGGTGTTTCAGACATTCCAGACTACATCTTGGGTACAGTTACAAGAATTATCAGGTGCTGTGAAAAATGGTATTGGCTGCTAAACATTTAAATGTAATGCTGTGGTAATTTAGGATCAAGAAAGTGCCTTGAAAAAAATGTTTATGTCTCCTTTTTCGTATATTTTTTAAGTTGAAGTGACTGTAGATCATGTGGCAATAGCTGAAACAAATTGGCAACAAATTTAAATGAAATGTATACAATTTTTACGGTTCATATAGAAGATAACATGTTTAATAAACAATGCTGTTTTTATCAATAGTATAATGAATACTATGCCTTATCTTACGATAACATTAGAATAATATTTAAATACCTAAATTTGGGAGTTGTTATAGCCAGTAGTGTCTGCAACACATCAAACAGAGCTTTTCGTTAGCTACCATTGTATGTTCCAGCACCATGTTAACAAGCCTGCCACTCCTATCATACTTTATGTACACCCTATATAAAGTCCAGGAACACTTTCAAGTAATTACTGCACAAGAACTAAACATTGTACAGATATCATACATATTGCAATTTGAAGCGAAACTGTAAAAAAACTTCCAAACAAACGGGGCACTGCTTCATCATGTGGTAGAGGCGGTACATACACCAGATCTTTAATGCGTCCCCACAGAAAAAAGTCACATGGAGTGAGATGTGGTGATTGGGGAACCATTTAGTGAAACACCTGTCCTCTTCTGTAGCAAGGCCGATCCATCGATGCAGCAGCTCTGTGTTCAGACACCCACAAACTTCACGATGAAAATGGGTTGGAGCTCCATCCTGCTGAAAAATGAATGAAGGGTCCAGTTGCATTTGAGGTATCAGCCATTGCTGCAACACATCCAAGTAGGAATATCCAGTAACAGTGCTCTCAGTGAAGAAGAATTGCCTGTACTGTTTTTGGTACGACAAGGCACAAAAAACATTTACTTTTGGGGACTCATGCTCAAATTCAATGCATTCGTGTGGATGCTTTGTACCCCCAGATATGACAATTATGCCTGTTCACTTTCCCATTAGTGTGAAAAGTGGCTTCCCTGCTAAATATTATGTAATCAAAGCCATTACCATCCCCATTCAGTTTTTGCAACTCTGAATGCTTCTCTTTGTCATCATCATTGAGTTCCTGCACTAGCTCCAGTTTGAATGATTTCATTGACACCTTCTGTAGCAGGACTTTTCACTATGTCATTGGAGCTATTTTGAGATCATGGGATGCACGACGCACAGATTTTCTCGGACTCCTTATAGATGACTCTCGTATGCACTCCTCATTCACTTCACTCACACTGGGACGTCTGCTTCTCTTTCCCGGGCACAAGCAACCCATCATAACAAATTTGTTGTGCCAGTGGTAAATGGCCTTCCTTGTTGGTGGCTCCTTACCACACTAGTTTTTGTTGGACGCCAACACACCACGTTTGTGACTTTTGGTGACTATCCTCAAGTTACGAAACTACACTGTGGTGGTATACATTAAAAAAAAACTTTCAGTGTCTCTTTGAAATGACACATGTATGATAGGTGCACACTGTTTGGTTCTTGTGCAATAAATAATTGAAAGTGTTTGTGGTCTTTATGTACGCCTCATACTTTTTTATACATGGCAAAATCATGATATTCTCAACATTAGAAATGTTCATAATGTAACCATATGCATAAATTAATTTGCAAATGAATGTAAAATGACTCATTCCTCATCATTATGATCCATAGAACATGTATCCTACTAACTAAATTGGATTAGATGATGATGCATCACTATTAAATCATTTGCCTGTATTCTCTCTGTCGCCAAAAAGTGTATTATTAAGGGAGATAAGACTATTAGTTTGTTCTTTCAGTTGTCACTTGAAACTGAAAATAACATTGATATGAATGATCATCAAAAAGAAAAGAAACTTTATGGTTCCATGGACCTTTACAAGTCTCAACCAACTATGCAGTATACATGTAGACTGAAGAGATGAATGAAAATTTGAACCCAGATCCTCTGCTCACTGGGCAGATGCACGAACCACTACACCACCCTGGCACAGTGGCTCTGCACTGTTTGCCCCAGCATGCCTCCCTCCTCAGTCCAAAATCCTGTTCACAACTCAGTCCACTTATTTCCCCAAAACACAAAGAGCACCACAGAGGATGTCAAACTGTCATGGAATAGCACCTCAGTTTTGAATGAAATGGGGATTCCTCTCTGGAACCATATAGTTTCATTTAATGAAAGCAGCTATACCTGGGTCTCAGGCAGGACCTCCTGTTTCGTTTGATTCTGAGGTACTATTCCAATACTGTTGGACATGTTCCACACCCAGGAGGATACCCTCCTTTGTGGGTCTGTGGAATAAATAATTAATGTAATCTAGTCTGAGATCCCCTCCTCTTGTGGCAGTTAATTGTATATCACTGGAGCAACAAGGCATTGTGACTAAAAAGGACACACCATTCCCATTTTCTGGAATGGTTGCAAGGCAAATGCACTTACTTGCAGGCCTTTATTATGGATAACAATCTGTTGAAGCATTAAAGAACACAGTTAACATTTCTGAATTGTGACACACTTTATAGACCAGAATTGTATTCTCTAGGTCTCAATATGAATTTGATGAAGGGTAATTGCCTGAAACTTTACTGATAAAGGCAAAATAGTTCTCTTAATTCACCTCAAAAGCACGATAACCGACCTCGATATCAGATGGAGCAATAAATGAAATATTCGAAAGTGTCATTCATTGGTTCTCAATAAATGGTCTAGCACATCATTTACAAAGAAAAGGCATCTTATTCAGTTTTGTACAAGGAAAGACAAATCATCACTAATAATGAAGCATTACGGAAAAGAAATATGTGAAGACTGATTGTTAAAAATACTTGGGGGTACATAGTGATGAGAACAAGAATTATAAAACTGAGTGCAGCAACATTTGCTCTAAATTTGATTGCCATAAGTGGCAATGACATCACTAGAAAATTTAACTTCCTTCTTTCATTGATGTCATATTTAGAATGGGGGCCTCTGACCCCTCCCCCTCCCCATCCCCCTACACACACGCACAGTGCCTATCCTCAAACTTCACATAGATAAAGAAATTAGGTAGCCTCACAACACATACACTCTTACAAAGTTTGTTTTGAAGGATCAGCACAATTTGAAAATAATACTAGCATTCATAAATACAATACTAGGAGGAAAACAGTGGGACTTAATCTTGTTGTAGCACAGAAAGAAGCATATCATGCAGCCATAAAAATATTTGACAACCTCCCTTTAATTAACAAGGTGCTGGCTGATAATGAAAGTTGACAAGTGCTATTCCATAGATGAATTTCTGAGAAGGAAACAACAGGTTACCCACGAGCACTGATGTGCTGCTTCCTGGACTTGGGTAGGCTCGCCGGCCCCGGACTGAATCAGCCCAGCAGGTTAACAACGAGGGACGGCATGCCTGAATGTGGTTTTTAGGCAGTTTTCCACATCCCACATGGTAAATACTGGGCTGGTCCCCATGTACCACCTCAGTTACACAACTTACAGACATCTGAAAAACATTCGCACTATTTCATGGCTTACACTAGACGCAGACAGCTAGGGTACATTACTTCTGTCCTGGGGGGTACATGATGGTGACAAGAAGGGCATCTGGCAACAACACTCTGTGACACTAACATTGCCAACTCTATAGTAACAGGGTCAACCCCGTGTTGAAGCGGGGCAAAGGCCCAAGCAAATTATGAGAAGGTGACATCCAAAAATGAACATATCTACTAAATGCAATTTATCACAGTCAACATGAAACTTATTTTGGGCATACATAAGAAGGAAAATAGCATACTGCAGTGTGAATGCCTCTTACTTTTAGGCCAAAAGGCAGTTCATATCTGTAAATCAAATCTACAATGAAAATATTCCTTTAAAAAGCACATTTAAATATGGACATGTTCTCATTACATGAACCATGAGCGATTTTCAAAACTAAAAATCTTCTTCTTTCTTTCAAAATAACTTACCTCTTATTGTATAATGCTTGTTATACCATATCATTTCACACATTTTTATAGTGTAGTATGTGATACCATAGAAAAAACTGTAAAGTGGCCACTATAGTACTAATATTCGTTTTCAATATTTTATTCAAATTTCAGGTTTATTATTACTTCACAATTATTTAAAATGTTTCAGATCACCATGCCAGAATAAAATAACGTAACTGTGGCATTAACTATCTTTAGAAGTATTCTTTGACGTAGGTGTTACATGCAAAAAAGAATAATTTTCTTAACAGTCACAAGCAACATGGAAATATCATCGGTGATGGTTGTGTTCCAACTTAAGTACTAGTGATTTTGGCAGGCTTCTTAAAAATTAGTTTACTGTAAACCATCAACATCTTTTTTCCTATTATCTTAGACTGGATGGCTGAAAAGTACTTGGGCTTTTGTCCAAGGAAAGGGTTTTGTAGTGGTTCATCTGCTCTTTTACATCTAGTTGGGACTTCTAGAATGCATTTGTCTCAACATCAGTATGAGTGTTTCCCATAGCTTTGTACTTGTGTATGGAAATGCATTTTATTTCACATATTTAATGTGAAATCCCTATCTAAGGACCTACAAGATGTACATCGGCGAGCAAGGTTTCTTAGCTGAGTCACTGATTGTAGATCTCATTGTATTCCTCTTTTGTTACAATTGTTGGCCTTTTTCTTAGAAGTTTTCCTATTCTATCAAAAGTGGAGTCAGTGCATAAGTAACTGTGTCCTTTTAATAATAATAAAAAGTAGTGCTATGCAACATATTATGAGGGAGCACGGAAGCACAAACAGTTGCTCTGCATTAGAGAAACAGTGTGACTGGAATGGAAATCACTCGACTGGATGTAATGGATTAGTTATCCTTCACACAAAATGTGTATGTGGACACAGATGTATTTTCCTAGGCTTGTATCTTGGCAAATGTTTGATTTCACTTAAATTGTATGATTATCTAGGTTCTGCTTATCCTGTTTGTTTTGTTCCATTCTGTGTCTCATTTATTTTAAATTCCTGACATGTTTGCTTTTGTGTGTAAGCTCCTCATATAAAATTTTGTTGAGGATTAAGGCAGCAACAAAGTTCAGTAAATAGTCAGCATGAACTAATTCTGTGCAATGGGAACCCCAGAAAAGCAGATGATAAAAGCTCTCAGTTTACAATTGCCTTCCTCATCTTCCAGAAAACACGCTACTTTTGGTTTTTGGGTCATGACAAATGTTGACCATCCTGATGAGATCAGTCTCATTGACTGGGTGCACATTTGTCAAACATGGATTTCATGAGCTGGGGACTTGTTAACACGAACAGTCGATTGCTACTCTAAGCTCTGGACATACTTTTGCCTACCATCCAATGACACAGTAATGGAACATTGTACGTCATAGTGCATGGGATTTTGATCTTATTGGCTGAACTGTGAACATTGTAGGAGAAAAATAATTTTGAAAATGCACCATTTGTCAATAAGGGTTGAGGGGAGTGAAACAATCATTACTGAGTAACTGCTATGGAATATGCTGTACTGGGGCAAGCAGGGTTCTGTTTGGGTGGGCCCCAAATAGGCTTGTGATTATCTCACTGTATAAATTTCCAGAGGGTTATTGGTTGACCCTACCACCCCATCAGCAAACAAACATTTAACAGTAAAAATGTGATAGTAACACAGTATCAGGAGAATTATTAAATAATGTTGCACTAGTTACAGAACACAGATTTGAACCGTTGCCTCATGACTCACACACATGAATGTATCTTCTTCTGCTTCTACACAATGAGCACTGATCCAAAGGAATTGCTGAAGAAATGGTCTTGGATGGTTATTGATTCATTCAAGAGACATACTTGAGGTATAGGGACTTCTGAAATTAAGTTACGCAACAGGCACGGCACCCTTTCAGAAGAGTGGGCATGTTACCAATTTCCTGAGAGACAATTCTGCTGCAGTACGGACAACAGGTTCATCACATTGTGGGAGTGAAATGGCTCTCCAAAGTTGAGGTACAAGGAACAGTAAGTTTCTTGTTAGCCAAACATACAAATTCGCCATGGAATTCTTGCAGTGTATGGTGCAATGCAATGTAGCATCCAGTCGAAATGAAACAGTGCCAACAATTTGATGAAGACCATTCAGTCTTTCCAGCAAGCTCAGTGGATATTTGACAGGAAAGAGATTTTCCATCAAAGAGGAAATTCACACAGCAATCCTCAAATTGTTCCATGACTGAGGCACACGTTTATATTTTCAAGAAACTGAACAGTTTGTGGGATGTTACAATTGTTGTTTACAGGTTTTAGTGACTGTAGTGAAAAGTAGTATCTGCATCACTTTGAATTGTATTGCAGCATACAGTAAAAGTTACTCAGTCTGCCATAGTAACAGGTAACTTTCTTTCTGAAGTCTCATAGTTTCCTGCTGCTTTCACACCTTTCTTTGACAATCATCAGATGTCAGGTTACTCCTGGATGCATCAGTGAATGGAATCCTACTCTGCTGACTGAGTACCCATTCTGTGTTTTCCCATACCCAACTCCACAGACCAATGCTTTGGGGGAGGGATGCTAGTGCTATCTGAGGCCACATTGATAATGTGGAGACTTGGATTCTGTCTTGACCATAGTTGCCTGATATCCCAGATATCTGGTTGGAAACCCAACTCCCAACTGTACTTTGTTGGGATAGATAAAATTCCTGGTTACATAAAAATGGACAACATTATATAAAATGATGTGGTCTTCACTTCAAATTGCTCATTACCAATTTCTAATGAGGGGCAGTCTTGTATGAGTTACTGACTTAAACTCCTCCTTTTATTAACAGCGCTAAGTGGCCATACTTGACTAAATAGCCATTGTTTTCGAGTAGTGCATCAGAGGTCAATCGTGACAGTGCTTTGTAATTCTCTGCTGAAAAAATTGAATAGGGTTGTGCAGTTTCCTTCCCCTGTGGCAGACTTAGTCGTCATGATGATCTTATCAAAACATTCGAAAGAGAAATTGTGACGAAGGAAGCTGGGATAATTTTTTAATTTTTACTTCCCCCTTGTTTTGCAATATGCCTCCTTCAAATTTGTTTCTTCGCTTTCAACTAATTACCATTAACATATGTGAATTGTAATCTGCATTTTCATAAAAGAGAAAGGCAGCCCACTCAGGTTGAATTTTGTCTGTGTAATTCATTTTCTAATTTATATTGAGTATTCCTAGCTAGTATCTTTTATTATAGGGCAAAATCAGTCATTTTTATGTAACTTTAATTCTGATGTGGACTTATAAACAAATATAAATGGGAAGTTGTGCACTGGCCATACATAACTGTGTATTATTGGGAGGATGTGAAAAGTGAAAGTAGAAGACTGTGAAACGCAAGTGTGCATCTGTCGGCTACATCATTTACAGTAGACAGTACTGCACACCCCTATGTTTTCAGCCAGTATGTAGACACCGAGGACAACAAAGGAACAAAGTAGGCAAACCACAACAAAATGGCAGTTTACTTGCAGCACAGTCTAAACTATGTTGAAAAATGATTTGACTTTGAAGAAAGTGTCTACAGGACTTTCAAACCATTTTCACTGACAGTGAAACAGAGCTCAGTTTCAGAATATCTAGAAGTTATTTCTTGCAGATGGGGATTTTATGTTTGAAGAATGTGTGCAGTTAAAGAACTTTCTCAAGGATGAAGAGAAGAACTTTTCAAGCTGAAATCTGATTAGTGGAAGGAATTTTTTTTCATTGTTATGAAAACTATGACAACTTCTTAAAACTTTTCCGTCTTGTTTCAGATGATGGTGAACACTTGGTGAGCTGAGAGGAACCTTTTCCCAGCAGCAACATTAGAAGCTGAAATAATAATAATAATAATAATAATAATAATAATGAAGATGGTTTAGTGATTTACATGTCTCCAGTTTTATTGAGGAAGAAGAGAAGATTCTATGAAGGAGATTGAAAAGTGAGCAAAAATCTCAATAAGGTAAAAAAAAAAAAAAAAACATTGAATTGTAGCCTGTGTGTGTTTAGTCTTGGTTTTTTAAAAAATATCCCTATTTAGTTCAGAAAAAACTTGGTGTCTGGTCTGTACTAATACAGCTGCCTTCTAAATGGGCAGTGCACAGCTCTTTTGCATTTTCTTGTGGGTGCCTATGAGCCACAACTCTTATGCTCTAAACAGGTTGTCGACTCCAGGCTACCACTGGAAGATGGTTTGTCTCACAGTAGTGGTTCTCTGTTTGAATGATGTCACTGTGGTGTATGACAAATTGACAGGCAACTTATCATGCTGCTATACACTCACAATGTAGATAAGCCTGAAATGATCCTTCAGAGCATGTTTACAGACAACACAGTTGAAGATTTTAATGAATCTGTCTCACAGACACTTCTGTTCAATAGTAGATTATGATAAATATTCTGGCCAACAAAGTATCTGATTCCATTAAATTTTCAGCTATGTTTTTTCAATAATTGCAAATCTGTTGTTCAAAAATGGAAGCCTTTTGGATTGATATTTTGTTTGAAATTTCTTTCTGTTTCTTTGATGTTTGAGATTATAAATTTCATGTGTTTCAAATTATTTGGTTATGAAAATGCCTCATAGCACTTCTGTGTCAAATAGAAACTGTTATAATTTTTCATAACCACTAGAACAGTTCCTGAAGTTAATATTGTAAAAATGTACCTTTGATGCTTTGCACCCATGAGTTGAGTTGTGCTATCGTTGTTAACTTTCTCAATAGTTTTAGTGAGGTTACTGAATGAGAGTAGTTGTCTTGGACTTGATGTCACATGGAACCAAGTGCAGTTTTATCTGTTGGACTGAGTAATGTGAACTCAGTGTATATCATGAACTGTAATTTGCTTTTATACTTCTGCAACTTTGAAATCAGTGACTCTTTTTTAGCCAGTTGCCAAAGCTTTAGAAATGTGGTTTAGCTGTTGATTACATTTGGAGAATTGGGCTTATCAAAAGCTACAATGTTATTTCATCAGCAAGTCAAGATATTAACTGAAACTATATGACCTAGAGCCCACATGAATTGTACTTCTAAATATATTTGGATGGTGAGCTGAGCCACAAAATACTTCAAATCATGTCGATGATTGTTGATACTGCTTTCTAGGTTATGCAACAAATGTCATTGGAACTCTATCCTACAGTGTCATATCCCAACATTACACTTCAGACAGTTCTGACAAACAAGTGTTACATCGTTTCAATATTTTCTTGTTGTTTGGAGTGAGTAACGGGACTCTTATAATACACAGGAAGAGAGAAGAAATAAAGCTCTTGATATCAGAGGCAGGAAGGGTCTTGGAAGATAAATTGAATGGAATGGAAGGGATAAAAATCAGAAATTTTTGACATTCCTACCTGGAATTTCCGTTGGTTGTTTTAAAAATGCTAAAATTCCACCAACCGACATATTGCCCCCTGCCAGTGGTGTGGTGTGATGTGATGCAACATGGAGGGGCAGCTGGTCAGCACACCTCTGTCCTAGGATTTTTTTTACTGTGAAACCACTACTACTCGGTCAAGCAGCTCCTCACAAGACTGACTGCATTTTGTACCAGTCACAGACCCCCCCCCGAGGAAAAATCTCTGGCAGTTAGTCGAATGGCACAGCTAAGGAGGCAGACAGTGGAATGGGTAGTGTGTTAAAGAGCAGTTCTAAGATGAACATAAGACAAGAATAATGGAATGTAGTCAAGTTGAATCAGGAGATGCGGAATGAATAACGAGGGATGATCAGCGAGTTTGCATTTGAAAGCTGTACGAGGAGGGGTGAAAAAGCTTCTACCCTAACAAATAAAGAGTGAAAGAAATTTCATAATATAAATTTATTTGTATATATAATACCTGTGTACACCAATACACTTGGAGGTATGCTCAGATAACTTCTGCAAACCATTCAAAGAAAAGATCTTTGATTTCAATTGCAACAAAGCATCAGTCACTGCATCATCATCATCCTTTGAGGTATTTTTTTTCGGTTTGGGACAAGGAAAAAGTCTGACCCAGTCAGATCTGGAGAATATGGCAGGTGACACATTCCACATCATTACGAAAGAATCGTGTTCATGATCCATGGAACAACTAATATAACTAACTAGAATTGGAAGTTTTTCATTGTCCATTATACGAGGTTTGTCCAGAAAATACGTATAAAGGTTGAATAATGTCTTTATGTTACAGGTTGCAGTCACCATCAGGTGAGACTACTGCTGTAATCAATCAAATCAATGCTCAGTTCGAGTCAGAGCACTCTGCGTGAAGGTGGGAGTGTGCAGCAGATTGTGTTCTTAAAGACCGTGGATTGACAGAATGATTGCTGACAAGCTGTCAACCCTCAAAACAATTGTTCACAAAAACTTGAAATGAAGAAATTGTACCGAAGCTCTTGACACCAGAACAGAAAGCAAAGAGGGTTGAGTGCTGTAGGGATTGGTTGGAAGCAGAGGAATGAGGTGACTTTCTCAACCGAGTCATCACTGAAGACGTGTCCTGGTATTAGAAATTCGATGTGGAGCTCAAAGCAAGGAATGGAAACTAGCAGGAGAACCGAGAACAAAAGAGTCGCGAAAATCAAGGTCCAATGTGATGACAGTGTTGATTCTTGGAGCATTGTTCACAAGGAATTTGTCCCTCCCAGCAAGAGAGTGAACGGAAATTTTTACGTTGAAGTTCTGACACGTCTCGGAGCTCTTGTGGCAAGAGTTTGACCCTTCATCACAAGAATGCGCCCGCACACATGTCGCTCGTTGTGTTTTTGGCCCGAAGCTCAATCACCACTGGATTTAATCCCGTGTGAGTTCTTCATGTTCCCAAAAATGCGTAATGGTGTGGCATTGGGAGATGTGGAAACGACATGGCAACTAAACAACATCACAACTGAAGACTTTCAGCAATGTTATCAACAGTGGAAATGGCGTTGGCAGAAGTGTATCACGTCTCAGGGTGAGCACTTTGAAGGAGACCATATTGTAATACCTGAATAATTGTAAAATAAAGTTATTATGCAACTTTTATATGTATTTTTCGGACAAACCTCGCAGATTAGGAAATGAGACACTGGAGATAATAGAAGTGTTTTGTTATTTGGGTAACAAAATAATTGATTTTGGCTGACACAGAGAGGATATAAAATGCAGGCTTCACTGTATATCTGAGAAAGAGGAATATGTTAGGAGTGGATGTAAATGTTACGGAGTCTTTTCTGGAGGTATCTGCGTGAAGTGTAGCCTTGCTCCGAAACGAGATGTGAACAACAAGCAGTTGAAGCTAGAAAAGGATGGTATCTTTAAAAATGTGTTTCTAGGAAGAAATTTTGATGATTTTGTGGATAAAACATAAGGTAAACTCTGTCCATCGGTACTGGCCGACCACCGTGTCATCGTTTACCAATGACGTCCAGCACACCACTATCCTGCCTGTGTCAGTTTTCTTGTCCTCGAGTTCCTCAGTTGGCATCACAAGGGTGAATGTACACTTTCCCAATCCTCTCACCCAGAAAAATCCCTGGCAGTACAGGGAATCTAAACCTGCGTCCTCGCCATGATAGGCAGCAGCAGTGAACACTAAGTTACAGAGGTAGTCAATAAGTGGATAGATGACTACTACTGGCACTCGACACCCTCTGCACTGCACCTAGAGGTGGCTAATGGAATAATTATGCAGTTGCAAATCAAATTACCAGGGACATAGTATTGAAAGAAATTTTCAGCACAACATGAGTAAAAGAAGGAACTGGTTGATAAGACATACGCTGATGCATCGAGGAATCATCAATTTGGTGTTGGTGGGATTTGAGTGAGAGGAGGAAAAACTGTTGAAGGGGAAATACAGTAAGCAGGTTCAAATAGATGTAGGCTTGCATAGAGAGCTGCATCAAACCAGTCTTTGGACTGAAGACCACAACAACAAAAACAGTTGGCTGTGTGTAGGAATTTTCTGTGGTCAGGAAAGCAATGAGAAATGATTTTCTGATTAAGAAAAGTGCAAACACTATACATTAATGTGGTGTAAAATGTTTCTTGAGCTGTTTATGAAGCCAGAGAAATCTTATATTAGTTCTTTTGGCATGATAAACCTGTACACGATGATTAAACTACACCTACCCATGGGTTTTATGCAACTTGCAATGCCTACAAATGTCATGGGCAAGATTTTCATTTCTCTCACCCACTACATGCAAATTACTAGTCCTACATAAAAAAATGAACAGGATCTTTTTGTTTGAAATTTAATGTAGTCATTTCTTTTTGGGAGGGGAGGGGATACATTTTTACTAGAAGCCATAGTTTTTGAATTATTTAACAAAAAGTACAAGACAGGCATTCAAATGCCTTTTTTCTTGAATGCCACAGAAAGTGTGGTGTCCAACAAAGTACAAAATGTAATGTAGTTAATTTTGATACAAAAAGGTTCTGTTCATTGTTTTTGCAGGACTAACAGTGAGCATGTAGGGAGGAGAGAAGATTAAAATCATGGGTGTGGTTCTTGAAGATGTTGCAGGTTCCATAAAACTTTATGGCAGGGGCAGCTGAATAACCCTGTGTATGATCCACAAGATTCAACAACATGCTGATCAAACCTCATGGTCAAACATGGCTGCTGATAGAAAATAGGTGGTTCATATTGGCTTGAGTATCCCCATTATGTGACTGCTGTAAAGAAGAGGATGTGGGGTGTTCTCCGTCAGCTTTTATACCCACACTGGTATGCCAAAAGGCATTAAAATATACAAGGCATGCCAGAAAAGTAAGTACCATTGTGGGAAAGGACTCATGAAAACATTTCTTCAGACCGTAACAGCCACCACTGTTCAGACATTTGTCATAGCAGTAATCCAACTTTTCTATGCCCTTTTCATAGAAAGATAATACCAGTTAAGACCTCCAATACTGATCACACTTGCTTACATCATCATAGGTGTTCAAGCACCTTCATCCTGACTGATGATGAAGTAAAAGTGGTAGTCCGAAGATGTGAGATCAGCACTGATTGGCAGGTGGTCTCACTGTTCCCAAGTGAATTGTTTAGTAAGGATTTCAGTGCCACCAGCAGAAATGAAGCATCATAATGATTCGATTGAGAGTTTTGCATCTTTTGTTTTGAATAGTGTGATGGAGTTCTCTCGGTGTTTTGCAGTATCATACCGCTTTCATGGTTTCAGCTCTGAGAAGGAACTCAACAAGCAGAATTCCTTGTTGGTCGCAGAATCCATTTCACCTGACTTTTTGCACTTGCACTTGCAACTTCATTATGATTTCTTTTTTGGGGGTGGTGGAGGATTGTCGGACTGTCAGTTCCTTCACTCCATAGATTGTTGATTTTATTTTGGAGTGTCATGAAGACCCCAAGTTTCATCACCAGTCACGATTCTATTTAAGAACTCATCTTCCTTATCACTGTATTCAGTGCTGAAATGTCAAAACTCTGCCAAGGTACATAATTTTGAAAGCATTTTTCAAACGCAATTCACAAAAATTTAAGCAATTTATGATGAGTCATGCAAAACAGTTTTTGAAATACATTCTTATTGTGAACCATGTGTTTTCTCACCCATACCATCAGTGACAACAGAAGGCTGTCCAACACATGCTTCGTCATGAGTGTTTCTTCAACTGTCTCATCCACTTTCTCACTGTAAATGTCTACAAGTTGATGAATTTCAGGTGGCTTAATGTTCTGTGTGTTGGAACTAAACATAACAGAGCACACTTCACAGTCACTGGGCTCAGAGGTTGTCCTAAAGATTTTGACTGATCACTAACAAATATAAATACCACAAAATTGAGCTGCAGTGTCAAGACAATGAACCAGAGAAATGTGTGAACCTACAACACAAGTGCTGCAGTGGCAGTAGAATGATTTGGCAATTACTTTCAGGATGCACCTCATACTTAGGACTTCAATGGAAGTGCCTGTCGCCTTTTAATGTAAATTTTTGCTTATGATGGTAACTATGTTTAAGCAGTGTGTGTGTGTGTGTGTGGCAAGGGGGTAATTAACAGTTGAACTATCTTTGTTTTGTTTATCTCTCTCTAGTCATGACAGGTAATGTGAATCAAGGACAAAGGTACTTTCTGAGTTACCTTAGTCAAGCTCCAACCCTTCTGTCCTGTACAGCTACTTGCTTTTATCCTGAGGTTGTTACTCTCTGGTCAGCAGGTGCTCCTAAAAAAGTTGCATACATTGTGTACAAAAATCTACATTTACAAAGAATTTGTGGGGCCAGACATGTTAGTAATGCTCAAGATATGGTGTGACTATTGGTATAGGGGCAATTCAGAAAATATCACCTGTCTACATTATGGCACAACTGGAATATGCTTGCTCAAATAGTGACAATGCATTCACCTGAACTGGTAACCAGTGCTTCATATACCAACATCGTCTCCCCCTATAAAAAAAGAAATTTAGAGGCAGTCACATAAAAAAAGCTTCTTTTCCTCTCCTAAACACTCGAAAATTGTGTGTATGTAGTTTGTTTTCATATACAGGGTGTATTAAAAGAGCTGTCACCATTACCTACACTGCTTGCATGGTGTTAATTTGCACACAGATTTCTGGTTGTTCCACTGGAAAGCTTACCAAGACATTTACAGCATAAAACTGATACCTGCTTGTATTTTAAAAAATGTACACAGCTCAAAGGTAGTGCAACTCCAACTCTGTAGAATTACCAAGCCTTTCATGCAGTACAACATTTTTAACCTCTGGGATTTGCTATGAAGTAATTACTCGATGCCATACGAAAAAACAAAACAGCCTCACTGCTAATATTTCTCACATACGTAATAGGTGATGGGAACAATGAAACCAACAAAATTAAGACGAATTTAAAAAAAAATGCTAATGGTCATCTATCTTTTACAGTAAATTTCAACCATAAATGTTTCGTAGGCACATTACAACATTAACAAACACTGCATTATAAATATAATTTGGGACTTCAGTGTGCAACTATATACATGACCATTTTTATTACTTAAGGGTTAATTTTATCAACTTACAGAAACAGTTAGTTTAAGAAACATTTAATCATGCCGATGGTCACCTGTTATCTCACTGCTACATAGTGTTACACCATAAGCTAGGTGGAAGACTCACTGGACGAAAAATTGTTAGAACTACCTACATACATTGGTAAAAAGCACTTCTGCTGGTCTCAAAATACTTTATTGTGCGCTTCTGTTCCAAATGACAACTTCACAGCTACAGTAATTTCACCAATAAGGTGGGCTACAAATAGGTTGTAATATTCTGACCTGAGTAGCTCTTCAGCAAATAGAGCTACATAATATGTGCTACTGTTTTTACATGACCACTAATGCTAGTCATGTTTACAATAGAAACAATAATTAGGCCCAATACATTTAAAATTGTATGCCTACAGCCAGAATGTACTACTTGTTGAAAATGAAAATTCATCAAAATACTTGTAGTACACACTGAAATACCTTGCATCCATTCTCTCTTGCTGCAATAAAGCTAAATCTCATAGCCAAAGGCAGTTGTACATTGTTGAGGGGAACTAGAACAGCTAGTAAATGTAACTAAATAATATCTGTATTCATTTGAGTTTGTTTCACCAAGATCCAGATTATGTTATCACTTATGTCCCCTTGTTCTCACATTAACCGATTAGTTTTCAATTTTGGCCAATTAATACAAGACAGACTTATAACTCCTTCATGTTCATTGTTATTGGCAATAACTTTACTAGCTCTGATAACAATACAAAACTCGATAAACAAGTCAATGCAATCTGTGCCAGCACTTACCTTTTTCAAATTTTGTTTACATTCAGTGCTATTCATTTTGTTCTAAGGCTTGTGTTTAGTATAAATAACCAATGGTGCATCTGTAGGCCATACCAGGTCCAATATTAAAACTGCCTCAATTTGATCCCATAGATTGCCACTTTACTGATGTGGCATTTAATAAATTAAAAACAGCATCTCTCTTGAAATATTTACAAACTGAATACTGCTGAACAAGACGTACATACATTTCGACACAGTTATACAATTGAAAACGTTGACAGATGCTCCGAAAAGTTCTTTTGCAACCTGAACACTGAAACATGTTCTAGGAACTACTTTAAAATGTTAAAATTCTACACTGGAAGACACTCTGTTTCATTTTTATATTACTGCAGAAGGGCAGGAGCAAGATAAGGTACTTTCAGGTTCCAGTACTGACCATGGTCTTACTATCATCCAGTTAGAAACATTCACACAATGTTAGTCACAGCAGAAGCACTTCCACTACAATGGTTGTGACAAGTATGCTCCTAAACCCTATTATTCTCATTTACTTTTTTGTGGTTTACATTGTTCACTGATAAACAATGGCATCCTAGCAGACACTGTAGAAATAAACTTCTTTGGACCAAATACATGTTAAATGTTTATTAGTATTTCTGTCACAACAATAGAAGGTAAGTAAGGTTGCTGCACACCAAAATTATAAAATTTTTTACTGCCAACATCAGTTGTTCTGCTCCAAAATCAAACTAAATTTTCAGGTCTTCTGTGTGGTCTGCAAGTTTCTTTATGTTGGGAGCATACGTTTTACTTAATAGACAAGTTTTCTAGAACTTGTGATTTAGCAGAAAGCAAAGAAAAAACTAAAAGGAAATGAAATGAGAAATTAGAATGTGTGAGAATCACTCCAATTAGGCCAGTGGCTATATAATCTTGGTGGTGCACGGAACTGGGTTCTCAAGGCTGAGAAGAGACAGAAAAATGAAGTGAGATGTTTATGTTCCTTTGAAAGATCTAGAGACACTAGGAAGGATTATGTATGCCAATCAAGGACTATTTAAGACCATGACAGTTGGTCCTCTTGACTAGGGGTGTGAGAGAACAAACCACCTCTTCACCACAGAAGAAAGGGAAAAATATTGTGAACTGCTATGCCAGATAGACAAATGTGTAAATTCATTAACTGAACACATAACAGGTATTGACTAGTAATAAGTTTCGCCAAAGCCAGTTGTCATTTTTCATGAGTAACACTGTGTGAACAAAGAACAGCTCTCAAGCATACTAAACATCAATGACCCGCTGCCTACTGGAATAACAAAGTTTCTTTATGGACCACATTTTGATCACTTGGGAGAAGCAATCTCTAGTTTATAGTGGGCTGTAATGATATCAAGCATAATATCTCATAACTTTGGCATTCTGCTGTTTTTAGGGCAGTGCTTAACAAATCAAAGAAGTTAGCCAAGATAAGGCACCATTTTTTATAATACCTGCCACTCTGCTTGTGTCATGTTAATGGAAACTGACAATCATAGCACCCACAATGGTTCAATTTTCACTTTCACAAAAAGAAAACCAGACTGTCTGTGGGTTTGGTGTTCAGCAGGGGGCAAAACCTTGTTAGTGGTCTCGCTGTGAGACTCAAAAGCATTCTAATGCCTGTGCTTACATCACCGGGTTTTGAGAGAACTGTCGGAAGGCAGCAGTGTTATTCTTGGCAGGTCCTGAAACACACACAGTGTGGCAAAAATTACTATTGGGACAGCAAATGCATTAAATCACTAGAAACTGCTGTCAGGTAGAACCACTGTACTCAATAACAACCAGAATCATTTCTATAAGTATCGCATATGAGTGCAGCTTATGGACATGAGTTGAAAATCCCTTTCTTATCTGCAGGAATTTACACTAGATTATCACACAACAGCTGTAGGGACCTAGAATAAGTTTATTCATTGAGAATACAGAAAATTGCGACACTCTCATTTCGTTATTTTCAACAGAACAACCAAAGGAAATGGAAAATCTAGCTGAAGAAATTAATAAATTACACCACAAAATTCAATTCATTTCATGTCACTGTAGGAATGAAACATTAACAAAACTTTTTATATAAAATTCTACAATTACCAGGGTTACCATCCATATCAATATAAAAATGTGTTCTTCAGAAGAATGTTTAATCACATGCGTAAAGATCCAATGGATACAAGTGAAAGACAAAAAGAAACACAAATTGTAAAATCAGCTGCCTCCAGTTATGAATACATTCCCGCTGTAATACATAAATTAAACCAACCAGTTTCTGGACAACCACCCACAAACAGAAAGACCATCTTTGTAATAAGCTGACCTTCCTCAAGGAAGATTTCATGCCAACCTCTTCAAGTTGTATGACATAAAAATAAGCTTCTTCACAAGCAACACAGTACTGAAAGCACTAAGCAAGAATATCACAAGTCAGGTATGTCCAAACTTCTGCAATAAACAAACTGGTAGAAGCACAGGGATGCACTCTGTCTTAACATCCAAAACAAATCTGACTTTGCAGAATGAGTTACTGGGCAAGAATTGTGGCAATCAGTGTAGAAAAGAACCAGGCAAGAAATCTGACTTTCTTGAAGGAACTGAAATATCTTTCAACAGAGATACAGCACCAGTCTACTTGCTCAATGACAAATCTTGCCTTCACAACTATGAAGGCTTTATATTTCAAAAATAATTAAATTAAAAAAAAACCTGCCCCCCTATCTCTCTTTACATCTTACCTACATTAATATCACTATAAATAATCTTGCATGATATATCTAAGCCTTCTACTCTTGTTTTTAAAAGTAAACTTCATCTACATAGCAAGAGCTGCAAATATTGGAACTTAACTCTATTTTTGGGCATTCATGTTCAGTTTTGATAAAAGTATTTACCCACACACTTTTATTGTCTCTGAGCAAAGTATGTTATATCTTCATAACACGCATCAGTTGTACAGTGCTGGCTAAGTTTAGTAATCAATTGTGCCTCATGGGCATGACTATTGTCTGAAGTAGTGATGGAAGGAATTGACACTTTGAATGCTGCATAGAGGGCTATGTGAGTGTCTTTTCTGAGCAGCACATTGCAAATCATACCAGATAAGCTCAATGTTCAAATCTGGGGAGTTTAGTGGCCAGTGGAAGTGTTTAAATTTAGAAGAGTGTTCCAGGAACCACTTTGTAGCAATTCTGGACCTGCCAACTGTATCATTGTCCTGCTGGAATTGACCGAGTCCATCAGAATTCCCAATGGACAGGATGCTTATGTATGTGTCACCTTTCAGGGTCATACCTAGCCATATACTCCAACTGCATGCCTCCTACATCATTACAGAGCCTCCACCAGCTACAACTGTCCCCTACTGACATGCAGTGTCCATAGATTCAAGAGGTTGTCTCCATGCCTGTACGTGTCCAACTGCACAACACAGTTTGAAATGAGACTTGTCCGACCAGGCAATGCGTTTCCACTCATCAACAGTCAAATATCGGTGTTGATGGACCCAGGTGAGGCATAAAGCTTTGTGTCGTTCAGTCATCAAGGGTACACAAGTGGACCTTCCACTACAAAAGTTCATATCGGTGATGGTTCACACTTTGACACTTGTCCATGGCCCAGCATTGAAATATGCAGAAGGGTTGCACTTCTGTCACTTTGAATGATTCTCTTCAGTTGTTGGTCCTGTTTTTGCAGGATCTTTCTTCGGCTGCAATGATGTCGGAGATCTTATGTTTTACTAGATTCCGGATATTCACTGAATGCTCGTGAAAATAACCACTTCATTCTTACGTTGGGGATGCTTTGTCCCATTGCTCATATGCCAACTATAACACCATATTCAAATTCACATAAATCTTGATAAGCTGCCATTGTAGCAGCACTAAGCAATCTAGCATCTGTGCCAGAAAAATGTTGTCTTATATAGGCATTTCCGACTGCAGTGCCATAATCTGTATGTTTACAAATCCCTGTATTTGAATACGCATGCCTAAGCCAGTTTTGTTGGCAATTCAGAGTATATACATATCCAGTGAGAAGATAATGATATGTTACCAATCCACATACTGTGATGGAAGAGGTACATGGCAGGGAATGTGTTCTGGTTGGTGGTATTCTGGGACCATTTTATCCTCAGAAAAAAAAAAAACATTTACCTAGATATGCTCAGGCTGTTACTATGACTGGCTGACTCCCGAGACACAGTCTTTTTCCAGCAATATGGTGCACTGTGGCAGATGTTGCGGACCAGGTGTTACGAGGTATGCTGAAATGGCAGGGGTGGTCCTATTCCCTGGTGTTCTAGGCCAACAGGCATTAGAAACGTGGGCTTGTTTCTGTGAGCACATACCAAGGACAGAGTCTAACAAGCAGCTGTCAACCACATCAAAAATTTAATGAACAAAATCATTTCTGTCCTTGCCACAGGTGATGCAGATATAATGTGCTCAATGTGGATCGATCCTGATAACAGACTGGAAATTGTGCCCACCACCACTGGTGCACACATGTTGAAATTGATTAAACTGCATAAAACTTTGTGACAATACCTTAGGTCTAATTTGTTTGCATGCTGTTACACAACATAAGTGTTCTGTAACTTTTGAGACACTCTGTTTATCCTCTGCCCATGGCAGGTTAAAAACCTTATTGTGCTGTCAGAGCCCTTGATATGTTCTCAGAAAGAGGCTAAACCACCACACATTTCAAGTCACCTGCTGTCCAGTTTATGTGGTGTTTGCTCCACTGACAACATATACATTTTTATGCCTCAATAGTCTTCTGCAAGGGTCCCACTGCATGCAACTTGCCATCACATTATTTGGTTGAAAACTAGTAGACATGGGTCTGCAGTGATTCCTGTTGTGTTTGAGACTGACTGTCAATGGCAACTTACAATGTTCATCTCGATGACTAACTACGAGTTAGGATCTTAATGTGGCCACATTGTGTGGTACAACATTCCTTGTAGACAAGCATTTGGGAGAGAATAATCCCATACGAGGAGGGTTGAGGAAAGAGCATGTAAAAGGCACATTATAAAATATGTGATGAGGGGAGGAAAATAACATGGAGTAGCATCTATCGACTCACTTCACTGAGTGGTCAGCATATCTGACTGCCATGCAGTTCATTTCCAGTCATGTCACACCTTCTCTCTGCTCAGGGAGTGGGTGATATGTTGTCCTTATTATTGATTCATCATCGCCAGCATGAAAGTCACCCACCGTGGTGTCAACAGAAAAGACCTGCAACTTGTCAGCGAAACTTACCCAGCAAGTGACTCCCAGGTATCAATGTCCATATGACCACTTCATTCCACCTAGAGCATTAGAAAGGGAAACGTACCAAAGAGGAACAGTGACCAAATATGCTAAATGTGTTGGGCTATAGACAAACAAGGATACTATTTCAAAATTTAAAAGCTTTTGTCTACCTTGGTCACCAAAGTCTGAACATTATGGCCTTTCCTCAGAAACATACAGTGATCGGAAGTCCAAAGTAGCAACCAAAAAAAGATATCTTATCAGTGTACTATCAGATATGAGGCTCCTCTGAAATTGTCTATGGAGGTTTTTTACTTTCTCCTACATAAAGGGTGAGATGAACTCCACTGATAAAATTCAATTGGTGGTTCAAAGATGTTTTATGAGTATTTTGGTACAATGGATCTTGGTCTCCTGTGGCTCACTGCAAAGTAATAATGTAATTATGATTTATTTAGTTTGTTACCTTCATTTCTTCTGAAAATACACTGTCCAGCAGACACGTTAATGTGACTACCCGTCAAGACCTCGAATAACCTCTTTTTGCAGTGCACACCGTTGCGAGACATGCAGGAGGAGATTCATGGAAATGATCATATGGCATTAATGACTGGCAGACCCCATCCAGGCTCGATCAGTTGCCTACTGCAATTCTTTTCATTTTATGCTGCTTTTGAGACATGCTTGTTGATGACAAGAACAACACAATGCCCACTTTCCAAGGACACAAAAATCCCGTATCAAACTGGGCTCCCCCACGTGGCTGTGAGGTTCTGTATTAACAGGGGTGTGGAGCCATTATGATTTCATTGCCAAGTCCAGGTGTTCTAGGTTTCTCATGTGAGGATCCACGGACAATACACCCTGGCAGGGGGGTTCCCACAGATTCTCAGTTGGTTTATATCTGAGGACTTTGGTGGTTAGAGGCATGTGATAAACTCGTCCTGTTGCTGTTTGAACCACACATGAGCTGCGAGCTGTGTTGCATTGTACTGCTGGTAAATGTCATTATGCTGAATAAAAACAAACGGTGTGTACGGGTGGACACGGCCCTCGAGGACAGACGGATACATCTGTTGATCCTTTGTGCCTCCCAGAATATCATCACCACCCAGGGAATGCCACAGACTCCCTCCCCTGTCGTGCCCCATTCTGACAGTTGTTGCAGTGTGTTTTGCTTTCAGACATTTAACAATGTGCATTCCAATAGCCATCTGTCATTTGAAATGCCTCTCAGTTCATTTGGGTGGTCAGTTGTTTAACAGATGCACGCCTCTGCAGCTGACATTCACCCCTGTCATCTGTGGCCCACGACTACACCACAGTATCCTCGGCACCAATTCTGAATAGCGCAATTTTGCTGAGCACAGTATACTTTAACCACACTGACATGCAAACAGTTTACAGACTTAGTCATTCCCAAATGCTTCCACCCTTTCCCCAAAAGCCAATGACAGTGCACATTTTGTCTCCTCCTTACAGTGACAACTGCACTGTTTTCTGTGGCTCCCAACATGCTTTGTATACCCTTCACTGCTAGTGGTGTTGTCTGTGAGTGGTTACTGCATGTCGATTTTGATTGCAGGCAGTGGTCACATTAATATTATGGACCAGACCATGTATCTACACAATAAAGAAAAAAACCCAGTGTAGCATATCAACTGTATTTTGTCAAAAAATATGCAAGTTTTTTCCACAGAAACGGAAAATTTCTAAATTCGTTCCCCTGTTGAAAAAGAGTGATAATCTTGAAACAGAAAACTGCAGACCTGTCTCACTTCTCCCAACTTTCTCTAAGGTTTTGGCGATACTAATCAAATATAGAGTGACACATTATCTTAATTATGGAATTTGATAAACAGTAATCAGCATGGATTTCTAGCTGGGAGTAGTAGCGAAACAGCTGTACTGGAAAAAACCCAAAGGAAATAATTAGTAAATTGGGAGAGGGAAAAAGTGTTGTCAGGATAAATCTAGAGCTTTCAAAAGCCTTTGACACTGTTGACCACAGCATACTTTTGGAAAAGCTTGAAGCTATAGGTATTAGAGGACCGGAACAAAAAGTGGCTTGAGTAGTATCTAGAAAAGAGGATGACGGTGGTTGGAATTACAGCACCAAAAGAAGTGTATTAGGCCCCTTGCTGTTCCCCATTTACATTAATTATATTCATGTGCCAGAGAGAAAAGCTAGAATCAAGTTGTTTTGCTGAAGATACTAGTTTAATTGTTTGTTTTATGAAGCAGTCATTGCACACTATTGTGGACCATGTCCTACAAGATACACAAAAATGGCTCAGTGCTAACACTGAATGCAAAAAAAAAACTAATTATGTGCAATATGTAAGAATAAGTGAACATGACGACCTACATCTCACTATGGAGGGAAACAACTTGAAAGAGTTCAGTGAGCAAAATTCCTGGGTATGCACATTGATGAGAAGATAAACTGGAAGGACCATGTGGTGAGCTTAGCACTAAAACCCAATTCAGCATGTTTTGTACTTGGAATAATTTCAAGAGTTTGTAGTAATGACTGTACCAGATTAGTATATTTTGGCTATTTCCAGGCAATTGAGGCCTATGGGATAGTATCCTTGAGGAAAAACAAATTGTTGTTTAAATGAGATTTTCAAATTACAAAAACACCCTATTCAGATAATGACCCAGAGCCCACATCAAACACGTTGTAGGCCACTTTTTAAAGCATTGGAAATTTTTGCAATTCCATCATTATACATTCTGAAATGTCTGTCGGTGATCAAACAAAATCGCGACACAATGAAAAACCAATACAGGTTACCATACACGGCAATGTAAAAATCTCCACTTACAGGCTGTAATAAGGACCCAAAGTCAGAAACATGTATGTAATCAAGGAATCAAAATTTTTAATGCACTACCAAAACATATCAAAGAGCTGGAAAATTAGGATAAATTTAAAACCCTTATAAAGAACCACATGCTTGACAAATGTTATTACAGCATAAGTGAATAGCTGTGCACAAATGTATAAGGATTTAATTTCATGTGATGAACAAAATTTCATCAGTGAATGTGTCTGGCAAGCCCATAAGAAGATCAATAACCACATGCTTAAAAAATGTCACTAAAGTATAAGTGAATAGCTCTGCTCAACTGTAGAAAAATATATGATGTGGCAAATGAAATCACAACTTCAAGGAATAGGTCTGTCCAGCACATAATTTCTTGTGTCATAAAAACAGTTATTTGTTGTATATTGTAATAAAAATGAGATAAATTAATATGAATACAGCACAAATTTGATCATTGGGATGTTGTGGTCTTAAGTCCTGATACTGGTTTGATGCAGCTCTCCATGCTACTCTATCCTGTGCAAGCTGCTTCCTCTCCCAGTACCTACTGCAACCTACATCCTTCTGAATCTGTTTACTGTATTCCTCTCTTGGTCTTCCTCTACGTTTTTACCTTCCCTGCTGCCCTCCAATACTAAATTGGTGATGTCTGAGAACATGTCCTACCAACCGATCCCTTCTTCTACTCAAGTTGTGCCACAAACTCGCCTTCTCCCGAATCGTATCCAATACCTCCTCATTAGTTATATGATCTACCCATCTAATCTTCAGCATTCTTCTGTAGCACCACATTTCGAAAGCTTCTATTCTCTTATTGTCCATGTTTCACTTCCATACCAGGCTACACTCCATACAAATACTTTCAGAAACGACTTCCTGACACATAAATCTATACTCGATGTGAACAAATTTCTCTTCTTCAGAAACGCTTTCCTTGCCAGTCTACATTTTATACCCTCTCTACTTCTCATCAGTTATTTTCCTCCCCAAATAGCAAAACTCATTTACTACTTTAAGTGTCTCATTTCCTAATATAATTCCCTCAGTATCACCTGACTTAATTCGACTACATTCCATTATCCTTGTTTTGCTTTTGTTGATGTTCACCTTATATCCTCCTTTCAAGACACTATTCATTCCGTTCAACTGCTCTTCCAGGTCATTTGCTGTCTCTGACAGAATTACAATGTCACTGGCGAACCTCAAAGTTTTTATTTCTTCTCCATGGTTTTTAATACCTACTCCGAACTTTTCTTTGTTTTCCTTTACTGCTTGCACAATATACAGATTGAATAACATCGAGGAGAGGCTACAACCCTGTCTCATTCCCTTCCCAACCACTGCTTCCCTTTCATGTCCCTCGAATCTTATAACTGCCATCTTGTTTCTGTACAAATTGTAAATAGCCTTTCGCTCCCTGTATTTTACCCCTGCCACCCTTAGAATTTCAAAGCAAGTATTCCAGTCAACATTGTCAAAAGCTTTCTCTAAGTCTACAAATGTTAGAAACGTAGGTTTGCCTTTCCTTAATCTACTTTATAAGGTAAGTTGTAGGGTCAGTATTGCCTCATGTGTTCCAATATTTCTACGGAATCCAAACTGATCTTCCCCGAGGTTGGCTTCTAGTTTTTTCCATTCATCTGTAAAGAATTTGCGTTAGTACTTTGCAGCTGTGACTTATTAAACTTATAGTTTGGTAATTTTCTCATCTGTCAACGCTTGCTCTCTTTGGGATTGGAATTATTATACTCTTCTTGAGGTCTGAGGGTATTTCGCCTGTCTCATACACCTTGCTCACCAGATGGTAGAGTTTTGTCAGGACTGGCTCTCCCAAGGCTGTCAGTAGTTCTAATGGAAGGTTTTCGACTCAGGTCTTTCACTGCTCTGTCAAACTCTTCATGCAGTATCATATCTCCCATTTCATCTTCATCTACATCCTCTTCCATTTCCACAATATTGTCCTCAAGTACATCACCCTTGTATAGATCCTCTATATACTCCTTCCAACTTTCAGCTTTCCCTTCTTTGCTTAGAACTGAGTTTCCATCTGAGCTCTTGATATTCATACAAGTGGTTCTCTTTAATTTTCCTGTAGGCAGTATCTATATTACCCCTGGTGAGACAAGCCTCTACATCCTTACATTTGCCCTCTACCCATCTCTGCTTAGCCATTTTGCACATCCTGTCGATCTCATTTTTGAGACATTTGTATACCTTTTTGCCTTCTTCATTTACTGCATTTTTATATTTTCTCCTTTCATCAGTTAGGTTCAATAACTCTTCTGTTACCCAAGGATTTCTAGCAGCCCTCATCTTTTTTCCTACTTTATCCTCTGCTGCCTTCACTACTTCATTTCTCAAAGCTACCCATTCTTCTTCTACTGTATTACTTTCCCCCATTCCTGTCATTTGTTCCCTTACGGTCTCCTTGAAGCTCTGTACAACCACTGGTTCTTTCAGTTTATCCAGGTCCCATCTCCTTAAATTCCCACCTTTTTGCAGTTTCTACAGGTCATAACCAATAGATTGTGGCCAGAGTCCACATTCGCCCCTGGAAATGTCTTACAATTTAAAACCTGTTTCCTAAATCTCTGTCTTACCATTATATAATGTGAAATATTGCAGTATCTCCAGGTCTCTTCCACATATACAACCTTCTTTCATGATTCTTGAACCCAGTGTTAATCATAGCTAAATTATGCTCTGAGCAAAATTCTACCAGATGGCTTCCTCTTTCATTTCTCCCCCCCCCCCCCCCCAAATCCATATTCACCTACCACGTTTCCTTATTTCCCTTTTCCTGCTACCGAATTGCAGTCACCAATGACTATTAAATTTTCGTCTCCTTTCACTATCTGAATAATTTCTTTTACTTCATCATACATTTCTTCGTCATCTGCAGAGCTAGTTGGCATATAAAGTTCTACTACTGTGGTAGGCGTGGGCTTCGTGTCTATCTTGGCCACAATAATGCGTTTACTATGCTGTTTGTAGTAGCTTACCCACACTCCTATTTTTTTTATTCATTATTTAACCTACTCCTGGTTACCCCTCATTGATTTTGTGTTTATAACCCTGTAGTCACCTGACCAAAAGTCTTGTTCCTCCTGCCACCGAACTTCACCAATTCCCGCTATATCTTACTTTAACTTATCCATTTCCCTTTTTAAATTTTCTAACCTACCTGCCCGATTAAGGGATCTGAAATTCCACGCTCCGTTCCGTAGAACGTCAGTTTTCTTTCTCCTGATAACGACATCCTACTGAGTAGAGCTCGCCCAGAGATCCGAATGGGGGATTATTTTACCCCCGAAATGTTTTACCGAAGAGGACGCCATCATCATTTAACCATACAGTAAATGTGCATGCCCTCGGGAAAAATTTCTGCCATAGTTTCCCCTCGCTTTCAGCCATTCGCAGTCCCAGCACAGCAGGGCCGTTTCGGTTCGTGTTACAAGGGCAGATCAGTCAATCATCCATAATGTTGCCCTGCAACTACTAAAAAGGCTGCTGCCCCTCTTTAGGAATCACACCTTTGTCTGGCCTCTCAACAGATACTCCTCCGTTTTGGTTGCCCTATGGTACGTCTATCTGTATCACTGAGGCAAGCAAGCCTCCCCACCAACGGCAAGGTCCATGGTTCATGGTTCATTGGGATGATGATAAATAAAAGTGGCGAGTGGATGAGTGTGTTATGCATTGCAAGGCAAAACACAGCCAACTGGGCACGGTATAGCAAGAGCCAACGCTGCAGCACACTACTGGAACAGAAACCTTTCATCATTTTCCACTATGGAAGTGTTTAGAGAACGTGAGCTTAAGTCCTAAACGAACATAGTGTGGATGTGTAAGCCCTCAGCCTTCGTGCACTAAATTCTTCTCATCTCAGTACCACAGCCTTCGCCATCGGCGTAACCGTGGAATGCAGTAAGGGGTTGGCTGTTCGACCACAAGAAGCAGCAGCCTGCCCTGAGTTACAAGGGGCTAGCGGAAATTCGCGGGGATTGTCAGCTGCACTGTTTTGCTGCTTTACCTACAACTCAGACTATTGTGGTCGTGACATTTCTTGTACCTGTTAAGTGTTGCAACAATGTATTTGTATGATTTCAGCTGTTACAACTGCAACTCTTTGGCACCACGGTAATAGGGTACGGCATTTTTTCGCCTGTTTAACTGCACAGTTTTATTTTTCGCTATCGATTTGCTGTAGTACCTTAGAACATATTCTGAGGTCAAACAGAACGACCTCAACGCGAGCCAGCATGAATTTCGAGAATATAGATCATGCAAAACCCAATTCACTTAAAAAGCACAGTTGTCCTGGTGAGTGAAATGCGTTTCGGAAATCAGTAAACACCGTTTTCCCCTGTCTGCCTTGATCTCTGGTTTTCAGACTGTCGTTCGAGTCGGGTTGCACGTAGTCGATGTTTACGGAATCCATGCTGCTTAGCAGGGGGGAGCTCATTCAGTCTGAGGTAACTCGTTACGCCTGAGTTCAGAATTATAAATTTTCTGCTTGACCAAGATTTCGTGCCACCGTGAAGACCAGCCTAGACTTCAGGGTGGCTCTAATGCCACTCTTGATTCCTTGTGGATAGCTTGGAAGTTAATGCTGATAATCTCTGAGAACTGTACACAGTCGTATGCGTGAATACAAGGTGCGCTGATAAAAAGTAAAACATTTATTAACTGTCGGCTGCTACTTGGTAATCAGCACGTGATTACCGACGCAAAAGGTAATACAGAGTTTGACAGTAGGCGTACAAAAAATATCTCGTGACCAAAGACGTAAGCGTAGTTATGGCGATTCGCTTCTTAAAAGTTTACACAAGTACAGATGGAAATTGTGCTCGAATATGTGATACAAATAAAGCAATATACTGATGCGAGTTGGGCGTTTTACTGCTCTGTAACTGGCAACAGGATCGCGTTTACGTGTATGTTATCTGGGCATCACAACCAATTAAAATAAATCCTTCCCCCCCCCCCCCCCCCCCCATAAGCATAAAAAAGCAAATGTCGGGCTTGGTAGTCTAGCGATAATGAGCGTGCAGGAACAGTAGAAGTCGCTAGTTCGAATCTCGGTGCCTTTCTTTTTCGTATTTTTAAGTGCAGTGTGCCATGTTTTTGGCTAAATATACCACTTAATCTTTTACCCTTGTTTTCGTCTGTCTGTTGCAGATCCTTTGCTTCGGGAACGGGGAGATGTATCAAGTTGAAATTTTTTTCACATACAGAGGTCGTGTTCCCTTCACGGTGTAAAATATACAGACCTAGAGGGCACTTTCTGTTGACCTACACTAATGAAAATTAGCAAGGAGCAAGGTTTTACAGTACACGTAAAGGAAAAATCCGAAAACTGGCAATTTGTTATTATATCACACGGAAATTGTTATCCAACATCGAACTTCAAATTACAACATCAGTAGTTCTGCGTTCATGTTGACTGGGTCCCAATACTAAACGTCAAATATCGCGCAAGGAATGGCAGTATTGTGTTTCGGAATGTAGCCGTCATCAGATTTCCATATGCATATGTCGTTCAAAGTTGCATGTGAAGCAAAATTTCGCAGAATAGACGCAGTTAGCCTCAATGCAAAACTTCTAATTACTCTAATAACAGTAATACTTAAATATCTTCAACATTTCGCGGTCCTGTCACCAACTGTATAAACATTAATTTTAATAATGAACAGTCTCAGTTGCACCGTTTATCTAGAATTTACCTGTGTTTCAGTCGGGATAACCCAACCTTCTTCACAATAACATATCTACAGTCTGTCCATAGTGGACATCGCCAAGTTAATACTACTAATTCATAAACTATCGCCAGACTGTAAAACTTATCTGGCACTGCCTCGGCCCCACTTCGCGACCGCGATACGGCAGCCACGAGTGCTGTACTGGATCTCCACTATGAACACACAGTAAACACTGTTATTCTGAAGAAGGTTGAGTTATCCCTACTGAAACCTGGGTAAAGTCTAGGTAAGCGGTGCAACAGAGGCTGTTCATTATTAAAATAATAATACTGGTCGCCTGCTTCCTGCATGACTTTGTCACATTTATACTATTAAAATGAAAACATTCTCGAAAATCTTTTAATCCGTGGGATCGGTATCTTGCCAGGATCAATGTCGATAACGGGTGAAAATAGTCGAGATTCTCTACTCCCGGAACGTATGAACTGTCTACATACATAATTAAGTTTGTATAACATCCTCACCGAGCGAGTCCATTTTTTCGTTTTTTTTTTTGTATATTATGCAATGTACCTTTTTTCTCTTTTGAAAATGTGTCTTAATGACGTGTAAGATTTGGCAGTTCATGGATGACTGACATGCAATGATTCAAACCCATTACATTCTTATGCCTTGTCTTAAATAACAATGCTGCAATGAGACTGAAAATTGAAACCTATTACAGGGTTGCCACAACTTTCCCCCAAGTGAAAGACCTAAATTGTAAAAAAAAAAAGTAATGACCTCTGTGTTTCTGAACGTGTGAACAAAAATCTTAAGTACTAACATCAAAATGTTGTGTAATGAACTGCTTGTAGATGGAGAAAGGAAGCCCAATGGTAGATATGTTTAATTAAGATCACTGATTTTATTTTCATAAAGCGAAACCTATTTGGTGACGAAAATATGCATTTTCTTGGAGTTGCGAGACACATTCCTGAAAGCAGTGATGGTATTTAAAATAATCTCAGAAAAAAAGTAGGCCTCTCGAAATAAATGTACAAGGTGGGGAAGAGGTGTGTCAACCAACACTGTAGGTGACTGCTAATAAAATTATGCTTCTATGTTCGTAATTGTCGGTTATTACTCACTGAGTTATGTCTATTATCTACAGGTATTGTGTGATTCTTTTTCTTTCAATAAATACATGACTTCATAGTGTACAAACTGCCTGCGATTGCCACAAATTTTTTTTTCTTATCGTCCATTCTTTCAAATATATAAACTACTTTCGAAGTGCCAAAATATACTATAATAAATAAATTTTGTATCAAACGCCGCACTGTACAATGTACTTGCTGTGAGACAGTCACGATGCCCGAAATACATCGCCTGGGGCCGAGGAGGGGCACCACAGTCCTAGGTCCATGGTAGTACCCGCACGTTAGTGGCAAACTATGGGCTTTGGATCGGCAGGCCCGATCCGTTAGAGAGACCCACAGAAATGGCCTGCAATTTTGGCCCGCCACGAAAGTCCATTCATGTGGCCAGCCATTCACATGTCACAGTCACCATGTCGATGAAATGAGACCGCGGCGATAACACACGCAACGGGTAACTCGAGCAAATACTCTGAGAGTAGTCAGCAACTCACCGTAAGGATGATCGCTCAGGCACATAGAAAAGACCATCAAACTCTATAACTAAATTTTTGGCTATAGCCTTTGTCAGAAAACGAAAGTAGTTGTGACTTTTTTTTACCGCCAGTTCATTCGTCCAGTAGCGGAAGCTGTCAGGCGCTGACGCCACGCTGCAACACACTACTGCCAGGCGGGCTGCATCGGGCACAGCCCCTGTAAATTAGCAACTGCACAGTCCAGCGAGCTAAGAAAGTTGCAACTCGGTCTGCAGAGGTCCTTGGTGCACACGAGACACTAGAACAGGTGGTGCACACAACCGCGACAGTATCACTGCTGCTGCGGACCTTTCGCTGCATCCACCGTGACTCGTGCGGCCTCTGGAGTGTAAGTGTGCCTCCCGGGCAGTCCCGTCGTAGCCGACAATTGGTGCCCAGCATCGACTCCGACTGCACGCCGCCTTCGCTTCCTGTCCACAGTGTTAACTATACAGACGGCGCTTCTACGAAATCGGCAAAAAATTATATACACCATTTAAAGAATATTATGTTTTTGAAGAAAACTACACTGTCAAAAATTCCCTTTAACTAACAGCTAAAATTAAAAACTTTTCCATTTCTGATGATGGTAATTCCGTATCCTTTAACGTAGTTAATTTACTTGTTAACATTCACATTTATGAGACTATTAAAATTACTGATGAGAATCTTCTCCAACACAAAAACCTAATGTACAAGAAATTAAAGATGTCATTAGGTTATTACTTCTGATACTCTCCTACAACTATTTCCAGTTTAACGCTGAAATTTTTTTTACGACCTTTAGCCTTTGCCGTGCCCATTTGTATAACAAGTACGCTTGCCAACAGTTTTGTTAAACATCACAAAAGGCAGTACTTTAAGAAATTGGTGTGACCTGAGCAATTTTCCAGTCTTTAGTTACGGATCTTTCTGTGAGCGGTTGTATATAATTACTAAACATGGAGCTATTGTATCAGCACACTCAGAGGAAATTGACTGGTATACAATCTGGAACGGAAACCTTGCCTTTAATAAGTGATTTAAGCTGCTTTGCTACACCGAGGATATATGCTTCTCATTTTGGCACTTTCTGTTGACTGAGCTTCGGGAATACTTGCTTCGTATTCTTTGCTGAAGGAGTTTCGGAAAACCACGTTTCTTAACTCTACTTTAGTAGCACTGTCATCAGTGACTCCACCGTTACTTTCGCGCAGTGAAGGTACTGATTGCGTCTTGACACTGGTGTACTTCATGCATGACCAGAATCTCTTTGGGTTTTTCGCCAGATTTCGAAACAGAGTTTTGTTGCGGAAATTATCAAGAGCATCTCGCTGTAGTAACCGCTATATTTAGAACTTCTGCAAAACATTGCTAGTCTTGCGGATTTTGGATTCTTTTAGTTTTGGCATGCTTTTTCGTTACTTCTGCAACAGCGATTTCACCCGTTTTGTCCATGGGGGATCAGTACCATCACTTATTAATCTATGTGGTATATATATCTCTCAATTGCAATCGATACTATTTCTCTGAAATCATTCCACATCTTTTCTACGCTTACATGATCAGATCGGAAGGAGTGGAGGCTGTTTCCTTAAAAATCGTTAAGAGCATTGTCAGCTTTTTTTAAACAGATGTACTTTAAGTTTCTTTTTGATGGTTGTAGGTGTTACACTATTCAGTGTACGGGCAACTGACTTGTGGTCGCTAATCCCTGTATTCGTCATGATACTACCTATTCATCCAGGAATATTTGCTGCTATGAGATCAAGTACGCTTTCGTAACCATTTATGCTTCGAGTGGGCTCACGAACTAATTGTTCAAAATAATTTTTTTAGAAAGCATTCAGTACAATTTCGGCTGACGTTTTATGCGTACCGCCGCCTTTAAAGGTATAAATTTTCCAGCATATCGAGGATAGATCGAAATCAACACCGACTATAATTGTGGGAGTGGGGTACCGATTTGAAATGAGACTCACGTTTTCTTTGAACTGTTCAGCAACTATATCCTCTCAGTCGGGGTCGGTAAAACGATCCAGTTTAGTCCGATTGACAAGTAAAGCCTCTACCCAAACTATTTCGCAGGAACTATCTACTTCAGTTTCACTACAAGGTAAACTACTTCTGACAGCAATAAATACTCCAGCACCAACTATGTTTAATCTATCCCTTCTGAACGTTGTTAGATCGTTTGAAAAAATTTCGGCTTAACATATTTCCGGCTTTAGCCAGGTTTCCGTACCTATAACTGTTTGAGCTTCAGTGCTTTCTATTAGGGCCTGGAGCTCTGGTTCTTTCCCAACACAGCTACGATAATTTACAACACCGATCGTTTCTACAACCACCTTACTGTGTGTTACCTGCCCCCTTTTAGACAGACGCCATTTCTATGTTTTCCTGAGACCCTCTAACCTAAAAATCCGCCCCCACTACCCGTGTAGTGGACTCCTGACCTATTAAGCGGAATCCGGAAACCCACCACACTATGGCTCAAGTCAAGGAATCTGAGGCCTACACAGTCACATAACCGCCTGAGCCTATGATTCATACCTTCCACTCGGCTCTGCACCGAAGGACCACAGTCGGTTCTGTCGATGATGGTGCAGGTTATGAGCTCCGCCTTAAACTCGCTTAACCATATCCGCTAAACAAAAGGAGAGACAATCTCCTCCAATCCAAAGCGACACAAGCCATTGGCACCGATTGGGGCCACCACCTGCAGTTGGGTGCACCCTGTACTCTTCATGGCATCCGGAAGCACTCTTTAGAAATCAGGACTGACTCCCCCACCTTGTGTACACTGCCATCCTTCCACACCTTGGCAGCCATGTTACTAAGGGGGCCCAATTACGCGCCTATTATTGGAGTTCCGAACCACCAGCAAACTCACCTTCTGTGAACACCACGAATTTGCGTTCCAAGAAGGTTCCTCTGGAGGCCCTACGATCGGCCCCTCGCAAAGTCTTTCGCTGCCTGCCATACTTTGGAATGATCTCTCACTCGACCACAGGTGAGGGATCAACCTCAGCGCTGCAGACCAACATAAATGTAGGATAATGACATCACTGCTGCTCAAAAATCTGCAGTCAGAGAAGACAACTCCAAATGCAAGGGGAAAAGACACAAGAATGCTATAAGTAAATATCAGAAACTTATCTATTATAAAGAACATTCCTAGATGTAGAAAGCGACCGAAATTGTTAATTCTACTTACGATGTTTTAAAAGAATTAACTTATATGGTAAAATAAACCAAGTCTGCTTTTCTTCATGGTTACGTGACGTTACGTATATATGTTTTGTATTTTTATTCGTCAATGCCTTCCGTTTAAGCACTCACTCAAGCTAAACAGGTCTCTGCTGCCAAGTCATTATCAATTGTCATTGATGAAGGGTGAAAGCAAAGGAAAGAGTATTCACTTTCTTTTGCCTGATGGCGGATTTAGGGAGTTGGGATGCATGGCAAAAGCGCATTCTTACGCGACTTTTATTTTTACCAAAGTACTTTTATACCGTAACAGCGTTGTGTACGTTGATTATGACTCTATGATCATACTGATATACTAAAAAGGACAACCAAACCAGCATCCACTGCAACGTGGATAGTAGTACGAAAAGATTTGTTTTTACTTTTTAGACATTACTCCTGAGTAGAAAATTCGAAGCGCAAATGACCGTTACAATCGAGTCTGCACAATTCGAAGTTCGAATAATTAACTCGACTTTACTCTAGATGAAATCAGGAAAAATCGAAATAAAATTTTGATTTTTTTTTACTAACGTATTTCCAGTTTTCTTACATGTTTTTTTGCTTTAGTATTTGAAACGGAAGGTACACACAAATGTTCGAAAATACATAAATTCAGCTTCATTCATTTTTCAATGCTGAACCAACTGTCACGAATGGTTGCTTTTTGTCAATTAAGTTTCTCATAAAGAACCTTATGTCTTTGGAGCTAGCGTGTCACTCCTTATTTGTATCTGAGACTTCTGTTCCCAGACTAACCGTAAATGTCTTAGCGTTCCGACAAATACCTTTTGTACCCTGCATTGAGTAAGGCAATACTATAAACTTTCGCCTCGCCCGGTCTGCTTGCTCCCGCTTTTTAATACTTATGAGCAACATTATCTTTCCGCTCGATGATCGTTTGCAGCTTGGATGGTGGAATCCCGAAACAATTCGTTACCTGCTACTTCTCGTTGCATTCCACAGCGTCGAAACTCGTTTCTGTTTTACGAATGTCGGAAACTTCCTGGAAAATATCCTAAAGTGAAAAACGTCTACTTTCTCCGTGGTCGAAGTTCCTTGTGTGACAAAATGGCGTCAGATTTGAATCACTATTAATTACGAGACTGACAGTGCGCAAACAAAGGTTAAGTCCACGTGGTTGTCACTTATTGCCTGTATTGGCATATGCGGGTCATTGTTAGGAATCATCTTTATGTAAAATTATAAACTGGTGAAGCTGTTAGCTAGGATTCTCATTTGTGTGTCATTGCGATGAACAGCTTAGGGAGCGCCGCTAGGAGTAACAGAAAATAAAAATATTCGCTGGAATGTAAACGAAAATCTATATTGAGTTTAAACCTACGACACATAGGAAGAGTTCGTCTCAGGACTTGTAAATATGCTCTAAATTACAGAAAACGTGAGAAAAGCCCTCCCAGAAGCCTAAATAGAGCAGCGCTGAGAGAAGGTGACAGCTCCCTCAGAGTCGGAAGAAAAGGAAGAAATTGCGCAACGCGATAACGTACTCAAAGGCTATATCGTACCCCAGCCACTGAAAAGTCCAAAATTGTGAGTGTTACCACTGTAATAAAGATATTGTTAACTAAATTTCATATTAATATGAAACACATGTTACGATTTTATCCCGACGTTCTCACGAAAAATCTACGGCCCAGACCTGAACTGCACACACAGAAATTTATTTGCAACGGATTAATAATATGCTGTGGTATTTCGTGCACTGTTAAAACAACTGATGAAACAGACAGAATTATCTGGTGTAAGCTAGGCGTTGACTTGTAATTATAGAATGTCTGCGGGTCGTTTTCATATGACAGTCGCCTCGATTAGTGAAGAAGTTACTTCGGTTTTCTCGAGGCATTTGGGAACAGGTTGAAACAAACGATTAACAACCGTCGACTGCATACAGTCGCAAAGGCTGATTTCAAATGTCTTTGGTAACTGTAAAGCTACTTCACCTGGGTAGGGGGGACAGCTGCCAGTCGGAGGTAAACACTTCCCCCTCACAGCGTTCTAATGTTGCCGGCTACACTATGCCACTCAGCGTCCGATGTAAACACAGCCGACAACAGGAAGTGTGACAGGACTACCAGACCGAGTTCAGAGCAGGAAACGGCCGGGGTCCCCGGTGGTCTAGTGGTAAGGGGGTCTGGAACGTTCCAGCGCCTCGGCTGGGGCTATTCGCCCCAGCCGGGCCGGGGTTCAATCCCCGGCCGGCGCTGGAATTTTCAGATTTCCGAACACTAGCCTCCACCTCTGCCCTGGCATGTGGCGCATGCCGGGCACCCCCGTGGGGTCCGTGCTTCGGATCCCACGTGGAGCTCACTACAAAATATACCTCATTATGCTGCTGCAATCACTTATTTTAAATTTCAATACGCACACTTTCTTCACCAGACCACATCTACATATATTTTCCAGGTACTTTCTACATAAGACATCTCACTGTCGCAAGAAACTGCATAGTATCATGAACATTTGTAGGATTGCAACAATGAAATGAAATCCTCACTAAAAAAACTAATAAGTTTTATTTTCCTTTTTGTGCTAAATGCTGCTAAGATAAATACCAAAACAGCTTTCATTTTCTTGTAGGTAATTATGAAAGTAAGTTTGGCTATAATACTGAATAAATTATCTCAATGTCAAAGAAATGCAAAATATTATATCAGTACCATCACACAAGATATTTTCAGGTGTCTCAGTCTGCCTTTTCTTTTTATTATCCTGATTGATTATACGATAATAAATAAATTCTGTATCAGAAATCGTTTCGTAACCGTTCACACTCAGTGCCATTTATAAGTGTATATTGTCAGCAATTGTAGTTTCAAAACGAACACAGGCCTTTTTTTCAAATTATTCAAGTGTCTAAATGAGATTAAGATAGGATACAGGTCACTAATGAGATAAACTCTTTGTTTGTATGATACAGGATAATTCTCCTGGTCTTATGTCAGCTGAATGCTAAATTAAACAGTTAACATTTAAAAAAACGAATTTTACTGACAGGTCTACATGTCTCATATAAAATTTCTGTTGGTAGTTTCATGACAACCTCTCAGGCTCAGCTTTATATAAAAGTATCTTGCAGGTCAGAAAAGAAATTTTATTACTACCTCTACAGATTCAGTTGGTCTATTGTTGTTGTACTATTGTTGCATTGCGAGAGAGAGACAATTACTATGGCTGTTTTCTTTTGCTATTAAATTCCGTGCCATATCTCCATTCTAAATGCTAAAAGGCGTGGATAAACTTTTAGCAATACTATTTCCTTTTCACCACATCGCTGCTAGGTGTCGCTACTGGTCCCTCACACAGTCAGTTGTCTGTAGCGCAGGGCTTCGCTACCAGAGGGCTCTAGCGGAGCTGGCGACGACTCACTCTGCCGGGATTTGCTGCTCCACTCCTGAACGAGTACGCCAGCTGAGATACCCGCTAAATCCTCACACTAAACGAGAAGCGTAATAGCACCAATGCAGGCAAATCGTGATCAGCGAAACCACCACTATTATAACTGCTTGCTGAAAATACTGCTACAAACTATTTAGAGCGGAAGGGAGCACCTTACCGAAGCCGATCTAGAGGAAAATCCATTTGGAATGAACAGAACCCATATCTATAACATCTTTAGATACAGAAACTTTTGACAATGTTGACCAGAATATGCAGTTTGAATTTAAGATGCAACCAGGAATAAAATATAGCGAGAGAAACATTACTTAGAACTCCACCAGAAATGAGACAGAGGCTGTACAAGTCGAAGGACATAAAAGTAAGGCAATACGTGAGAAGTGAGTGAGACAGCGTTCTAGTCCATTGCCTGATGTTATTCATTCTATATGCAGGGTGTTTCACACTACTCGGGACTGTACAGGCGATTTAACTGATCAAGTTTTACATAGGAATCTACTTCTGAAAACGTCATCTTGCGATGCTACAGAACGTCAAAGTTATAGGAACCGGCATCTACAAAAATAGATGGATCCCACGAAGATGTTACAAACTTTCTAAGATGATGCAGATGGATAAATGCGTACATTTGTGATTATGTCCTTGCACCGGAAAATTATAACAGAAAACCTTTCTGTTACCTCTGACAGCATGTAACGTTATCGTTGTTGCTAGGATGTAGGACAGGAAACTTGCAGAGGCGGTGGTATGGAACGAAAGAAGAAAACAATGTGCAGTACACATAGGCTGTAAGATGCATACATCATGAACCATGAGCACTTGTTCATCATCGCTTGCGTGAAAGCCATCTCCACTATTGAACAAGTGCTTACAGCTCCAGAATTATGCAGTTTAGAGTCCATGTTTACTGCACTTTTTTTCTTGTTTCGGTCTATACTGCCGCCTCTGAACGTTGCCTACCCTACAATCCTAGCAACAACAGTACCAGTACACGTATTCCACTGTCAGAGGCAGGATAACGATTTTCACTTACAACTTTCGACACGTTTGTTTCCGGTACAGGGGCCCTTACCTCAAATCGATACATTTGTCTGTTTCCATCATACTAGGAAGTTTGTAACACAATCACGGATCATCTTGCATATACATACATTTACCGGAGCTGGCGCCTGTGACTTTGATGCTCCACAGCGTCGGTGGGTGACGTTCGCAGGCATGAGTTTCTAAGTAAAACTGCAAGCTCTAGAAGTGTTGTGGCTCAGTGGTCTGAAGAAGATGATTCTTGCGAGGAAGGAAATATATTTGAAGATGCAAGTAGTGAAGAATTAGCCAATGAACCTGCAGATGTGAATATTGAGGCAGATGGCAGTCCTTCCGATAATATTACTTCATCAGAGTCTGAAAATGGAGCACCACCACAAAAAGGTATAGAAGACCACACATACATTAGTCGGAATGGAGCGATTTGGAAATTAGATCCTCCTGCAACTTTTCGTACGCCTGTCCATAACATCGTAAAGAAGGCACCTAGTCCAGCCCTTGGTTTGAATACCTGTAAACCTAAGGATGCCTGGGACTATTTCATCTCCAAGGAAATGATCATCTGCACAAATATTGAAGGCAGAAGAGTGGCTGCTTTACGTGGAAAAACGTTTTGCTTCCTGGAATGGTGGGTTTTCTTGGTCTTTTACTGCTTTCTGGTGATGTGAAGACTTGGGATGTCCTTATTAGAGAATTATTCTAGGATGAAAAGGAAAATCCTACATAGAAGGCTACCTTGCCAGTAAATAGATTCGAGGATATAAGGAGAATGATTAGATTTGATGACAGGCGTACCCGTGAAGCTCGATCTGCAGATGATGCAGCAGTTCGCTATGTATGGGAACTATTTCTTGACAAGTGTAGAAATAGAATGAATCCCAATCATTCGCTCACAGTTAAAGGACAGCTAGTCCTAATCCGTGGAAGATGCAGCTTCACCCAGTATATGCCCTCTGAACCAGCCAAGTGTGGCATAAAAATATTTTTGTTATGTGATCATATGCTTTAGAGGGAACTGTTTACACGAGAAGGAAGCCCCATGAATTTATTCAGAAAAATCTTGGATTGAATGTAGTGAAAGATCTTGCTAAAAGCATTCAATGATCATCAAAAAATATTACCGTTGACAACTTCTTTACTAGTGTGCTTCAGAAGCAAATTACAGTGGTGGGAACAATCAAACAAAATAAACCAGAAATTCCTAATGAGATGAAACCATCTGTCTCAAGAGCAATTCATTCCTCTTTGTTTGCATTTATAGGTGTCATTACAATGGTGAGTTATCTTCCCAATAAGAAGAAGTCTATAGTTCTCATTAGCACAATGCAATACGACAGAAACATTGATGAAACTCATGCAAAAAAGAAACCAGATGCAATAAACTTCTATAACTCTACGAAGGGTGGAGTAGATAAATGGACCAGAATATTCGTTATTACACTTGCAAGAGACGAACGAGAAGATGTCCATTTGCATTATGGATGAATATGATGGACATCGCAGCAATGACCACTGAAATTTTATTTTCCGCCCAACATCTGACATACCATAGTGGAAGAAGTAATAAAAGGCGTTTGTTCCTAAGAGGTTTAGCAGAGGAAATGGTAAGACCTCTAATGGAACTTCATATTCAGATCCCTAATCTTCCAAAGAAAATCGTTGATGATATGCGAAGATGTCATATTGCGAAACCAACTACATGTTTCAGGAAAAAGAAGAAGATGCAATTATTGTCCATATAAGAAACACAGGAAAAGTGCTATGACATGCATTAAGTGCAAACCCAACTTTTGTAAGGAACATAGTGGCGTTCTTTGTGCTTCTTGTTTGTCACATGTTGAAAACTAAGAAAGATGCAATTTTATGTGAACAATGAATAATAACTTTTTATACAAATATTGCCTATACACATAATACTGTGAATAATGAGCATGTTTTAATTGAAGAAATTGGTTGTAATAAGTGTTTTAAAATGTAAACTGCAAGTTATAAGTAAATTAATAAAATAATTTGTATATGTTGTTTGTAAAGGAAAGTAACTAATAAAAATTCACTCTTAGAGTTTTATATATAAGAAATGTTAATCAGGCCCACCAGATCCTGTCACTGTATCTTAGGAATCTTGCGATATGACAAAAAATTTGACAGAACGAAATTTAACTCCAAAGAATGAATATGTGGAAAGAGGAAAATTTTAAATTAGGTCAGGGCCTTGGAGGCCCTGCATATGCATTCACGTGTGTTTTCGGCACCATGCATCCTAGCGTTAAGAGAAACAGAATGTTTGCATAAAGGCAAACCGCCGGGCTGTCCCCGAGTGAATGATACAGACGTCGAACGCATCCGCCACAGTTTCACGAGGGGTCCGCAGAAATCCGTTTGCCGTGCAGCTCGACAGCTCAGCACGCCCCCGATGTCCGTCTGGCGTCTATGCGTCGACGTTTCTGCATCAAACAATATTAAATTCAGCTACTGCGAGCTGTTCGTGAGGGTGCTAACATCGTGTGAAGTTCCGTAATTTCACTCTTGGCAAGGTGGAGCATGGCTGTTTTCTCCCACAGTTAGTGTTTAGTGGCGAGGCAACACTCCATTTACATGGAGAGGTGAACTGTCATAATGTGACAATATGAGGTACGGGACAACCACATGAAGTTGTACAACATAAAATATACTCTCCTAAATTTAATATTTGTCTTATGTATTCCTATTTTTGGTCTGCATCCTAGATATTTATAGGCATCTGATTATTCCAGCGCTTCTATGCAGTCGCTGTGGTTATCCAATATGTAATCTTCTTGTTTAGTGTGTTTTCCCTTGTCTATGCTATTTTTCTTACATTTGTCTGTTCCAAAAGCCATATTTATATAATTGCTGAATACTTATGTTATCTTTAGTAATTGGTTGAGTTGTTGATTTGTTGCTGCCAGTAGTTTTAGATCATCCATGTGTGGGTATGTTCCAGTAATATTGTATCCATAATTTGTATTATTTAGCATGTTGGATAGTGGGTTCAGAGCAAGGCAGAACCAGAAAGGACTTAATGAGTCTCCTTAGTATATTCGACGCTTAATCTGTATTGGCTGTGATGTGATATTATTTGAATTTGTTTGGATATTAAGTGTCGTTTTTCATTACTATGTTTAGGAACTGTATCAATTTAGGATCTACTTTGTATATTTCCAATATTTATAGTAACCATGAGTGGGGTACACTATCAAAACCTTTTCAGTAATCAATGTACGTGTAGTGTAGCGTCCTTTGTTTAGTTTTAGCTTGATATGTTACCTCTGCATCTATTATCAGGTGCTCTTTACATACTCGTGCTCCTTTGCAACAGCCATTTTGTTCTTCATTTATAATTTTGTTCTGTGTTGTATGTATCGTTATTTTCTGTGTAATGACTGAAGTTAATATTTAGTATATTGTTGGTAGGCATGTCATGGGGCAATAATTTGCTGGGTTTGCTGTGTGTGCTTGATCTTTAGGTTTCAGACAAGTTATTCCTTGTGTATGTGTATCAGGGAATGTGTATGGGTCTGCAATGTAACTGTTAAATTATTTAGTTAGATGTGAATGTGTTGACGTGAACTTCTTTAGGCAGAAATTTGCTATTTTATCTTTTCCAGTGGTTTTCCAACTGTGTGTAGAATTAATTGCTTTGGTCGCTTCATGTTGCAAAATTATCACTTCAGGCATTTGTGGTATCATCTTTTATGTCTCTGTTTTCGCTTGTATCCACCGTGCATGTCTTTTATGTTGTACCGGGTTTGACCATATGTTGTTCCAGAAGTGTTCCATGTCTGTTTTGTTTGGTGGATTGTCTATTTTAATGCGTGTGTTATCTATTGTCTGGTAAAATTTCTTTTGGTTTGTGTTGAATGTTTGGTTTTGTTTCCTTCTATTTTCACTTTTTTTGTATGTTCTAAGTCGTTTGGCCAATGCTTCTAATTTCTGCTTCTTTTCATCTAATTGCTCTATCGCTTCTTCTTGTGAGATTTTACCTAACCTTTTTGGTTTTTTATATGATATTTCTTTTCTTAGAAATTGTGTTAGCTGTCTGATGTCTTCTCTCAGTTTTTCTATTCCGATCTGTAGCCTGTGTTGCCATGCAGGTTTTGTGGGTTTCTTCTGTGTGTTGGTTGGTTCTGATGTCTGTCTAGTGTGTAAATTTAGTGTAGAGAGTGCTCCTATTTAAACCAGTAGTTGTAACTCTCCCATAGTTGTGTTTCCATTTATTTTGTTGTGTATGATTGTGTTGATAGTTTTTATTGTTGTTTCGACTTGTGGGTTATTTGGCGGTGTATGCAAGAATGGTCTAATGTCTGTATTTGTGTCTTTGTATTCTATATATGTCAGCTGAAATTTTTCTTTTATATCTAACATGTGTCTCACTTCCTGTTCTATTTGTACTTGTTCTGGTGGCAGTCTTAAGATTTCGTTTTCCTCTGATTGTTTAATTGATGCGTGTTGTTCTTTGTTTGTTTGCTCTGGGATGTGTGAGTCCATTACTGTATTATTTTCTTCTTCTTCTGATTGGGCATTATTTTGTTCCAGTATTTGTTGTTCTCGTTGTTTGATGTTTTCTAATTCTGATTATTACACGGATCTGATCAGCTAGTCGTTGTTCTGTTAAAAATTTTAAATCTGGGCATCTGGTAGGAAATGTTGTGTATACTTGTGATCTGTATCCAGTTGTATTGGTTGCTAGGTTTGTTGCTTGGTATTATTATTATTTCGTTGTTGTTCTGTTGGTTAAACGTGTGTGTAGCGTTGCCAGGTTACTTACTACAGTAATTTTTTTTTGCCTTTGCTAGAGCCGTCTTTTAAGTTTGCAGGAGCCACCGCTAGTTGCTTCTTTTGGACTGCGACATTACTGTTCTTTCGAAATGTGCCGTTTGTTACTCTTAAAACCAACATGGAGAGCTCCCCAGCGGTGGGGTCGACTTTTTGAAACCAAATAAGCGGTAGTGTAACTCAAGACCCCCCAGTATCAGACCCTGCATCCAGGCGGGCCTCCGTTTGCAAGTAACTGACGCAGAAGAGTTTGGAATTTTGCGTCATGCTATATAGCGTTAAGGAAGTCTTATTCCATAGTCTTGTTGCGTGTCTTAATGGTTAGGACAGAAGCTTAACCATGCCTCGTCAGGTGCAGTAAAATTTTTTTTAAATCCTTATCGAAATGACTTTGGTGCCTATTTTTACTCAATTTATTGTTTTAAATGTAATTTCTTTCGTTCTATTCCTTTGTCACATCGTTTTAATCACCGTATGAACTTTTCCATTTGTTTCATTTTTCTTTGCATCATTCTTCTTCCAATCGGAATTTTTGTGAATGTGTATTTTATTGTACCTATCTGTTTGACTATTCAATTACTTCAAAACTCCGATAAATTAATTAAAAAAACAAAAGACGAAATAATCTATTTATATTGACTGTGCATTAACGTGAAAAACGTATTTTTCATTACAAGACCTGCCTTTTTCTGCATGGTAATCGACATACAAATATTTAAAACATTACCTAAATTCTTTGTGTACTATGGAAATGTATGGTAGATGATGATATGAATGAGAGAAGGTTTTCTAAGTAAAACAAAATTCAAGCAATGTGAGAAATCGATATAATGAACACAATAACGAAAACACAGGGCCATAAAAATAGGAGAAATTAAATCGGAATTAGTACATGAAGATAATTAAAAGTTCACGAACAAATATTTCCAGTGGAAAATGGATGATAAGAAGAAAAATTAGACCAAATGAAGAAGTTCATATCACTATTGAATCACGTGACCAAGGAGCGGAAATAAAAAAAAAATATATTTACATCAGTTGAATGAAAATGATTATCAATATCACTTCGATAAACACCTAGCATAGATTTCTTCCTCTGGCGAGATTCGAACCCACAACCTCATGCATGTGAAGCTAGTATCCTTTCCAATACCCTCACAACCTACCTAGGTCATTCGGCTTTCTTCACGTTATTGAGTCTCACACAAAATTCCGAATTTCTTTTCTCGTCAGTTCCTCGAAAACGTCTACCCACCAGGATGAATGGCTGCACTGTGTGATACTTGGGTGCTTAACCTACATAACCGTATAGATGGTTACAGAAAGTCGATCCTACCCCTGGAGAAATCTCCTTGTAAGACATAACGAAAGAGTGCCGCCGTTTCATTATATCTACTGATACGGTGGTCGACACACAGTTAGTAGTGTAGCCATAGTAACACAAACGGTCTGAAAACTGCACGATCTAAGCAACGAGGGACTACCTCGCACTTAGTCCAAAGGAAAATCTCCAGAATTACTAAAAGACTTGTAGCCAATGAACCGAGTCCCCTGAAGTCATTTAGTCCGTAGCGACTGCTGAGAACCTTCAGAGCAGTCATTAGGATTCGCACTCTACTACTTCGATGTTACACGTTCGGTGTCCTACTCTATGGAGCTGAGTCATGGACTGTATTAGGCATTTGAAATGCGATCGTATGGAAAAATATTAAGGATACCATCGACAGATTTAGTCAAAAGTACGGCGGTACGAAAATGTAGAAATTCTCAACAGCATCCAGAGAGCAGAACTCGATTGTTTTGGTAGCGCAATTCCGCAACAACAAATAAAACCTGTTGAAATTAATAATTCAAGGAAACATTAATGGCCGGCAGTCTGGACGAGCGTTTCTAGGCGCTTCAGTCTGGAACCGTGCGACCGCTACGGTCGCAGGTTCGAATCCTGCTCCGGAAATGGGTGTGTGTGATGTCCTTAGGTTACTTAGGTTTAAGTAGTTGTAGGTTCTAGGGGACTGATGAGCTCCGATGTTAAGTCCCATAGTGCTCAGAGCCATATGAACCATTTTTTGAAAGATTAATGGAATATGTGATCCACGACGCATAGGATTAACCTGGCTAAATAACTCAAACCAGCAGTTTGGGTTCAGCACTGAATCAATGTTCTGAAAAACCATGGACGGACAACAGATCATGCTATCGATCGGCAGTGTTACTGGAGGACGAGGTACTTAAGAGAGGAAGAATGACAATGCTTAAAAATTACATAAATGCTCACCATTAAATTTAATACTCCACTCATATAATCGCGCTAGCTGCCATTAAAATTAATCTGCAATTGGCATATAGTTAAAATCTTTTGAACCTAGTGCTCTTAACAGCACTCATGTCACCACTTATTTTAATCAATGTATTTATTTTCTCAGACATCCACCGTACGAGGACGCACTGAAAAGTAATGTCGACAGATGTTTTACGTGAAAACTCTCAAAGCTTTTTAAATAAAACAAACTTCATTAACATTCTACATTGTATTCTTCACGTCTATAAATTTATTTCTCAAGACACTCACCCTCGGAACCAGCAAAATTTCCCCAACTAGATACTATTTTGTTGACACCGTCACAGTGTACTGTTTGACTATGTTAACAGAGCCACAACCTTACCTCTGCTTGCACCGCTTGAAACAACTGAAGTGCTCAAAGGTTTTCTTAGTTTTGCGATAGACGAAAATCGAGACTGTGTGTAGGATGATCGACGGCAGTGCAAGGACGTCGGCTTGCTGCAGATGCCGCAGCGATCGTGTGTAGTTTGGCACTGCCGTGCTCAAGGAGAGTGTGCTCTACATGCTGACGAAGTCTTCGAATTCGTTCTTTTAGTTTTGTGAGCTCTTTCTCACCCACCAACATAGTCACTCAGATAAGAGAGGTAACTATCCAAAATAAGGATAAACACTTGTTACAAAACGCTCCTTACGCAAAATCAGAGGGCTGCAGATATCTAAAGTAAAGATGTAGAATGTTACTGACTTCATCAAATAAAACAGACCGAGTCATTATCTTCTCAGCACGCCGTCGTGTTATAAGCACAAAAATCCAAAAAATTGTTTCAGAGCAAAGTATGCTGTATTTTTAAGTGATGATCTTTGTAATGTACATCTGTATTAAACGTTATGCTGGTGATATATGGTGACAATGCGTATTTATATTTACAATGAAGAGAGATTGACCAGTGGCCAATATACAACTAAAACCAAGTTGTCAGATGGATATTAACGGCAATGGATTAGTGGAGAAATACAGGGATGAAGAAGTAGTTCGATTGTCTTGCCGCATGTATGCTGTAGAGCACATCTTCCACCGGACTGCCTTGATGATGCATGGATGGTAACAGCGTAGTAAATGCCCGGTGACGAAAAGGTCATGAATTCGTAGACTATATAGTCAGTCAATAGATGGAAAATCCTAGTACACCATCTGAAATGTGGAATTGGTGAAGACAGACAGTCGACCGAAATTATATCGAAATAAATTCATTCTTAACTTGTCTTCAGTTGCGTTAGGTAACACCTCGATAGCTAACACATCTGCGTTCAGAGAATTTATTTCGAAGTGATTTCGGTCAGCTATCTACCGTCATCAATTCGATGCACAGGACCATGAATACTGTCGAAGTTTGGCATAGCAAACGATACTCAATCAGGCAAAGGTATCTGAACCTACAATTTCTGATCAATATGCTAAAGGAGAATGTAATAAAATCAATACCTGAAATTTAAAAAAATGTAATCCGTCGGTTAGCCTCTTCAGTGAAAGAGATTAAAAATAAATCCGTGTTGAAAAGGAGTTAAAAGATATTTTAACAATACATAATGACTTGGTGGATTTAAGGAGTTTAAAATTTACGTCATTCGTACGAAAAGTTCGTAAAATAAGACAGAAGTAATGTTGTAGAACAGAAAATGTAAAAAATAATATTTTTTTAAACACGGCTATGCACAGCCTTAAGCCTAGATAAAATGTGGAGGGGCGATCTTATTACAAAACAACAGGCAGAGCCTCCCCATTGTCGCGGCTTCCTTTGCAGGTCGGAGAAACCGCAGCTAAAATGTATGTGGCCAGAAACACCACGTTGACTCACGGCCGCAGAAGCCCATGACACCCTTTAAGAGGCGGCGAGGCATCTCGTACAGTAGTTATATGAGAGTGAATTTATTCCTCGCTCCTCATGAGACATCATCAAACTTATTTTCCTGCTTCTGGAGTGTCTACAGCGAGTATGAGGGAATCCCGAAACGTGACATCTTACTTTTGTACTGCTCTTCGTTCCACACCTTCAAGGACGAACTTCTTTTCTGTGGCACTCGAACACTTGTACTTCTTCGATGTCATTTTCACGACGGATCTATGTACTGTGCTTATGCTTTATTGAGAAAACACGTAAATTTTTCAAAGTGTTTAGAGATGAAACGATTATCTTAATAACCGATAAAACAATTCCAGATATCGAGTATTACGTACCGGCTGGCACTTCATTACGAAATGTTTACGGGGCTGTCTGTTATGACAGTCGCTTCCGTTTATGGAATGTACCGAACACAGGAGGTTTCTTCGGTAAACAGAAGTTCTTACGTGGGTCTTGACAACACGATCGAATTACAGAGGTTCAAATAGTGAGACGCGACTGTGTGGAACTGCATAGGCAGATTTCGGTCTCTGGAAATAATTGTAACTCAACTAAGGACTTTATAGCGACACGAACGTCAGCCGGGTAAATAAGTCCCACACTAAGTGGACATCCAGCGGACGCAGGTAAACACTTCCTGTTACACCACGCCACTGCTGCCTCGGTGTAAACACGGAGGACAGCAGGAAGTGCACGATCACTAGCTGGACTCCAGAGCAGGAAACAGCCGGGGTCCCCGGTGGTCTAGTGGTAAGGGGGTCTGAAACGTTCCAGCGCCTCGGCTGGGGCTATTCGCCCCAGCCGGGCCGGGGTTCAATCCCCGGCCGGCGCTGGAATTTTCAGACTTCCGAACACTAGCCTCCACCTCTGCCTTGGCATGTGGTGCATGTCAGGCACCCCCGTGGGGTCCGTGCTTTGGATCCCACGTGGAGCTCACTCCCACACTACAAACTGTACCTGATTATGCTGCTACAAACATTTAAAATTTTGATTCGCACACTTTCTTCACCAGACTTCATCTACATATATTTTAAGGTATTTAATATATCTCACTATCAAAAGAAACTGCTTGGTATATTTGTAGGATTACAACTATGAAATAAAACCCTTACAAAAAAAAAAAAGATTTTGTTTTCCTTCGTGTACTGAATACTGCTGAGGTTAATACCCAAACATGTGCCATTTTCCTGTAGTTACCAGTGAATATTCGAAAAAAAGGTTATCATACTGATTCATATATTACATACTGTATTTCATACATTCTCAGTGCTGAAAAAGCAATAATTATTTCAACGTCATAAGAAAATACAAAATATTACATCAATAGCAAATCACAAGCCAACGCTGTGTTATTTTTAGTATCATGATTGACTATGTGATAAATAAATCCTGTATAAGAAATCGTTTCGTAATAGTGGACAATATCTTTTAAAAATACTTTTCACTAATTGCATTTTCAAAAACGAACAAAGGCCTTCTTTTTTCTCAAATTATTCTAGTATCAAAATGAGATGTTTGATGTGACACAGGTCACTAAAGAGATAAACTCTTTTTTGTATGAAAAACGTTATTTCTCGTGGTTTTATGTGAGCCGAATGCTGAATCAAACAGATAATACTTAACGTTAACAAGAGGAATTTCTTGGGGATTTCACTAACAAGCCCATATATTTGATATAATATTTCGATTAATAGTTATATGACAACCTCTCTGCCTCTACTTTATGTAAAAGTATCTTTTGGATCAGAAAAGAAATTATGTTACTACTTATATGAGTTAAGTCTGGTTGAATGAAAGAGATTGTAAAGGCCTTAGCCGAAGATGCAGAATGTTACCTTCTCTGCAAGGCATTTGCCATCAGTAATGAGTGAAACTGTAAAATAGAAAAAATGGATGACAAACGTCTATTACTGTTGTACTATTATATCACTAACGTTGCATTGCATAAACTTACTTACAGTTCTCGTTGCTGTTCAATATTCTTTAACTCACTATACCGTGCGATTATTTTGTTAACATTTAATATAACAGTAGCCCTGTTCCGAGCCACATATCCATTTTTAATGCTTAAAACTGTGGACAAAACTATTAGTAATACTAAATTACGAAGAGGGAATGATGAATGTAACATGCTGCATACATTAATGTCGCTCGAGATGTAGTTTGCATTATATGTTACGAGAACAGAATAATTTTGTAATGTGTGAAATACACAAAAATACGGTAACAGACAAACCGAGCAGTGATGCCGTAGTCTGTTTTGTAATAATAGTGTAAAGGAAGAAATAAACAGCAACTAGACATTTAAGTCACTCAATATTCGCGGCCATTTTGCGGTTCATCACTTCGCTGCTACGTGTCGCTACTAGTACCTCACACACTTCGTTGCCTGTAGTGCAGAGCTTCGCTACCAGAGGGCTCTATCAGCATCGGCGAGGACTCACTCTGTCGGCGTTTGCTGCTTCACTGCTCAACATCTATGCTCGCTGATATGCTGCTAAAACTTCAGAATAAACGAAAAAAATAACACAAAATATGGCAAATAGTGATAATTGTGAATACTACCGAACCATCTCTTTCATACGTCCTGGCTGAAAATACTGATCCAAAATATTTACAGAGGAATGGAACACATTAGAGGAGACGAGCTATAGGAAAATCGAACACACTAGCCGCTAGAGATCGGTTGAAGAAATTCAACCCATATTTATAACACCTATAGATGTATTGACCAAAATATAGTTTGAATTTAAGATGCAACCAGCGATAAAATACAGTGAGCGGCATGTTATCTAGAGCTCTGCCAAAAATCAGCCAGCAGATGTAAGACTTATAAGAAAGCTGGTAGTTGATAGTTGAGGAGGGAGAGAGAGAGTGAGTTTGCATACAGAAAGTTTCACACGTCGTGCGACACACTTATCGCGTTTGTAGAGGGGACCTACCTGGGAATCGATGTCTGGAAACGTCATCCAGCGAGGCTACAGAGTATCAAAGTTACAGGCGCTGTAGTCTGTAAAATGTGTGTACACAGGGAGATCCAATGAAGATGTTAGCAATTTTCTATGATGATGGAGATGGATAAATTTGAGGTTATGTCCCTGATGATGATGATGATGAGTCCCATACTCCGTTTACCGAGCGTAGGGGAGCGACGCGGGAGACCCGCGCCGCCATACTAGGCAAGGTCCTAGTGGAGGTGGTTTGCCATTGCCTTCCTCCGACCGTAATGGGGATGATTGATGATGATGATGAAGACGACACAAACACCCAGTCATCACGAGGCAGGTGAAAAATCCCTGACCCCGCCGGGAATCGAACCCGGGACCCCGTGCTCGGGAAGCGAGAACGCTACCGCGAGACCACGAGCTGTCCCTATAACGAAAAATTGGAAGAGAAGACATTCCTGTTACGTGTGAATGTACCGGTAGTGTTGCAGCTAAGATGTAGGGCAGGAAACTTTCAGAGGTGGTGGTATGGACCGAATGTCCAGTACACATGGGCTGTAAAATGCATACCTTAAGAGCTGTGAGGACTTGTTCATCTTCGCTAGCATAAAACATATCTCCACTGTTGAACAAGTGCTCATAGCGCCTCAGGTATGCATTTTGTAGCCCATGTTTACCGGACATTTTTTTCTTACTTTGATCCATACTACCACCTATGAAAGTTAGCAACAACAGTACCAGTACTTGTATTCCGCCGTCAGAGGTATGATAACGATATTCCCTTGTAACTTCCGGAACATGATACATGATCAAATTGATAAATAATCACGGCATCACACTCTACTTACATACATTCGCCGGGGCTGGTGCCTGTATTTTGATGCTCTGTAGCCTCGTTAGATGACGTTTGCATGCATGAGTTACTAGGTAAAATTGCAAGCTCTAGAAATGTTGAACACCTTGTATAAAGAAAGCAACATACGAAACGAACGAGATATTTGGGAAATTAATCGAAGATAAGAAAGAAGAAATAGAAATTGTTTCCAAATCGACCTTTCATTTCGCTGCTGCTGATTTGAAATTTCGTGGCATTTATTCGCTCTGAAGAGGATCGTTCAAATGATGGTCGAAATGTCGTTATTTTAGTTGTTTCACTGTTGTATAATGACATGGCCTAGTACCCAAAATGATTTTCTTAAATTTGTTTGTAGGAATTCTATCGCTTCTCAACGATATTTTCAGAATGATAGTAGTATTTTTTCCTACACCTACCAACTTTAATAGTGCTAGAAATGATGAAAATATTACCTAATACTTTTTGATATGGAGACAGAGACGGTGCTTGGTTTTAATGATAACAATATACAGGAAAATTCAGCCATGTTTCTGCGAAGTAGCATTACGCCGAAATTCTGAAATACATCCGTATATTTCGAATGTGGTACAACAGCTGTAGGTAGGAGACGAGGTACTGCAGAAGTAAAGCTGTTTAGACGGGGCGTGAGTCGTGTTTGGGTAGCTCAGATGGTAGAGCACTTGCCCATGAAAGGCAAAGGTAGCGAGTTCGAATCTTGGTCCCGCAAAGAGTTTTAATCTGCCGGGAAGTTTCATATCGGCGCACACTCCGCTCCAGAGGGAACTAATTCTGGAAACAGCTGTATAGTTACTGGAGAGATACAGGATGTTCCAAAATCACGTTAAAAACTTCTAGGGAAATGAGTAATGATATTTTGAAGAGGAGCCCATGTATGGAAAGGTATATCCGTGCTACAGCCGTATGAATACACCTTCGCTAATGTGGTATGCAACAGGGTTATAATCACTGTGGGGGGGGGGGAGGGGGGTTACTTACGTCGGATCGTATGATGTCATTTGACAGCTGTCTCCTCTCTGACCTGGTTCGAGTCTCGTTCATGTTTCTGTGAGTGTTAGAGGAACATTGCTGAGTACACTTTTGCCGAATATACCGACACGAGTATTCTGTGTGGCGAAGCTCACAGTACTGGAAGAGCTGCTGGTCGCGTTTATCAAGATCGTTGTCCACAGCGTCTGACTCCTCCCCACACGCTTTTCGTTACCATTGCACAACGTCTTCGAGTAAGGGTGCCTTCAACGTCATCAGGTGCGTGTGTGGTGCCCGTGGAGACGCAGCGCACGCGAATTGGAAAATATATTTATATAAATATGGTGTCTGTTCTTTCGGACATGTCCGAAAGGACGCTACGAATGTAGTGTGTGGTCATACATAGGTGAGAAAGTGTGTCTCGCGGGAGGCGTGCGCGAGATAATTCCTGTAGTCTCACTATCCTCTGTGCCGTCGGTGGCTCAGATGGATAGATCGACTGCCATGTAAGCATGAGATCCCTGGTTCAAGTTCCGGTCGGGGCACACATTTTCACCTGTCTTCGTTGATATCTATCAACGCCCGTCAGCAGCTGAAGGAAATAATATCATTCTAATTTCAAATTGGAAAAGGCCCTCCTGTAAAAACAGTGTCTCTGAAGACCGATTTTTTTGATTCCTTGGTTATTAAAGAGTGAAACTGTAGAACAATAGATGTACTCGGCCACATCTACACTGAAATGCCAAAGAAACTATTATAATAATGCGTATTCAAACACAGAGATATGTAAACAGGCTTAATATGGTGCTGCCGCCGGCAACGCCTATGTAAGACATGTGTCTACCGTAGTTGTTAGATCGGTTACTGCTGCTACAATGGCAGGTTATCAAGATTTAAATGACTTTGAACGTGGTTTTATACTTGGCGCAAGACCGATGGGACACAGCATCTACGAGGTATCGATGAAGTGGGGATTTTCCTGTACGACCATTTCACGAGGGCACCGTGAATATCAGCAATCCAGTAAAACAATAAATCTCCAACATCTCTGCGGCCAGAAAAAAAATCCTGCAAGAATGGAATCTGAAGAGAATCGTTCAGAGTGGCGAAAGTGCAACCCTTCCGAAAATAACTGAAAATTTCAATGCTTGACCATCAACAAGTATCAGCATACGAACCATTCATGGAAACATCATCTACATGGGCTTTCAGAGCCGAAGGCCCACTCGTGTACCCTTGCTCGCTGCACAGCACAAAGCTTTACGCCTCATTTGGGCCCATCGGTACGAACATTGGACTGTTGATGACTCGAAACATATTGCCTGGTTGGACGTGTCTCATTTCAAAATGTATATACAGATATGGAAGTGTATGGGTATGAATACGACATCATGACTCCATGGACCCTGCATGTCAGCTGGAAACTGTTCAAGCTGGTGGAGGCTCTGTGACGTTGTAGAGCGTGCGCATTCGGAGGTATGTGGGATCCCTGACACGTCTAGATACATTCTGTCTAATCACCTGCATCCATTCGTGTCCATTGTGGATTCCGACGGAAGTGGGTAATTCCAGCAGGACAAAGGAGCGGCCCACACAACCACAATTGCTACAGAGTGGCTGCAGGAACACTCTTCCGAGCTTAAACACTTTCGCTGGCCACCAAACTCCCCAAACATACTGTATGTCTCTAGTAAATGTTATAGCATTAACTACCATATCTGGAATGCCTTGCAAAGTGTTGATCAGAGGAGATCTCTGCTCCCTCTTACTGTTACGGATTTATGGGCAGCTCTGCAGGTTTCATGGTGTCAGTTCCCTGCTGCGCGACTTCAGCCATCAGTAGAGTCCATGCCACGGCGTGTTGAGGCACTTCTGCGTGCTCGCGGGGGCCAAAAACGATATTTCTTTGATTCCACAGTGTAACAAATTACTTGTCAATGTGACAGCCTTACCAACATGTTTTCAAATGGTTCTAGTATACGGTATGTCTCGGGAGACGGGTTACAATTTAAAATATGAGTATTATGTACTCAGTCCCCTCTACAAATTCTAGCAGGTAGTGATGGGAATTTCAGAACATCCTGTACGTTTCCAGCAAACTGTATAGCCGTTGTCGTGTTACAATTGGTATCTGCGAATACATTCCATAATTTGTGACAGATCGTGAGGCGCGACTGCAGACGTCCGTAGCGTTTACCCAGGGGGCGTCTCGGCTACGGCCGCTCTGACGGCCACGAGAATAGCCGGAGGTAGAGAGCGCAGCACGGCTAGTTTGAAGGCCACTTTCAACTAGTGTTGCCAGAGGTGTCTCTTTTTAGAGATTCTACGACTCGCCCCACGTAAGCTTTATCTGCTAACATTTCGAAATACACTATCCTATCAATCAGTGTACAGACACCTATTAGTGGACATTAATATGCAGTGTGTCCAACCTTTGTCTCTATGGCGGCTTGAACTCTGCTCGGGACACTAAGTGAGGTGCCTACCGACAATTTACGCACCACACACGGATATCGTATCTACGTGTTTGTACACGCAAGGCAATAAATTGCTCAGCAAGATCGCCATATCTCTCATCAATTTTGAACATTTGGAGCACAATGGGCAGGTTCTTTAAAGCAGGTCGCGATTTTGGCGATGTAATGAACCAACTGAACTGAATTTGGTACCATATCCATCAGGAGGGTATCCACTAACTTTATCAGTCAATGTCAAGCCTAGTAACTGCCAGAGGTGGCCCAACACATTATCGACTTATCAATTTGTGAATCTCTTTGTCTTGAATTAATCATCCAGTTTTTCTTCAACTCTAATCATTCATTTGCCCCTACACGTACAGTCATGCTCAAAACTATCCTAACGCCCGAATTGAATTTCGCCTGATTCACATGCAACCCACAAAACGCAACTGTCTAGCAGGTCCCCTTATCGCTCCTTGGTACAGTCGTTTGACTATTGAAAATGGTTCCAACAAATCACCACCAGAAAACACTGTTCTGTATCGCAATAACTCAAGATGTAAAGTAATACCACGATACTACAAATATCACGGAACACCTTATCACAGATAAGACTGCCCTTAAGGCTTGTAGCTCACATTTATTACAATAAATGACATACCTGACATTTTACCACTCTCATTATTATTACGTCAGATAGGTAATGCACATTGTAAATTCGTCGAATTCATGATTTACTCTTCAAAGTAACATACCGTACTTATTATTTAACACAAAATAAGATTAAAAATTAAAGGTATTCACGAGCAGCTAATTGAGAATATTTATGAACTTCAAATGACACGACGAACCGTCTCGTTCTGCATATGGATGCAAACTCAGGTCATGCAGACTAAGCAAAGATTTCGTGCCTGACGGAAACTAACAGTCACTCGTGATTAGGCATACAGAGAGTGATATACCTCGATTTTAGACTGAGCCAGTTTGCAAATACCAACTTTAAATTACATAGCGCAAGTATTTTTGCCGGACGCGAATTCCTACCCAGCACCTATTGTCCCTGTTAACGAACGACGAGAGATGTTGAATCTTGGTTCTTAACAAGTAACTTACTTGAATTGCCGTGAGGTAAGGCTTTGTACTGGGCAGGGATTCGAACTCAGAACTTAATCGGATAGATATCGACGCACAATCAACTGTGACATTTCGGGTTTTCTCGGCAGTAGCTAGATGTTTTAACTGAAATGACGAGACGAAACATACATTTTTTTCCTTCCCAAGACTCCAACCCGGCATCTATCGCTATTATATTCTAGAGAAAACGAACGTTAAATATGGGTTTGTTGCACCAGCAGCGACATGTGAGCGTGTTGAAACTAGAAATAATATGACGAAGAGTTCAGTGCTCACTGGGAATACAGCTCCACACATCATATCGCTTTTGACTACACACAAAGATACGTCAGCTTCCGAATTTTTCTCCAGCTCGGCCTAACATCTTGAACTTACAGTGATCTCGCAAATAGTCCTGTGTCTCACTGGGTGTCAAAACGTCACATATCGTTAGTGTTGACAACGAATGAAAATGCATTAAACATTAAAATAATTATCCACCAGCAGATAGGTGTTCTCATGCTAGAGCTTGATAATACATAATGAAATCTATAGTGCCGGGCCAGGATTCGAACCCATTCACGCGCAGTATGTGGAGATGATGAGGAATCTGCAGTTCTGAACAAACAACAAATAGTAGCCGTGCTGTATTCTCACGAAGGGATCAAATTGAGCGTTAAGTACGGTCTAAGTTGCATTCCCAGTTCAGAACCGATTTTATCGACATACAGAAGCTCAGATAAAATATGGACTAAATGTCCTTTGAGCGTTATTTAAGCATCACAAGACTGCACATACATGCAATCGATTTCGAGGTGCAAAGTGTTTATCTTACTTTGGTGACAGGTGGGCATAAGAGATTTCCAAAAACATTTCATCGTACTGAAATAATCTTTTGTCGGAAAGAAACAAGGTAAGTGTTTTATTTGTATATATTTTGTAGGAAACTGTAATCGTGATGGAAGATTATACACCTTAATGTTTGACACAACTGCTAGGAGAAAACGCTGCATCCTAACCAAACCCTGCTGTTCCTCTCCATATCCCCGTAAGACACGAGCAGGGGATTCTCCACGCATACCGCTACACAGCTGTTCCTAGCACACCTGAGATTTGGCAACATCGTCACAAACATTAGGCAACACTGTGACAATGCAATCACTTCCGCCTATGGTACTGAATTGGCTCACTAAATTTACTTGATATTACCTTTCCATTTGAATGGCTCATACTGTATAATCCTTACGTAAACTAAGATACTGAGGCAGAAAATTCAATTTTTTGGCTAAAGAAATGCTATTCTTCACATAAGTGGCAACTTTTATTATCTTTCACGATGCGTTATGAGGCTGAGCGACCAATACCATGATGAGAGTGGTGCAAAGGTAGCAGTGTGTCTGTAACCCGGTGGTACCGCCCATGTCTCGTGTCAGAACGGCTCAATCAGTTGTCAGTTCCAACTGAGGTAGGGACCATCGTGTGCGAGCTTTTTTTTTTAAGGAGCTGCGAATTTCCAGAAAAAATTCTGTATCGAAATCGGAAGAAAACCTTTATACATCAAATCTTCTTGGTAGCTCGACTCAGTAAGTTGTGTTAATCGTCATAGATCATGGCGTTCTGACTTCCAAGCTGATTCGCAATACCAGCGTCTCTGAAGAAATTCGAATCGATCATCAACGATACGAATTTCAATATTGTTCTTCACTTAAGACTCACATTCCAGGGTGATAAGTATGAAGGAAATGAGACTCTTGATTACTCTATGCTAAACTTTCCTGCAGACATGTGCTGACAGTGTCTCTAGCAACTTACTTTTTCTCTGGGTAGCTTCAAATGTGGCAGTTTTGTCGCCTTAAATCCAATTGAATATTCTAAATATCATTTGTGAACAGCGTTCACTTCTCCATTAATTAATTTATGGACCTCAAATGAAGCAATTTGCCTTAGTAGCTATAGAGCAGGTTCTGATAGGAATTGACGCAACCTTTTTCATCCATTTACCATAGAAAATCAAAGAAAGAAACCAAACATTACATTGCATATACTCCCTGTGCCTTGAGTAACACATGTGAATCCATGACAATAATAAATTATTTGAAGAATCTCCTGTGCAAGGAAAAGAACAGAATGGGACGCTTTAATTATAGCGCACTGGATCAGAAACAATGAAATTAATTCTGTGTCACATTGATGTACTGCATTCTAATGTAATAAAATAATCATCAAATAAAAACGGTTTTGTGCCTCCTTTGCTATCAAGAGTGAAACACAAATCGTAGACAGATTTTATGGGTCACTACTCAACAACATTAAAGCATTTTACATGGTTGAGAGTGTGGAGTGGAGCAGATGTTGTCGGCAGAAGGCAGCGCAGTGCCTCAGCCCCCGCCGGTAGGCAGCAAACGGGTCCCAGAGAACTCAGACGCATGCGGTGTTCAGAGGCAGATGCTCGGTAAAGAAATCTTTCGCTAAAACATTGTTGAACCAAACTATTATTACCAGTGTGACACAAAGCGAAATATATTGTAGATTCGCTTGAATTACACGCATAGCTTCAGCACCGAGAGGAAAGGGGCGATAAAAATTTTGTCGTTGTCTGCTTCCGGTCGCCAGACGTCATATTAGCTAGTCTCACGTTTTACCTCAAGACTACGGCCTTAGTCAAGAATAATGTACTAAGACTGAACTCAAGACTTCCTCTGGGAGGTGCCGCAGTCTACAATGTTGCAGATCGAACTTACTGCCGGACACAGTATCCTGAGAGGAGCACGACTGTGTTGTCCACCTTATGTGGACGGCTCGGCGGTCAATGTTTTGCTCTAAGGCTGTATCTACAACACATATTGCATCCTGAACACCTAGAAGAATTAAAATAACAAAAGTAGTTTATGAGAGCAACGTTAACTATGGCGTTCGAAGTATTCATAGTGTTGTGTTCGTGTGTGCAAACGCCTTCCAATGCCCACTCAAGGAGGACAAGGATACAAAGTCTAGCTTCAGTATTATAAAATCGCTACAGTCTGCGGATAAACTCAGACTTGGGTTGATAATTAATTTGAATATTTAGCAATACTATACCCATTGGTGTTAAACTCGTTATTAACCAATGATTCCCACAGCTACAGGGACACTACTTGTGATACTTAGGCAGTGCTATCAGACGAAAAGATCAACCTGACACAAACTGTGGGAAGTTTGTTTTACAAACTTCGTACCAGGATAATGAGCTTTTACGTATTTGGGATGTCTGTGAACGTTGCTGCTTGAGACGATTTAAGACGAAAGTAAATTCCTTTAGCAACGACAATGTTTGAAGAAACCGTCTTAACGGGACTAAATCGTGATTTGTAAATCGTTTACCGGCCGTACTCTACCGCATTTCGCTGATTGGAAGGCAAATAGATTACGGAAAAATGTCACAGAAGGAAAAGGGAGAACGAAATGTCTCCCACTGGAAGGTCATGTTGTCTTATTTAAATGATTACAAAATCAGGTAAAACGACCAGTCAGATTGTCAGTATAAGAACATTACTGTTGTCAGTATGATGTAGCACTGCTCAGGGCCTGTAACGATAAAGGGCCCGTTTAGGTCAGTCATATTGTATAAAGAAGTGGAAGAGAGAGCACCGCTAAATTCCACAATCCGTATGCATTGCAGACACACAGAAATTACTGTTACAGTGTACTGATGGAGCCCAATTAATGAGAGAACTGCGTATTTTCCGGTGAGAGAGAGCACTGGCAAATAATCTTCGCTAAATTAGGTTACTTAATTTGGTGTCACTCTGAGCCAGAATTTATGGCCGGCGGCTGAGTGTAAGGTCAGTGGGCCGGATCCAAGTTTTGCAAGTGCGAAATACTTTCTTACATTATAGAAGCGAATATTAAACTGGAACTAATATTCCAAAAATTTTGAACTTGGATAGCTTAAAATGAAAATCTTTTTCTTTATTGCAAAGGAAAACAATTGATTTTCTAAAACATTCTCTGTCATACACAACTTGAAACAGGTCACGTCGACCAAATCATATGGAAAAATTGCCAGCGGCGTATATCGGCAGGCAGTAAGATCTCTTGGCTTTTGGTTTGGCAGTACTCGACAGCCATTTCTAGGCGCAAGTAATAGAAGAAAGGCAGAGCGTTATTGTTATCAAGTAACGTCTTCATCGATTACTTTAGTTTTAATGTAATCTATGAGTAATTACTCATAGATATTAACATGAAAAGAATTCTGTAGACAGAGAAAGAACCTCTTCTTGGGAAACTACTTGTATAGTGACCAAAAGGCACGAACTGATATTCAAGTACAGTGTTCCAGCAGCGGCATGAAGAAAATGATAGTAATAATGACGGTAATAATCCAATTATCCGGTAACTTCACACTTCCCAGTGGATCTTCACGAACTAAGAAAATATCTGAATTTGTGAACATTTCAAAATGGCTTCACATCGAGCCTATGATGCCTACAAGGGTCTTTACATCCTGCTGACATGAGAATAGCATAATCTCCGCGTCAGAAGCTTGTTTCTACTTAAACATTTAATAGACTCGCGTTTTATCCACCGTGACTACTTTTGTAAGCTCAGCACATCATCCGTAGCAGCTCACTCCTGGGGCTGGGAAATATGGGCACAATGGCCTGGTGGAACTATCACAGGAGCAATGCGTGGGTTCAGACATTTACTTTTAAGAAGCACAAACAGATTTACTTTGCGTCTGGTAACCTCAAAAGAAAGACGTTATAATCCAGAATTCGCAATACAAATCACGTTCCATCATTACCAACTGGGCAGAGCCAGGTTACGTTGGGAAATGACATAGCGGAAGTCATCGTAAACAGAAATACAGTCGCCAGTAAACTTACTTACATTAGAAAATTTTATTTTATTTTATGAACCGATAGCCATTTAAAGGATGGGGCTCTTATTTTACTTGTAATTGATTGAACTAGAGACGTTGAAAAATTTGGTGCTGGACTGTGATTCGAATTCGTTTCTCCTCTTTCGAGGATCTGAATCTCTCGGGACATTATAGTTCAACCATTTCGTCCCTTTTCGCAAGACTGCAACCTTCTCTAGGTCTCCTCCAAAGGTAAGTATGTGGGTCCGAATCCTGATCCAATACAAAAATATTCATAGTTTCAGTTCAAGCCCTATAACGTGCACACCGTCCCGCTAGTGAAAACCAACGTGCGCTTTTAATGTCTATTCATGTGTTGCCAACAATCGCAATAGGTGTCATTATTTCTTGTCAAACACGCACACACCTTACCGTTGGTGAGTAAGCAACTGATATTTAAGCTATATTTGTGGATGCACGGTAGGCGTGTAGTTAGATTGTCGCTTAGGTACAAAAGTTTGTATCCTTAGTTTAGATTCAAACACCTAGCAGCTGGTAAGAAAAACCGATACGTAAATTTGATTTTACTTAATTAACAATACGATTACGTGTTGGGTTCGTATCTCCGTCATATAACTTCACATCATGCACTTAATCTTTAAATGCATGCGCACTTTGTTACTTGAGCATGGAGGTATATCAGACATCTTTCGTGGTTAGTTAACAGGGACGAAATTGTCTTGTTAGGAGTCCCGGTTTATTAAAAAAATTGTCGTCTTTTATTTTCAAGTTTAGATTTCATTACTGGTATTGGCAAAATTCATGACTCTTCATGGATAGCCATCAATATGATATGATTAGATTACATTAGATCAATTCTTGTTTCATAGATCATGAATACGATATTTCGTAATGACGTGTAACGTGTCATTTTAATGAAAGATTTCTTTACATACCATGATTCAATTTCTTTACAACAATTTCTTACTCTCTCTCATTCTTTTTGATTTCTCTCTCTCTCTCTCTCTCTCTCTCTCTCTCTCTCTCTCTCTCTCTCTCTCTCTCTCTCTCTCTCTCTCATACACACACACATTCTTTTTTTCTTTATTTGTTTGTTTTGCTCGACTATCGGCGAGGCATGAAAACGTCTCTGAATGAGCTTCTTAGTTTTTAGTACACTTACGAAATAAATATAAAAATAACTGTGAGAGTTACTGATATATGATGCTTAGTTTTCAGACAGTTCCGAGTATTATTAGTAACCACGCTCCAGTCCCTAAACCTAGTTACAGAAATGCGAATCAGACGCATTACGTATTCCAGGCCGTAGCAACCGCGACTTGGAGACACCAGCTATGGTCACTTCCCAGACCGCTGTACGATCACATCGGTTCGTCTTCTTTCTGCTGGTACTGTAACTGAGATTTGACAACAAGGCAACGTATGTTTGGCAACTCTGTGATCGACCAGTTGCTTCCTGGTGTGCACGGAATTTATCCTCAAAGTTCACTTGATTTTACCTGTCATTTCCATTGAATAATCTGATTTATTATCGCTTTACGTGTAACAAAAGATTGTAAATTTACGGTTTTCAGCCCAGGAAAGTCGTTGCACGTGGAAATCGCAACTAATGTCGTCCTTTAAATAGCGGTTTACGAGTGCTAGACATTATCGATCTCGTAAGAGTAAGCTAAGACACGTACTTCTACGCCAGCTCTATGGTAATGCGCTGACCTGAGAAATAGCATCTGTTATGGTTCGCACTTCCAGTCTCACTGACTGTAACGTTTTTATCCCTTCTGTGAAAGAGCTACTAACAGTCAGATAAAACATCGATAAGGAAATCGCAAAAAAATACTTTCGGCTCATAGTTCAATGGTGAAAACTTACAATGCTGCACAACGGGTAACTCCTCTTCCCGCCGCTGACAAGCAAATTTTGGGTTTCTAGGAATACAAAACTTTACTTATGAAATGCGACATTTGTACTGCACGACGTTTTCAACAAAGAGATGGCGCAATACAGTAGCTCAAGTGGAAAGAAACACTTCCTTTTCAAATTTGTGCATCCTACACTGTTGGCTGTTCTGTGTAGGTGGCAGGTACGTGATTTTATTTCGGTCGAATTTATGCACTGGGTAGTCGAGGCAGCTAGTTCATTGTGATTCGGTCAACCAAGTAAATGAATTTACTGAACCTGCTGCAAATTACTACAGGAAGCCTGTGTGTCAATTCTCATCCAGTGTGGTGCAACGGCGTTACGATAGGAAAATGAGCCACATACTTATAATATGCTTGAATATCTATGGACTGGGTTCGATTCCAACTTCTGTCAATGATTTTAGATAAGAAGAGACAGATTCCATTCTCTTCTGGCTACACCAAGTGAAGAAGATATAATGACATTGTGGTCTGAAATTGACATGAAAAATGATATTCCTTTTCTACAAAGTAGACGTTAGGATGAATCACAATAAAGACTGGAGCGGCGACACGTAGAAACCTTTCTTATACTTGTTATTTATTTCTAGTGACGAAACAAACGCTATGTAGGCTCACAGGACATTTAGTCCATATTTTATCTGAGCTTCTGTATGTCGATAAAATCGGTTCTGAACTGGGAATGCAACTTAGACCGTACTTAACGCTGAATTTGATCCCTTCGTGAGAATACAGCACGGCTACTATTTGTTGTTTGTTCAGAACTGCAGATTCCTCAACGTCTCCACATACTGCGCGTGAATGGGTTCGAATCCTGGCCCGGCACTATAGATTTCATTATGTATTATCAAGCTCTAGCATGAGAACACCTATCTGCTGGTGGATAATTATTTTAATGTTTAATGTATTTTAATTCGTTGTCAACACTATCGATATGTGACGTTTTGACACCCAGTGAGACACAGGACTATTTGCGAGATCACTGTAAGTTCAAGATGTTAGGCCGAGCTGGACAAAAATTCGGAAGCTGACGTATCTTTGTGTGTAGTCAAAAGCGATATGATGTGTGGAGCTGTATTCCCAGTGAGCACTGAACTCTTCGTCATATTATTTCTAGTTCCAACACGCTCACATGTCGCTGCTGATGCAACAAACCCATATTTAACGTTCGTTTTCTCTAGAATATAACAGCGATAGATGCCGGGTTGGGGTCTTGGGAAGGAAAAAAATTAATGTTTCGTCTCGTCATTTCAGTTAAAACATCTAGCTACTGCCGAGAAAATCCGAAATGTCACAGTTGATTGTGCGTCGATATCTATCCGATTAAGTTCTGAGTTCGAACCCCTGTCCAACACAAAGCCTTACCTCACGGCAATTCAAATAAGTTACTTGTTAAGAACCAAGATTCAACATCTCTCGTCGTTCGTTAACAGTGAAAATAGGTGCTGGGTAGGAATTCGCGTCCGGCAAAAATACTTGCGATATGTAATTTAAAGTTGGAATTTGCAAACTGGCTCTGTCTAAAATCGAGGTATATCACTCTCTGTATGCCTAATCAGGAGTGACAGTCAGTATCCGTCAGGCACGAAATCATTGCTTAGTCTGCATGACCTGAGTTTGCATCCATATGCAGAACGAGACGGTTCGTCGTGTCATTTGAAGTTCATAAATATTCTCAATTAGCTGCTCGTGAATATCTTTAATTTTTAATCTTATTTTGTGTTAAATAATAAGTACGGTATGTTACTTTGAATAGTAAATCATGAATACGACGAATTTACCACGTGCATTACCTATCTGACGTAATAATGAGAGTGGTAAAATGTCAGGTATGTCATTTATTGTAATAAATGTGAGCTACAAGCCTTAAGGGCAGTCTTATCTGTGATAAGGTGATATTTGTAGTATCGTGGTATTACTTTGCATCTTGAGTTATTGCAATACAGAACAGTTTTTTCTCGTGGTGACTTGTTGGAACCACTTTCAATAGTCAAACGACTGTACCAAGGAGCGATAAGGAGACCTGCTAGACAGTTGCGCTATGTGGGTTGCATGTGAATCAGGCGAAATTCAATTCAGGTCGTTCGGATACTATTGGGCATGAATGAACATCACGTGTATCGATTTCCATCGCGCTGGGGTAAGTCCTCCGGGGTACGTTTATTCTCCCTAGTGTGTAAATATATTTGGAGCATGTCATTCAAAAACGTTTGAAACGACATAGACGGGAGCGGGTTGTTGTTAGGAGAGCAGAATGTATTAGACTCGCGGATCATGTGGTGTTATTGGCAGAGAGCGAAAGAAGTATGACTGAAATGTTAAAAGAATTGAACAAGAGGCGTGAGTAAATTGGAATGAGAAATAATAAGAAAATCGCAAAATGTCCGGTGATAGGTGCAAGAAAAGCAAGAACAACTATAATGTTAGGCAGGAAGATACACAACAATTTAGTGTTTTTAGATAACTGCGACGTGCTATTATGGACGACATTGGAAGTAATATGGAGGTGAATATACGTATAGCAATTGCCAACGAGACGTTTCATAACAGGAGGCTTTTATGTGGGTGCGTTGATAGGGGATAAAATAGGCCGGCACAGTGAGAAATGAGGTGGTGTTGAGTGGGAGAACAGAGAGAAATTTTAAAGGTAGCAGGATGAGCAAACACAATTGGCATGGACACTGAATGAGAAGAGATTGTTTATTGATGGTATGGAGGAAACGGTGAATGCAAGAAGAAGAAGAAGAAGAAGAAGAAGACGATGAACATACCAGGTGATGGACAGCGTAAGAACAGATAATAGTTGTGAGAAAACAAGAGGGTAACAAATGATGGGACTGCATGGAGAGCTACATGTGAAGACCTGCCCTAGGGCAGAACACTCATGGTGGTGGTGTTGATGAAGAGGAGACTTATGTAGGACATTTTGCAAAACGCCCATTTTCTTGTAATCCAAATTTAAACAAAACATAGGCAACTTATAATTTGTAGTCTATAAATGACCGTGAATTGCGTGACAGATGGAACTTGCCAGTATACCAGTTATTAGGACTTATTCCCACTCCACTGACGTATGGAGCGTGCGAACTGTGGCTGCTTAAAAGCCTCTGTGCGTGCTGTGCTTAGTCTCTTCTGGTCTTCACGCTTCCTACAGTTACAATACGTAGGCGGTTTAAGTATATTCCATTCCTACTTTCATCATGTAACGTCAGTTCTAGAAACTTTCTAATTAGGTCTCCTCGCGATACTTTGCTCTTCCACGGGATAGTCTGTGTCTACCATGAACTGCCCGTTAGTCAGTAAGTGGAATAATTGGTTTTCCGACACATGTCACCATGTTACTGTCGCCCTGTCTCCACGTCAGAGAGACGGAAATTCTGTGTGCCACATTTGAAGATGAGTCTGTAAAGGTTACAAAACTAGTTAATGGAATTACAAATAGTTGAAAAAGTGAGTTTTTGCAGTTTTCCGTATTTACATTCAATGCACTAGTCACAGGCTCTAGGCGATCCTTAGGGGATATGCTTAGTCGGTTGGGAGCGTGATGTGTCCCTCCGAGATTAATTTCACCTGGGCTTTAAGCGACTCACCGGTCAGCATTTACAGAGCTGCCAACTACATCTCACACCGGGAATATTACCAGGATTAGTTTGCATCGCAGCCTACGGAAGAGAACGCAAATCGAACGAGCATTCGCAGTCATTCCCTCCATTGACCACCATTCGCCTATATTCAACAGTTAAGGATTCCTCCGGAAGTATTCCAAGTAGACTTTCTCTGGATATTTTACTTTTGTTTCCAAGCGCCTGCCTGTTCAATTTGATCAGAAACTGTGTGACATTTTCCAACGGGTCAAAAAACCTGTGACCATTCGTGCCGCCCTTCTCTGTATACATTCAGTATCGCCGGGCAGTTGTATCTGATTAAGCAATTTCTTTTGTACACCGATTGTATTTTCCTAGAATTCCACCAACGAATTGCAGCCAGCCACCGTATTTCCCTAAGACTGCGACTATGTGACGGTTCCATTTCAAATCTCTAGAAATTTTTACACCCAGGTATTCATGTGGGTTGAGCGATTGCGAATTTGACTCGCTGCACTATACTCGTAGGATAAGGTTATATCGTTTTGTGAACCGAACGATTTTACATTTCGGGAACATTTAAACTAAGTTGTCATGCTTTGCACTACACTGAAATCTTATGAGGGCGTGGCTTCTTTCAAACAGAACTTTATTACAGGCAACAGCATCATTTGCGGAAACACTGAAGATCCAAATAGACCGCGTAACCACCGCCCCTTCTCCTCTCCAAATTGCTGTCTCAAAACGGTAAGTCCCATATGTAAACCACCTTCAGAAGTTCGTTCACTTTCCGTATCAGTTAATGTGTTAAAAACTTGACCTGAAGAAACATAACCCTTTGCAGTTGAAGACGCTCTGTTGTAAGAGAAGCTAGTTTTTCGAAAACGTCTCAATATTTATGTACTGATCTAGGTGTTGTACAATTCTATAATTTTCAGGTACATTTGGCAACGTATGTGGATACTGTCTGACAAATGTGTTGCGAATAAAGTGAGTAGTAAAGAAGTAATGAAGTGAAACATAGAGCCTGATGCTGACACTTTACTGCACGAACAGCGAAAATGTAGAAGTGATAAAAGTCTTTTTCCTTTCATCATTCTGTCAGGGATGTCAGAGGGGAAAAAAAGTTTCGCCAAGTTTCGAAATTATGTGTGAAGTTTGTTGGAAGTCGCCACGTGCTGCCTTTCACAAATGCTCGGTGAATATAGTCTCGATAATTTGCGCTCCATGAAATTATGCTGCCTTAGACGAGTACGCAGTTTGTAACTTTTAACGCCCGACTTATTGCGTAAACCTATGCCTTTAAATGAAGGACGGAAGGAGGATTGCATTTAATGTGCTATCGATGTCGAGGTCATTAGAGACGGAGCAGGAGTTGGCAATGCGTCAGGGAAGGGTAAAAGAAGTCCGCCGTTCCCTTTCAAAGGAATCATCCCAGCATTTGCTTGGAGCGATTCAGGAAAGTTACGGAAAACGTATCAGGATGGCCGGATGCGGATTTAAACGTCATCCTCCCGAATGCGAGTCTAGTGTACTAGTTGACAGCTCGTCGTGTAGAAGCTAGCGTTGCTGGTGATGGGATTCCGGGTTCGATTCACGGCTGGGTTGCGTTCTCCGCCCGGGAAGTAGGTGTCTGTGATGCCATCATTTCATCATCATTCGTGAAGGTGGCGAAACTGGACTGTGTAAAGTTTGGGGCTTTGTACAGGCGCTGATAACCGTGCAGTTAAGCGCCCCAAAAACCAAACATCATCATCATCATCATCATCATCATCATCATCATCATACTATGTACTAACCACTGCGGCAGCTCGTTCGGTATACATTTAAATGAGCAGATTAAGTCAGCATTTTTAGTATTTACATTGACTTCGTTCTTCATAAATGAAAGCAGGAACTACGACAAGACAAAAGAATTGGGATAACGAATGAGAAATACCTGATTGTGCTTCTGTTTGTAGATGACATGATTCACGTTCACGAAATGACCTCCAAAGATCTATATACCACCTGAACGAAATATGCAATGAATACAACTTTAAAATTTCTAGTAATAAAACGAAAATAAGTGCACTCCGAGGAAAATACTCAGTCATTTTAAAACTAGTTTTGGATAATCCTGCTTTAGAACTGGTCTCTTAATCTTTCACTTAGGCTACGCTGTAAGATCTGATTTTTACTCTGATACTTAAAATAAATTACACAAATTCTAAGCTGTCTGTGACACTATTATCTGAATATTGGGCAATAAAGTACAAAAAGATAGTTCCGAAATTCTATAACGTGGTCCCGGTTCCTGTATTATGCTATGAAAGCGAAAACATGGTTAAAAAAAAGCAAAAAAAAATCACACGGCAGAGATGAGGTTCCTAAGAAATTCGAAGAGCTGCACAACAAGAAATGATTAGGAATGAAGATACTAGAGAAAAATTAAGTATTTTCAACAGAAACTAAAAAATTCAAAAATATCGTGAAGACTGGTGAGAATGCTACGTCCCAGACTTTCCCAAAATATTATGAACTACAAACGGAATGGAAGACGTGATATTGAAAGGCCTCGGACGTGGGAGCAATTTCGTTTGAGAGACTATCCCGCACGGCGACTACTGAAGTACTTATACATTATAGAATTCTTAAGTTATACAAGCAAAATAAGTATGTTTTAATGTAGTTTACGTTCACTGATGCAAAAAAAAAATTTTTCTTGCTTTTTAAAGTGGGCTATGTTCTTTCTCAGAGTTCAAACTGTCTCCATGCCAAATTTGAACAATATCTGTTAAGCGGTTTGGACTCGAAAACGAAACAGACTGTGTTACAAAGCAGAAAAGCAACTGAGAGAAAGAAGCGGCGTCGGTTTCTGCAGGAGGCGGACATCATTTTGTAGGACAATGTTCGGGCACGCTCGGTTCAAGTCGTGACTGATTTGATCGGTATATGGGGATGGGGAGCGCCGCATCACGCACCACACTCATCTACATCTACATTTATACTCCGCAAGCCACCCAACGGTGTGTGGCGGAGGGCACTTTACGTGCCACTGTCATTACCTCCCTTTCCTGTTCCAGTCGCGTATGGTTCGCGGGAGGAAAGACTGTCTGAAAGCCCCTGTGCTCTCTCTAATCTCTCTAATTTTACATTCGTAATCTCCTCGGGAGGTATAAGTAGGGGGAAGCAATATATTCGATACCTCATCCAGAAACGCACCCTCTCGAAATCTGGCGAGCAAGCTACACCGCGATGAAGAGCGGCTCTCTTGCAGAGTCTGGCACTTGAGTTTGTCAAACATCTCCGTAACGCTATCACGGTTACCAAATAACCCTGTGACGAAACGCGCCGCTCTTCTTTGAATCTTCTCTATCTCCTCCGCAAACCCGATCTGGTACGGATCCCACACCGATGAGCAATACTCAAGTATAGGTCCAACGAGTGTTTTGTAAGCCACCTCCTTTGTTGATGAACTACAGTTTCTAAGGACTCTCGCAATGGATCTCAACCTGGTACGTGCCTTACCAACAGTTAATTTTATATGATCATTCCACTTCAAAAAGTTCCGCACGCATACTCCGAGATATTTTACAGAAGTAACTGATACCAGTGTTTGATCCGCTATCATATAATCATACAATAAAGGATCCTTCTTTCTATGTATTCGCAATACATTACATTTGTATATGTTAAGGGTCAGTTGCCACTCCCTGCACCAAGGGCCTATCCGCTGCAGATCTTCCGGCATTTCGCTACAATTTTCTAATGCTGCAACTTCTGTGTATGCTACAGAATCATCCGCGAAAAACCGCATGGAACTTCCGACACTATCTACTACCTCATTTATATATATTGTGAAAAGTAATGGTCCCATAACACTCCCCTGTGGCACACCAGAGATTATTTTAACGTCTGTAGACGTCTCTCCAGTGATAACAACATGCTGTGTTCTGTTTGTTAAAACTCTTCAATCCAGCCACAGAGCTGGTCTGATATTCCGTGGGCTCTTACTTTACTTATCAGGCGACAGTGCGGAACTGAATCTAACGCCTTCCGGAAGTCGAGAAAAATAGCATCTACCTGGGAGCCTGTATCTAATATTTTCTGGGTCTCATGAACAAATAAAGTGAGTTGGGTCTCACACGATGGATGTTTCCGGAATCCGTGTTGATTCCTACAGAGTAGATTCTGGGTTTCCAAAAACTACATGATACTTGAGCAAAAAACATGTTCTAAAATTCTACAACAGATCGACGTCAGAGATATAGGTCTATAGTTTTGCGCATCTGCTCCACGACCCTTCTTGAAGACTCGGACTACCTGTGCTCTTTTCCAATCATTTGGAGCCTTCCGTTCCCCTAGAGACTGGCGGTACACGGCTGTTAGAAGGGAGGGCAAGTTCTTTCTCGTACTGTGTAGAATCGAATTGGTACCCCGTCAGGTCCAGTGGACTTTCCTCTGTTGAGTGATTCCAGTTGCTTTTCTACTCCTTGGACACTTATTTCGATGTCAGCCATTTTCTCGTTTGTGCTAGGATTTAGAGAAGGAACTGCAGTGCGGTCTTCCTCTATGAAACATCTTTGGAAAAAGGTGTTTAGTATTTCAGCTTTACGCCTGTCATCCTCTGTTTCAATGCCATCATCACCCCGGAGTGTCTGGACATGCTGTTTCCAACCACTTACTGATTTAACGTGAGACCAGAACTTTCTAGGATATTCTGTCAAGTCGGTACATAGAATTTTACTTTCGAATTCACTGAACGCTTCACGCATAGCCCTCCTTACGCTAACTTTGACATCGTTTAGCTTCTGTTTGTCTGAGAGGTTTTGGCTGCGTTTATACTTGGAGTGAAGCTGTCTTTGCTTTCGCAGTAGTTTCCTAACTTTGTTGTTGAACCACGGTGGGTTTATCCCGTCCCTCACAGTTTTACTCTACACGTACCTGTCTAAAACGCATTTTACGATTGCCTTGAACTTTTTCCATAAATACGCAACATTGTCAGTGTCAGAACAGAAATTTTCGTTTTGATCTGTTAGGTAGACTGAAATCTGCCTTCTATTACTCTTGCTAAACACGTAAACCTTCCTCCCTCTTTTTATATTCCTATTAACTTCCATATTCAGGGATGTTGCAACAGCCTTATGATCACTGATTCCCTGTTCTGCACATACAGAGTCGAAAAGTTCGGGTCTGTTTGTTATCAGTAGGTCCAAGATGTTATCTCCACGAGTCGGTTCTCTGTTTAATTGCTCGAGGTAATTTTCGGATAGCGCACTCAGTATAATGTCACTCGATGCTCTGTCCCTACGACCCATCCTAAACATCTGAGTGTCCCAGTCTATATCTGGTAAATTGAAATCTCAACCTAAGACTATAACTTGCTGAGAAAATTGATGTGAAATGTATTCCAAATTTTCTCTCAGTTGTTCTGCCACTAATGCTGCTGGATCGGGAGGTCGGTAAAAGGAGCCAATTATTAACCTAGCTCGGCTGTTGCGTGTAACCTCCACCCATAATAATTCACAGGAACTATCCACTTCTAATTCACTACAGGATAAACTTCTACTAACAGCGACTAACTCTCCACCACCGGTTGCATGCAATCTATCCTTTCTACCTGTCTGTACCTTTGTAAAAATTTCGGCAGAATTTCTCTCTGGTTTCAGCCAGCTTTCTGTACCTATAACGATTTCAGCTTCGGTACTTTCTATCAGCGCTTGAAGTTCCGGTACTTTACCAACGCAGCTTCGACAGTTTACCATTACAATACCGATTGCTGCTTGGTCCCCTCATGTCCTGCTTTGCCCCGAACTCGTTGAGGCTGCCGCCCTTTTTGTACTTACCCAATGCCATCTAACCTAAAAAACCGCCCAGCCCACGCCACACAACCCCTGCTACCCGTGTAGCCGCTTGTTGCGTGTAGTTGACTCCTGACCTATCCAGCGGAACCCGAAACCCCACCACCCTATGGCTCAAGTCTAGGAATCTGCAGCCCACACGGTCGCAGAACAATCTCAGCCTCTGATTCAGACCCTTTACTCAGCTCTTTACCAAAGGTCAGCAGTCAGTCCTATCGACGATGCTGCAGATGGTGAGCTCTGCTTTCATCCGGCTAGCGAGACTGGCAGTCTTCACCAAATCAGATAGCCAGGGAGGGTTTCCTCCGATCCATAGCGACACACATCATTGGTGCCGACATGAGCGACCACCTGCAAATGGGTGCAACCTGTACCCTTCATGGCATCCGGAAGGACCCTTTCCACATCTGGAATGACCCACCCCGGTATGCACACGGATTGCACATTGGTTTTCTTCGCCTCTCTTGCTGCCATATCCTTAAGGGGCCCCATTACGCGCCTGACGTTGGAGCTCCCAACTACCAGTAAGACCACCCTCTGCGACTGCTCGGATCTTGCAGACTGAGGGGCAACCCCTGGAACAGTACAAGCAGCCACGTCAGGCCGAAGATCAGTATCAGCCAGAGACAACCCCGGACTTGCGCCCTTCTGAGCTCAGCTTGATTCCTGACGTGAAGGTAGCGTTCTCGCTTTCCGCGTCTGGGTTCCGGGGTTCGATTCACGGCGGGGTCAGGGATTTTGTCTGCCTCGTGATGGCTGGGTGTTGTGTGATGTCCTTAGGTTAGTTAGGTTTAAGTAGTTCTAAGTTCTAGGGGACTGATGACGATAGATGTTAAGACCCATAGTGCTCAGAGTCATTTGAACCATTTGTCGAACTTTGGGGTATTCGGTTCGGAGCTGTTATGGAGATACGTCAGACAATAGACCGCTCCATTCGAACTACCTATACAACTGCCGTAGTTAGGGGTATCTTGCTCTTTCGACATCACTGGCGATGGCTTATATACATGAGCTGTTCAAAAAATATCCGACCTTTTTTAATTGTTGAAATCAACAATGGTATCAGGGCGCGCATGCGCTCATGTTTTCAGGCATATTTAGCACACATACCTGATTTTCTCCACTACTTTGGAACGCTTGCAAGTGGTACACGTTGGATTTAGTATTCTGAGCAAAATGACGTCTTTACATCACATTTGGCTCCAAGCTTGGCAATTCTCAAGTTGAAACCATCGTGTGTTTGTGGACAAAGTAATGGGTACTGCAGGGCTAAAGGAGTGGTACAACCATTTCAAAGGTAGCCGCTAATCAATGAAGACAGAAGCCAGTTAAGGTACGCCCGCAATATCCGCAAATCAGGTCGTTACTGATCCCGCAATATTGCTGGTGAAGCAGAATGGACGAATCACTATCAGAGAAGTTGCAGTCTAATCTAAAAGCCGTAAAGTCAACTAAATAACTAGGTGTTACAATAACTAACGTCCGCCCGCGGTAGCTGAGTGGTCAGCACGACAGACTGTCAATCCTAAAAGACCGGGTTAGATTCCCGGCTGGGTCGGAGATTTTCTCCGCTCAGGGACTGGGTGTTGTGTTGTACTAATCATCATTTCATCCCCATCGACGCGCAAGTCGCCGAAGTGGCGTCAAATCGAAAGACTTGCACCAGGCGAACGGGCTACCCGATGGGAGGCCCTCGTCACACGCCATTATTATTACACAATAACGAACAACTTAAATTGTAAAGAACACATAGAAAATGTTGCGGTTAAGGCTAACCAAAGACTGCGTTTTATTGGCACGACACTTATAAAACGTAACAGACCTACAAAGGAGACTGCCTACACTACGCTTCTCCGTCCTCTTTTAGAATACTGCTGGAAGATGTGGGATCCTTACAAGATAGGACTTACGGAGTAGATCGAAAAAGTCCAAAGAAAGGCAGCACGTTTTCTATTATCGCGAAATATGAGAGAGTGTGTCACACAAATGATACTGGAATTGGGCTGGACATCATTAAAATAAAAGCGTTTTTCGTTGCGACAGTATCTTCTCACGAAATTCCAATCACCAACTTTTTCCTCCGAATGCGAAAATATTTTGTTGACACCGACCTACGTAGGTAGAAACGACCACAACGATAAAATAAGGGAAGTCAGAGCTCGTATGGAAAGACACAGGTGATCATTCTTTCCGGGTGCTATGCGAGATTGGAATAATAGAGACTTGTGAAGGTGGTTCGATGAACAATCTGCCATGCACTTAAATGTGACTTGCAGAGTATCCATGTAGATGCAAGTATAGGTGGTCACATTTTTACTATCCCCTGTATGTGCATATCGCTTCACACGACCTTTGTTACCTCAATGTCGATATCGGCATCATTTTCGAAATATGTGAGCTTACTTATATTATCTGTAATGTTAATATACAACAGGAACAATAAGGCTCCCAACACACTTCCCTCTGGCACAAGTGGTTACTTTTACACGTATAGATGAACTCTCCATTTAGGATGAGATGATGTGTCCCCCCTACAAAAATATTTTATTGGCCGTACTTTATACGATGCAGGCAAACGGTCAACTACAATTGTTGTTTACTGTGCGGTAACCTCTAGCGTATCAGAAGCGGTGTAGGAAAATGTTTTCAAATGAGTATACGCACTCGTATTTCGGCAGGTGCACAGTTTTGCCATTTCAATTTTTGCACGTTTTTACAGATACCTTTTCGAAAATTTCGAGCAAAACAAATCGAAATCTTTATTACATCGCGAAACAATGAAGAAGCAAATGCGGGTTTGTTCGCAAGCCCGAAGCTTTATCTGGTACAAGAATCATTGATTTTAATAAAGTAGCTGTCGATAGGTTTTTTTCGTTGCTAACAAATGTAACTGACAATCACAAACTAATGACTTCTCAAATAACTAATTGTGATGAAACAGGCGTCTCGGTTAATGCTAAAAACCAATCGAACATCGCAGCTTGCAAAGGGAACCGTCCAGTGCGATCGTTAACCTCTGCAGAAAGGGGCGAAACTGCAACCATCCTCATTAGTACGTCAGCAAGCGGAGCTGACATTCCTCCTACGATTATTTTTCCACGAAAGAAGAAGCAGAAAGAATTTGAGTTAGGACTGACAGCAGGAGGTTGCGCTGAGGTCCACAGCACCGCATGGATGGCCACAGAGTCATTCTTTGTATGGTTTCCACAATTAGTGGTATTTTCTAAGACATCAAAGCACGTCCCAGTTCTCCTTATATCAGATGGCCACTCAGCTCATACCACGAACAATGACGTTATGCACTACGCGAGGGAGAGTGGCGTTTCTTCACCAACACATTGCTCTCACAGACTTCAGCCGCTTGATGTTTGTTTTATAAATCCTCGTTATAGTGATCAGCTTCGAAAATGGCTGCGAAGCCACGCAGGGAAAGTCGTAACTATCTTTCAAATTTGAACGCTTTTTGGTTCAGCTTTCGTCTAAAGCGCAACAATGAAAACCGCTATTAAAGGTTTCGAAGCTACTGCAATATGGCCCACGGACCCATCCATATTCAAGACGCACACTTCCTATCGGCTCACACAACTGACAGCGGACGTGATAGGCCGTCAGATGAAGGGGTTATTATATCTGAACAATTGGAATTGCCTCCAACTAGCACACCAGCTGAAAAAGACGACTCAAACGGGCTGGATAATCAAGGGGACGAGGTTTCAGCGAATTGTTACAATGAACTGCCGCCTAAGAATAACAAAGTTATTGGGGCTAATTGTTCTAATCTTGGGTGCTCTTGGATGACAACTGACAACACAACCTCCTCATTTCATATTTCACCTGAGATTCTGATTTTCTTGTCAAAAGTTAACGAAAGCAAGAAAAGAGCGAGACTGAAAAGGGGGAACAACGTTGTTTTAACTGATTCGCCGTACAAAAAAAGAGTTAAAAGTCATTAATGGGAGAAATAGAAAAAAGAACATTGACAAAGAAGAAAGAGCAAACAGAAAACTTTCTGCGAAAGAGAATAAAATTAAGAACTCAAAAACGAGAGAAAGAGCCTGAAGATAAATGGAAGAAAGGAGTAAGAATACTATACTAACGAGAGTGATTATGAGGTAAGTTCTGACTGTCAGTGTGTATATTGTGGTGGGTTATATTCAAAATCAGTTGGAGGTTGGGTCGCTTGTTCCACGTGCAAAAAATGGACACACGATTCTTGTGCAGGAATAGATAGCGAAGATGATGAGTGTCTCCCCGTGTGTGAATTTTGTAAACAGCCTCAAGAAAAGGATACGATACATGAAAACTGTAGTTTGACATTAATACTCACTTTAAACTAAAAAAAATACCGAGCAAGCCAATATTTTCTGCATTTCCGATAATTTTATACGTTTTTGTAATCACTTGTATTTACCACCCCATTCTGCCGCGTGCAAATGTTATAAATTTCTGTTTTTGAGTGAGAAAATATTGTTGTTTTATTTTATGGCAATGTTCTTGTATTTTTGTGATTAATACATCATAATGTGTTCATATAAAGATTTGTAACTCTCTTATTTATCAATTTTGTACATTTAATCAAAGTTTTCAACTGTGTACCCCATTATACCTTGGATACCGCAACATGTCGGATAAGAAAGATAAAAATACAATCACTACTCGTTTCTTCAACGACAATTTAAGCTGTGTTCTGTGGTTCCACCCAGAGTTCATCACGATATATTCCGAAAAAAATCATAGTTAACGAACATTATAAATTGATCTAGAAACGAAGGCAATCACAGTTAACATTTAATAAGGCCACTGGTATCCTTCGAAATGCAACTAATCAAAGTAATGCAGAACGTCGTGGGTCACAGCGGATGGGTGGAATCGAAATATGACATTTACCCACGATCGCTTCTTTTTGTCAATTTGTGCCATTAATTTCTCTACTCCCTAATCTGATTTCGTATCTCCCCATCAGCTATTCGATCAAAACTGTTTTAGCATTCTTCTACACCACCACATTTCGGAAGTTTCTAGTCGTCTCCTGTTTGGGGAACCAGGCATGTTAACTGCTGATTCGCAATATATTTATTCCGAAAGGCAAAAGGAACCCCGAAAACAATGAAAATAATTTTGTTTATTGGTGACTGTACCAGTTTGATTTACACTTAGTGCGAATATGAAAGTATTTTATTCCAAATCCTTATTTGAAGGTACTAAAATGTCGGTTTAAATGGCAGCTTGCTATGTAAGACATGCCCACTTGTTTCTCTGTGCCATCTCTTCTTTGAGATGATAAGCCTAGCGACATTTTACCCGTAGTTTTTGAGCTTTCACCTATTGAATACATTTTTTCTTGTCTCGTAGTCAGTTGTTTGCTACAGTAATAACGTTTCTGAACAAAACAAATGCCAAGATCTACCCACAAAGTTTTCGAGAGAAGTTCTAGAAGACTTGCAAGAAATAAAAAAGTAAATATCATGAAACAAATGTTATGTTTTTGTACAGCATGCATACTATTGGAAAGTGAAAGAAACTCTGAATTTAAATGAGTGCATGTACGACGTTAAATGCAATGCAACTTTAAATTTTCCGTAACTTTTCTAACTAAATGTACCTTTCCTCTCAAACCATTTATCCCAGAACCATGGAATTCTAACGGTCAGTTTTCTTACTCGAGGGCATGAAGAGTCGAGGGATATGAAAGGGAAGCAGTGGTTGGGAAGGGAGTGAGACAGGGTTGTAGCCTATCTCCGATGTTATTCAATCTGTTTGCTGAGCAAGCAGTAAAGAAAACAAAAGAAAACTTCGGAGTAGGAATTAAAAACCATGGAGAAGTTGTATTATAATGAACACTATGGTCTTTTTATTTTTGAAATTTGCCTGCAAAACCTCTCTTTCAAAATTTTTCTAAAAATTTCAGTATTAATATATTATTCATGAAAAATTGTCAGCTTGTTGGAAAACAGTGGAAATGCATGTAAGTAATGTTTTGTGTTTTACAGTTAATATAACACAACTTAGAATAAGGATCATATAAATAGATCAGTTAACATGGTGGAGATGGAAGATACGTTCTCACCGTGAATATTGTGTTTAAAAACAAATGAATATTTTCAAATCAACAGCTCATTTCATGAAGTCATAACTAGAAGTGAATAATCTCCACAAAAATTGGTAAGTTAATTACTTTGGTGCAAGAAAGTCTCCATCATTAAGGAGAACGATGTTTTCAATAACTTGCCGGCAGCCACAAAAAGCTTTACTACTGACAGATTTCAGTTTACGAGGAGCCTAAAGGATTTCTTGCTAACCATCTCTTCCGACACCATTAATGAATTGAATTATTTATTAGAACTAGCGCGCGCGCGCGATTGAGTGTGTGTGTGTGTGTTAGAGAGAGACAGAGAGAGAGAGAGAGAGAGAGAGAGAGAGAGAGAGAGAGAGAGAGAGAGAGAGAGAGAGAGAGAGAGAGAGAGAGTGAGAGAGAGAGGGGGGGGGTCAAATAATACGTGTACAATCAGAAGTGTGACTAAATTTTCATTCCTCGTTCATGATCAGTCCATTTGCGGTCTGTGGATAGTAAATTAGCATATTATTTTCCCATTGAGTATCTCCCCATTATGGATCAATTTCAATGGAAAGTACATATAATCTAACCCTCTTGTCTGCCCCACTTCTGTTGAAGGTTACACATCACACAAATACCTTGTTGTTGTTGTTGTTGTCTTCAGTCCACAGACTGGTTTGATGCAGCTCTCCATGCTACTGTATCGTCTGGAAGCTTCATCTCCCAGTACCCACTGCAACCTACATCCTTGTGAATCTGCTTAGTGTATTCATCTCCTGGACTCCCTCCTCGATTTTTACCCTCCACGCTGCCCTCCAATATTAAATTCGTGATCCCTTAATGCCTCAGAACGTGTCCTACCATCCGACCCCATCTTCTAGTCAAGTTGTGCCACAAAGTTCTCTTCTCCCGTATCCTATTCAATACCTCCACATTAGTTATGTGATCTACCCATCTAATCTTCAGCATTCTTCTGTAGCACCACATTTCGAAAGCTTCTATTCTCTTCATGTTCAAACTATTTATTGTCCATTATTCACCTCCATACGTGGCTACACTGCATACAAATACTCGGAGAAAAGACTTCCTGATACCTAAAGCTATACTCGATGTTAGCAAATTTTTCTTCTTTAGAAACACTTTTCTTACCATTGACAGTCTACATTTTATATCCTCTCTACTTCGACCGTCATCAGTTATTTTGCTCCCTAAATAGCAAAACTCCTTTACTACTTTAAATGTCTCATTTCCTAATCTAATTCCCTCAGCATCACCCACCCTAATTCGATTACATTCCATTATCCTCGTTTTGCTTTTATTGATGCTGATCTTATATCATCCCTTCAGGACACTTCATTCTGTTCAGCTACTCTTCTAGGTTCTTTGCTGTCTCTGAATTACAAAGTCATCGGCAAACCTCAAGGTTTTAGTTTCTTATCCATGGATTTTAATTTCTACTCAGAATTTTTCTTTTGTTTCCTTTACTGCTTGCTCAATAAACAGATTGAATAACATTGGGGATAGTCTACAACCCTGTCTCATTCCCTTCCCAACCACTGCTTCAATTTCATATCCCTTGACTCTTATAACTGCCACCTGCTTTCTGTACAAATTGTAAATTGAATTCGCTCCCTGTATTTTACCCCTGCCACCTTCAGAATTTGAAAGAGAGTATTCCAGTCAACATTGTCAAAAGATTTCTCTAAGTCTACAAATGTTAGAAACGTAGGTTTGCCTTTCCTTAATCTACTTAATAAGGTAAGTCGTAGGGTCAGTATTGCCTCACATGATCCAGTATTTCTACGGAATCCTAACTGGTCTTCCCTGAGGTCGGCTTCTACCATTTTTTCCATTCGTCTGTAAAGAATTTGCGTTAGTATTTTGCAGCTGTGACTTATTAAACTGATAGTTCGCTAATTTTCACATCTGTCAACACCTGCTTTCTTTGAAATTGGAATTATTTCATTCTTCTTGAAGTCTGACGGTATTTCGGCTGTCTCATGCATCTCGCTCATCAGACGGTAACGTTCTGTCAGAGTTGGGTCTCCCAAGGCTGTCAGTAGTTCTAATGGAATGTTGCCTACTCCCGGGATCTTGTTTCGATTAAGGTCTTTCAGTGCTCTGTCAAACTCTTCACGCAGTATGTCATCTCCCATTTCATCTTCATCTACATCCTCTTCCATTTCCATTAAATTGTCCTGAAGTACACTGCCCTTGTATAGATCCTCTATATACACCTTCCACCTTTCTGCATTCCCTTCTTTGCTGATAACAGGGTTTCCATCTGAGCTCTTGATATGCATACAAGTGAATCTCGTTTCTCTTTTAAGGTCTCTTTAATTTTCCTGTAGGCAGTATCTATCTTACCCCTAGTGATATGCGCCTCTACATCCTTACGTTTGTCCTCTAGATATCCCTGCTTAGCCATTTTGCACTTCCTGTCGATCTCATTTTGAGACATTAGTATTTCTTTTTGCCGGCTTAATTTACTGCATTTTTGTATTTTCTCCTTTCATAAATTAAATTCAATATATCTTCTGTTACCCTCTTTCTCTGCACATGTCAAGTTCCGTAGGCCCAAATTGAGGAGCAAATCTTCAAGGTCATGGAACGTGTCAGTATCTACATCTACATCCGTACTCCGCAAGCCGCCTAACGGTGTGTGGCGGAGGGTACCCTGAGTACCTCTATCCGTTCTCCCTTCTATTCCAGTCTCGTATTGTACGTGGAAAGAAGGATTCTCGGTATGCTTCTGTGTGGGCTCTAATCTCTCTGATTTTATCCTCGTGGTCTCTTCGCGAAATATAAGTAGGAGGGAGCAATACACTGTTTGACTCTTCGGTGAAGGTATGTTCTCGAAACTTCAACAAAACCCCATGCAAAGCTACGGAGCGTCTCTCCTGCAGAGTCTTCCACTGTAGGTTATCTATCATCTCCGTAACGCTTTCGCGATTACTAAATGATCCTGCAACGAAGCGCGCTGCTCTCCGTTGGATCTTCTCTATCTCTTCTATCAAACCTATCTGGTGTGGATCCCACACTGCTGAGCAGTATTCAAGCAGTGGGCGAACAAGCGTACTGTAACCTACTTCCTTTGTTGTCGGATTGCATTTCCTTAGGATTCTTCCAATGAATCTCAGTCTGGCATCTGCTTTACCGACGATCAACTTTATATGAACATTCCATTTTAAATCACTCCTAATGCGTACTCCCAGATAATTTATGGAATTAACTGCTTCCAGTTGCTGACCTGCTATTTTGTAGCTAAATGATAAGGGACCTATCTTTCTATACATTCGCATCACATTACACTTGTCTACATTGAGATTCAATTGCCATTCCGTGCACCATGCGTCAGTTCGCTGCAGATCCTCCTGCATATCAGTAAAATTTTCCATTGTTGCAACCTCTCGATACACCACAGCATCATCTGCAAAAAGCCTCAGAGACTTTCCGATGTCATCCACCAGGTCATTTATGAATATTGTGAATAGCAACGGTCCTATGACACTCCCCTGCGGCACACCTGAAATCACTCTTACTTCGGAAGACTTCTCTCCATTGAGAATGACATGCTGCGTTCTGTTATCTAGGAACTCCTCGATCCAAGCACACAACTGATCTGATAGTCCGTATGCTCCTACTTTGTTAATTAAACGACTGTGGGGAACTGTGTCAAACGCCTTGCGGAAGTCAAGAAACACGGCATCTACTTGTCAACCCGTGTCTAAGGCCCTCTGAGTCTCGTGGACGAATAGCGCGAGCTGGGTTTCACACGGCCGTCTTTTTCGAAACCCATGCTGATTCCTACAGAGTAGATTTCTAGTCTCCAGAAAAGGCATTATACTCGAACACAATACGTGTTCCAAAATTCTACAACTGATCGACGTTAGAGATATAGGTCTATAGTTCTGCCCATCCGTTCGACGTCCCTTATTGAAAACGGGGATGACCTGTGCCCTTTTCCAATCCTTTGGAACGCTTCGCTCTTCTAGAGACCTACGGTACACCGCTGCAAGAAGGGGGCAAGTTCCTTCGCGTATTCTGTGTAAAATCAAACTGGTATCCCATCAGGACCAGAGGCCTTTCCTCTTTTGAGCGATTTTAATTGTTTCTCTATCCCTCTGTCGTCTATTTCGATATCTACCATTTTGTCAACTGTGCGACTTCAAGAGAAGGAAGCACAGTGCAGTCTTCCTCTGTGAAACAGCTTTGGAAGAAGACATTTAGTATTTCGGCCTTTAGTCTGTCATCCTCTGTTTCAGTACCATTTTGGTCACAGAGTGTCTGGACATTTTGTTTTGATCCACCTACCGCTTTGACATAGGACCAAAATTTCTTACGATTTTCTGCCAAGTCAGTACATAGAACTTTACTTTCGAATTCATTGAAAGCCTCTCGCATAGCCCTCCTTACACTACATTTCGCTTCGCGTAATTTTTGTTTGTCTGCAAGGCTTTGGCTATGTTTATGTTTGCTGTGAAGTTCCCTTTGCTTCCGCAGCAGTTTTCTAACTCGGTTGTTGTACCACGGTGGCTCTTTTCCATTTCTTACGATCTTCCTTGGCACATACTCATCTAACGCATATTGTTCGATGGTTTTGAACTTTGTCCACTGACCCTCAACACTATCTGTACTTGAGACAAAACTTTTGTGTTGAGCCGTCAGGTACTCTGTAATCTGCTTTTTGTCACTTTTGCTAAACAGAAAAATCTTATTACCTTTTTAGTATTTCTATTTACGGCTGAAATCGTCGATGCAGTAACCGCTTTATGATCGCTGATTCCCTGTTCTGCATTAACTGATTCAAATAGTTCGGGTCTGTTTGTCACCAGAAGGTCTAATATATTATCGCCACGAGTCGGTTCTCTGTTTAACTGCTCAAGGTAGTTTTCAGATAAAGCACTTAAAAATATTTCAATGGATTCTTTGTCCCTGCCACCCGTTATGAACGTTTGAGTCTCCCAGTCTATATCCAGCAAAATTAAAATCTCCTCCCAGAACTATAACATTTCCCTAAGGGGCTCCATCACTAGCCTAACGTTGGAGCTCCCAATAACTAATAAACCCCTCGCCCCGTGTGCCTGCTCGGACCTTGCTGAAGGAGCAGCCACATGTCCATTCACAGGCAGAGCGGGCGATGCCACACGGCCAGCCTCCACATTGACCCTCCGCCTCGTGCGCCGCGAACGCCACTGAACCCGCCACTCCCCTTGGGGAGAGGGTGGCCCAACCGCGCCCGGTACCCGCGAAGATCTCTCGACAGCAGGGACAGTGGGTGAAGCATCTAATACCTGGGGTGCACCATGCGACGCACCAGACTCCCCACTGCCGCTACACTCCGAGGCAGCAGCCTGAAGACGGCTGACCGCGGCCATCAACACGCTCAGCTGTTCGCGAAGAGTGGCCAGCGTCCGTACACAGCAGTCACACATCCTATCCATCCTAAGGAATCAATTTACCGAAGAGACTTAATCAACTTTTAAGTAGACTGCTAATTCACTAAAGGCGATTGATTACTGACTAAACTGTGATTGCTAACCACTTCTTGTGGAAAACAATGAAAATAGCACTACCTGTCTCTGGACTGTATTCAAAACAAACACTAGCACTACTGGCACTATGGCTGACTACAAGGACTCTCTCTGACTGTATTCAAAACAAACACGAAATCTATGTAACACTATTACTAGCACTCGACAATTAAAGCTTCCTAAAAGCAAAAACACACGGAAGAAGAAGTGACAAGTAAGAAAAATAGAGTTAATACTTAAATTAAGGTAGCTCGCTGCACAGCAGACGTGAAGCAGCCGGCGGTTAGGGCGACACATGAACTTACAACAAAAAAGTAATAACAGATAGAAATACATGTTCATGAACCTGAGAGAAAATCAGTCCATAAGTTTAAGCAAACGCTATTAGCAGTACAATGAGAATCAGCTTAATTTTTCAATTAACTCCTCGACAGAATAAAAGGAGTGACCCATGAGGAAACACTCCAGTTTCGATTTGAAAGCGCGTGGATTACTGCTAAGATTTTTGAATTCGAGTGGCAGCTTATTGTAAATGGATGCAGCAGTATACTCACACATTTTTGCACAAGAGTTAACGAAGTCCGATCCAAATGGAGGTTTGATTTCTCCCGAGTATTAACCGAGTGAAAGCTGCTTATTGTTGGAAATAAACTAATATCGGTAACAAGAAACGACAATAAGGAATATACATATTGAGAGGCCAAGGTCAAAATACCCAGACTCCCTGAACAGAAGTCGACAAGAGGTTCGTGAACTCACACCACTTTTTGCCCGAACCTCCAGTTTCTGAGCCAAAAATATCCATCTAGAATGGGAAGAGTTACCCAAAAACATAATACCATACGACATAAGTGAATGGAAATAAGCAAAGTAGACTAATTTACTTGTCGAAGTATCACTCACTTTCGGCACCGTTCCAATAGTGAAAATGGCAGTATTAAGTCTTTGAACAAGATCCTGAACGTGGGCTTTCCACGACATCTTACTATTTATTTGAACACCTAGGAATGTGAACCGTTCAGTTTCACCAATCATATGCCCATGCTGTGAAATTAAAACGTCAGGTTTTGTTGAATTGTGTGTTAGAAAATGTAAAAACTGAAGCTTACTGTGATTTAACGTTAGTTTATTTTCTACAAGCCATGGACTGAGGTCATGTACTGCACTACTTGAAACGGAGTCAATGTTGCACCCAACATCCTTTACTACCAAGCTAGTGTCATCAGCAAACAGAAATATTTTAGAGTTACCCGTAATACTTGAGGGCATATCATTTATATAAATAAGGAACTGGAGCGGCCCCAACACTGATCCCTGAGGAACCCCCTCCCCCTTGACAGTACACCACTCAGATCCCCCATCACACTGTATTACGTTCCCCCATTTCTGTACATCGTTCCCTAATGCTCTTCCTGAAACACTGTACAACTTCTGATTCTGTCAGTTCTTTCAGGTCCCATCTCCTTAAATTCCCAACTTTTTCCAGTTTCTTCAGTTTTAATCTACAGTTCATAATCAATATATTGTGATCAGAGTTCACATTTGCCCCTGGAAATGTCATACAATTTAAAATCTGGTTCCTAAATCTCTGTCTTACCATTATATAATATATATGAAATATTGCAGTATCTCCAGGTCTCTTCCACGTATACAATCTTCTTTCATGATTTTAGTGTTAGCTATGATTAAGTTATGCTCTGGGCAAAAACCTACCAGGCGGCTTCCTCTTTCATTTTTTACCCCCATTCCATATTCACCTACTACGTTTCCTTTTCTTCCATTTCCTACTGTCGAATTCCAGTCACCCATTAATATTAAATTTTCATCTCCCATCACTATCCGAATGATTTCCTTTATCTCATCACACATTTCATCAATTTCTTCATCATCTGCGGACTACTTTTACGGCTTTGGTAGGCGTGGGATTCGTGGCTATCTTGGCCACAACAATGCGTTCACTATGCTGTTTGTAGTAGCTTACCCGCATTCCTATTTTTATTAATTATTAGACCTACTTATGCATTAGCTTCATATTAGCCTTCCTAATACTAAAATCTATATCCGATGTTAACAATGACGCCGGTGGATGGACTATCAGGAAATTACTGACCGTCGAGAAAGTCACAAATATAACCGACAAGCTAATGGGCCCTTCACAGGAAAAGGTTTTTTGCCAGAAAACGGGGAAAATTGAAACCCAGCAAATGAGTAAAAAAATGTATATTCACTGACAAAAAAAATAGTGTACGCACACAACTTACACAACAATAGTCTGGGATTACTCTATTACGTAATACAGTTTTTGTGATTGTATCTTGCAGCTTTAGTTATTTTTAATTAAAAGAGGCTTTAAAAGGACAGAAAGAACGTGTTGGACTACGCTACAGATCGTTCTGTTAGCACAGTCTTTACTTTGTAATCACTTTCGTTGACTTCGGCAACTCTCAACAGAAATCTCCAACCTAACCGAGACAATGTGCTACGATACAGCCGAGATCATGACAAGAGAATGGGCTACATCACATTCGAAGTAAATGTATATAGGTAAGGATCCCCATGACCTGTATACGTCTGTTATAAAAAATCTCCAAGCCACTCTCCTCAAATAGACCGCAATCTTCTCTTGACCTTCAACTGTTACTATTTCAGAATTAAAAACCAGATTCAAAGAAAATTTGGCTACAAGGCACAAAACTAGAAAAATAAAAATAATAAAAGTGAGAACGTGAAACATGTTAGCAATAACCATAAACAGGAGATTTACAGAAAATATAATTGAGAAAGGAAATCATTAATATCGACCGTTTAGGAACTCTAGGCTACGAAATGGATAAAACCACATATCGAATAAGTGGTGGAAGAGTTAGTGTGTTTTAAGATTAAATCCAAACAAGAATTAGAGAAAAATATATCGAAGCAAGGCCTCTATTACGAAAAATTGCTAAATCTCGAGACAAATTGTGTCCTTCTGTATTACATGAAATGTTTTGGCCCCTAGTACGGATGAAACAGTATCTGCAGTATCAACAGGAACTTCGGACATGTGTTTCATATTTCATCCAAGCCTGCAGTCTATAAATATTTAAACAAAATACTAAAACAAAATACCACTACAGGGAATTACTTACGAAGTAGTTCTTGGTAAAGAAACACAGGACACAATTACGTATGTAGGCTTAATACGAACTACAACTGTGTTTATAAATCGCTATAGTTGCCTTGGACTAACGACGAGCAAATATCAATATAACCTGTACGCTTTTCAAAGCTGTTATGCATGAAAAAGCCAAACTACGTATCGTGAACAAAATACAATTTAACACCGAAACAATGACATTAGCTGACAATGGGAACAGACTTTAGTCAATGGGCACTGTTGAAAATTTGTGCCAGACCAGGATTAGCACCCGAGTCCCCTGGTTACGAGGGAGAAGCAATGATCACTGTGTCCGAATTACACAGTGGTCAACAGAATAGCACGAACTGCCCGAGCATGCCGTTCTTTAGATCCAAATTCTCAATTTCTCCATAGACTGCTAATGCACTGCTCCTTGAACATAATCCTCCTCCCTTTAATTATACAGTACATGGCCAAAAAAACAGACACCGAATATATGCAAACTTGGCCTTACGAACATTGCAGACGTCGTCTATGTAACACACGTCAAACTTCAAAGAATTTACCAATTCGTTGCATTGTTTACTATAGACCACAAATCAAGTAACGTAAAAAAAGCACTGCGTCTATTGAGATCATGATTCAGAGTTAAAAAAAACTAAGTCGCCTACATATTACAGTTGCTGCCGAAAGAGGAGAACCATTATTTTCCCACAAAAGGAAATATAGTTAAAATTACGCTTCTATTTCGGTTAGTTTATGCGGTTACTAAAATTTGCAGTGAAAGTTACATAGTGGACTCTACCCTCCCCCCACCAGAAACGTAGTTATCGTGGCTGTTGTGAGACTTTTGTACACAGTTAGAGAAAGTGTGTTAAATGTGGCGCGGACGGAAACGCTAGGCTACGCTACAGGGCAATCTGCTCGCACAACGTTTAATCGGCATTCATAATCGTTGGCGTAAACAACTCTCAATCAAATTACCACCTTCCAACCTAACTTAGATCTCGGGCTACACTACCAATCGGCCTGTCATCACAACCAAAAATTCATTGAGGGGGGTGGAGGGATTTCCTGTAGCTTTCTCTAATGTATCTCTAGGCAAAACTGCCAGTTTTGTCAGACTCAACAGCAAGATTTACCAATGGTAAACACTTTTGAGACGGCTCGTAATTTTAGAATAGTCCTCTTCGTCTTACTTGGCATAAATTGTTCGCTGGCGTCCCAGCAGCTAGCTCCCTCAGTGTCTGCTTCTGCCATCGCACCACGCTAGTCTGCTGTTGTCCTAGCAGACCGAACGCACCGCACATCCGATACCTTCGGAACCACTCACTGGCCAGTTAGCAACTGAGCGGAACACTGTTTACATCGTGAAAGGAAAACTATGCAAAGATGTACACTTAAATGGCACGACTGAGTAGCACACACACAGTAATATCTGAGGAATGTCCTTCGACACGCGCAGAACGAAAGTCTTCTCGCGAACGTACAGCGTCTCTGAAAAAAAATCTCGTGACTATATTCCGGCGTTACGGCCAGGTTCTCATACAAATGAGCAAAAAAGGGTACATTTGAAATTCTTTTTGAGACAATGAAAATACATTCGAAAGATCTGTTTGGGAATTACGAGTGATAATACTATGAGCTTAATTTTAGATTTTCAATAAAAAATGGCGCCCGTAATTATGATTTGATCAAGGGCCTGCGAGACTGGAGTACGCAGAGCGCGTGCAGTGTGGCACCTCATATGTTACCTGAATTCAAAAATGGGTAACATCAGTTGATACTACATTATTCCTCTGAAATTGAAAATGGATAACATCAGTCGATAAAACATAAAATTTATGGGAGCGTATACCTAACCGCAATGAAACAACCTTAAATTTAACGATACAGTGCTAATTCGAACTTTGAGTTCGATTTTTGAGGGTTTGTTTCACTCCTTATGCCTACACAAAAATTAGTTAATATTAACAAATGTCATATTATAGCTATAAGTTCCTAAGAAAAGTGTTTACTTTTAGGGGTCAGAGGTAGATGTTAAGAGAACGAACCACTTTTAATTTGTGCTGCATGCCGTTCTGAGAAAATAGTTACCCGAAAAAAATGTGTTCAAAGTTTAGGGAAAACATTTAGTTATATTATTACTTCGATTTGCATGAACTGAGTGTTACATATATATTTTTAATGTCGCTGAAAACGAATCTGAAGTCAGATTTTCAATATTCAAAACAGCTAATCCAATACGGAGGGCAACCGATTATGTTTTGACCAATTTTTACCAAAAATGTATTTTCGTTATTTACGTTTAGTCTGCAAGTCAAGGAGTATTTATCAACCCTTCCTCTACCTCTGATTGTTCCTAGACAGCAACTTCCTGTTCTTCTTGGCAGGAAAAGCCGATCTGTCAAAGCTGGATATGCAGCACTCGGCAGCCTGCACTTGATATTCGTCCGTATTTTCGGTGAGTATGTTTGCATGCATTCTGCAGTATGAATCATTTTGAGCACGTGCGACACGGGACGAGTTATCATCTACATCTATATGGATACCCTGCAAAACACATTTAAGTGCCTGGCAAAGGGTTCATCGAATCACCTTCACAACTGATAATTAATTGAAACCCTCAGCTGCCGACAGGTGTTGTTGATATACTTCGATGGGGACAGCTGAAAAGTGTGCCCCTACTGGGACTCGAACCCAGAATCTCCTGCTTACAAGGCAGACGCTCAATCCATCTGAGCCATCGAGGGCACACATGAACAGCACGACTGCAGGAATTTATCCCTCGCACGCTTCCCGTGAGACTCACATCCCCAACCGTCCACAATCCGCATACGTAATGTACTTAATAGGTATTTGTCCATCCACTCATTACTTTCTCACACTAAGGTGACGATTCCCGTAAGAGTTCCGGCAACCTGTGCGCATTCGCACAGACGAAGGTCAATGGCTGGGTAACGTTTAACCATAGATATGAAGATAGTAACTGCTCTCGAAAGAACAGGCGCCACTGACGACCTTGCAACTCTTCTAGAATACATGATAGACCGGCCGATGTGGCCGAGCGGTTGTAGGCGCTTCAGTCGGGAGCCACGCGACCGCTACGGTCGCAGGTTCAAATCCTGCCTCGAGCATGGGTGTGTGTGATGTCCTTAATTTAGTTAGGTTTAAGTCGTTCTAAGTTCTAGGAAACTGATGACCTCAGATGTTAAGTCCCAAAGTGCTCAGAGCCATTTGAACCATCAGTCCCTATGTTTACACACTACTTACAGTAACTTATGCTAAGGACAACACACACACAACCATGCCCGAGGGAGGACTCGAACCTCCAACAGGGGGAGCCGCGCGAACCGTGACAAGGCGTTGGACACATGGCGGGTACCCCGCGCGGCTCATGGCAGCCGTGACACTGCTTCAAACAATGGACTGTAGAAACTTTTGTAAAGCACGGATTAAAAAAAAAAACTTTCTGTTCCAAGAGTCTAGACAAGTACACCTTTAAAAAATGCAACTACAAAGAAATTGAATTTTCGAACGTTTTGAATGAGAACCTGTCCTTATGGAACACCGTTGATCAAATGTCACAGGGATTATATACTCAGGTTTCACATGTGGATTAACACTTTCTAATCAATATCCGGAATGAGCAGGGCTTAAAACTTTGAAGAGTTAAATTTCAAGGGCCGTTCTCTTGTATGCAAATAGTTTCACAGTAGAAATTTCTCTACTTTTATTTATTAATTAATTTATTTATTTTTTGCTGTAGGTAAAGAAGGATAGCATTGTGAGGAGGGGGAAGGGGGGGGGGGAGGAATCTCGCCTCTCCCACCTTGGAATTCTCAGTACAGAATTTTTATTCATTACGAGATTCTTAGCCACTTGCAGAAGTGATTTCGAGTGATTCTGCAAAACTTTTCCTTTAGCCAATCGTAGCAACTATAGGATTCCGTTCCTGCTGCATGACATGTCTCGGAACTTAAAGTGACCAACTCATTTGCATAAAGAGCTAGCTTATCATCCGCTTCTTTACTTGCGTAGACCGTTCATGGTCTGCAAAGAATTTTTTTCTTTAATCGTTTTTTTATGTCTTTTATAAACTGCAACACTTTCTAAACTTTCTAAACTTAGCGCCGTTGAAGCATGGTCTTTTACTGAATGATCAAAAAGCAATGCTGACAGCTGGAGTCCAAGGTTTTTGTTAATCAAGCCGTTTGTATTCTTGTGGTGATATCTCCGTACAGTCTTTCATTCCCTAACGCATATTTCTTTATATCTAATTGAGAAGTGAAATACCGGTTTTCATAGATGCAGATTTAAAATATTTTAATATAACGCAATAAATATTTCATTAAAATTTTCATCCCCTTATGCTCGAAGTTCCAAAACCAGAAAAACACGTAGTTTTTAAAAATTGTAACATATTAGCCGAATACGAATTGTCAGATATATTTAGCAATCCTTTCATAATGAACCATTTTCTGAAACATCTCACACCCTTTAGGGGTTGGGTTTTCAAAAACAATTAAACACGTATTCTTCTATTTAGAGCCGAGGAGCCAAATTCAAATCTTCATCCATTTAATTCTAAAAATGCTTTCATAGTGAAATATTTCATAAAACATTACATCCCCTATTTCACTCTATTAGTGAGTTAAATTTCCAAAAGCAACGAAACACATTTTTTTTACATCCAACCGAGATGTCAAATACCTATTTTCATAGATGTAGCTATAAAAATACTTCAGTAGTTCTTTAATAATGATTTATTTTCAAAAAATCTTCACTAATTATTTTATCCCCCAATGGAAGAATTTCGGAAAATGCTAAAAACCTGTTTCTTTTTTGTATCTGACTGAGACACCAAATGTCAATTTTCGTAGTTTTGTAGTTATAGCTTCAATAGGGACATAGGGACATATTTAAAAAAAAGACTTTCAACCCATGTTTCACCCCCATAGGAGTGAAATTTCGAACAATCTCTTCTTAAATGATGCTTTCAGCGTAAGATTTACACCTTCATCAAATTTCAAGTCCGTATACTTTGCAGGTTGGGCTGGAAGGCTATGGGTCAGTGAAACCTGTGCCCCTATTGCACCTTCTTGGAGGTTGTAGTTCCAAAAACAGTGAAACACGTAGTTTTCTATAACACAATATTCATAGATTTCGCTTTAAAAACTCTTTCGCACTGAAATACTTTCATAAAACATTACATCCTATATTCCACCCTCTTAATCGTTGAATGTATCAAAAACAGGTTTTCATATATTTCATGAAACATTTCATCCTCTGTGATATGGGGTATGGTAGTGACACACCAAAATCACAATAGTAATCCGTTGTAGTTGCTACATATTTTATTACAATCAAAAGCATTATAAAATCACAAGGCCAGATCAGTTGGACAAATAATAAATAAATTTCGTTAAGTGGAACGAGACCCGTAAAACTTGAAATTTGAATATGACTAGGTATATATACTTAGGTAAAGCTTTACTTAAATAGCACAAATGTCCATAAAATTCATAGCAGAACTCTCACTACTTGCAATCAGGGGAGAAACAGATTAAGCGTAAGAATACAGATATTTAACGTTCGGCTTGCCAACTTTCCTAAACAAAACTGTATAAAAATGACTAAAACAATTAAGGGGGTCCTTTAATTTTGACTAAACGGACCTTCAAATTTACTTACTCAGTTGATTAATCAACAATATTCTTAGAATGATTACAACTAGAACATGACTATATGACAATACCCTTAAAATAAGGTTGCTTCAATATTTCGTGTGAATTGGCGATAGACGCGAGCAGACCAAGGATTCAAATCAATACAAGAGATCCACGAGGCAGAGAATGACATGGAAATATACTCAACATGGCAATGCAATTGAACTTTGGATGCTATAGTTCAGCACCGGAAAGATGGAATCACGCAAAAGTGACAACATAACCCAAGATGTAAAGGAGAGGACATGGCCTCAAATATCTCTCTGCCGCCGTGGTGCTCTGCTCCCAGTATGCTAGCGTCGACCGCTGCCAGTTATCTCTAACACAACACACATCAAGAGCAGACAATTTTCTGAGACATAAACTACACAACCCTATCTGGAGAACAGGTGAGCAATACAACTGGACTGAAACCAATGAGCCTCCGTGAGTTACTTGGCCAGTGCCAGCCCTTAAACTTTGATTAATAAGATCGCTAAAAATCATACCGAAGTTAAGATGACGAGACTTATCTCCAGGTTCGCCATATTAGTGGCAGAGACAATAAATTGGCGACGCTCTTATCCGTATGTTCGCGGCAGAGTCTGGGGAAGGCAAGGGCCACGTGGAGCCGGATCTGGGGGTCAATTTCCTTCTCTCCGAGACACCCGGCTTCTTCTGCGACTTAGCCGGCAAACAGGAGAGGACCCCGGGTGGGGACCGATTCGGCAGCAGTTGGCGGATGGCGAGGTCTTCGGGGGGTGGGGTTGGGGGGGGGGGTGTCTTGTGTAAAGGGGAAGGCAACCGTGGTGAAGGGAAGGTCTGTATTCCACAGGAACGAGTTAGCATGGCACTCAGATATTTCCACGATTCGGCGGTAGGGGATCATTTGGGGTTCTACAAGACCTTGAACAGAGTTCGGGAACACATGTTTTGGCCCAACCTATATGGCGATGGCATGCGATTTGTTGGCAACTGTGTCCAGTGTAAGCGCGGTAAGCCCGATGTTGGGCCGCACAGAGAACTACTACAGTCGGTTAGCGAGCAGTGTCCTCTGGACCGCGACTCAAAGATCGAAACATCGATCGACGGAAACTGGCGCCAGAAACGCACCAGCTCACTCTATTTCATCCTCTTAGGGGTTGAACTTCCAAAAACACGAAAATACGTATTTTCTTATTTGTAACCTTGAAGTCAAATACCAATTTTCGTAGATATAGCCTTAAAAATACTTCCATAGTCCTTCCATAATTTTTTATCTCAAGATAAAATGTTCACCTACTATTTCACCTCATAGAGGTTAAATTCCCAATAATACTGGAACACATATTTCTTTATTTCTGACCTAGAAACCAGATACAAATTTTCGTCTGCCTAGCTTCAAAATTACCTTAATAGCTACATGTTTCAAAAATCCTTTCATTTCCTGTGTATCCCCCTTAGAGGTGGAATTTCGAAATATGCAGTATAAGCGATATAAGATCAACAACCTTTCCAAATCTCAAGGTTTATTTTCCTTGGCTGTCTGGACTGTGTGAATTTCATAGTAATGGCCTCCACACAAACACACACACACACGCACACACACACACACACACACACACACACACACACACACCACTAACAATGCCACCACCACCTCCTGGGGAAATTTCTGCAGACGCCCTTGTTCCACTGCAGTCATATTTTGCCGACGACCTACATTTAGCAGCGTGGGAGGGATAGTGTCGTGCAACAGACAGTATACTCAGTAGACAACGAACTGTTCGTTGTGAAATCAGGGACATAGGAACCGAGACTGACACAGAAGGTGCTGAAGGTGAAGCACACTAGACTCGTGTCTACCACGGCTTCAAATAGTATCGATTTACTATGAACGGAAGTTCCGAAAAGTGAGCAAGTAATTTTACAGTAAATTCAGTACCGATGGTGAGGATATACAACGAAAAACATTTCTATAATATTTCAGAAATAATGAAACATTCCACTCAAGTCGCGCGGCAGAAAACGCAATGGATATGCTTGCACTTAAGACGGAAGGCCCCACGTGCTTACGCAGGCTTACGACAGATCGCAAAATTCGGCAGTAGGCGTAAGCCAACCTCTTGTGCTGCCATCTGTTATTGATGCCAGGCATCAAGGTCTCAGTAGTTCGACCATCCACTGGAGAGTAGTTGCTTTATAAGTACTCCGTCTTCAGGCCACGAGTGACCTACTGGGACAGCACCATCCGACCGCCGTGTCATCATCTGTGGAGGATGTGAACAGGAGGGGCGGGGATCAGCACACTGTTCTCCCGGTCGTTATGATGGTTTTCTTTGACCGGAGCCGCTACTATTGGGTCGAGTAGCTCCTCGATTGGCATCATGAGGCGGCCTGGATGATCACCCATCCAAGTGCCTTCAACGCCCGACAACGCACTTAACTTCGGTGATCTCACGTGAACCGATGCCACCTCCGCGGCAAGTCCGTTGCTGCAGATATTTTAGAGTAGTTGTTACGTTTCATAATTATCTAGTTTACGGGGAAAATGTAAAAAAGGCGATTGTCACCGAAGCTACAACTAATCTGAATTTCTGGTTAGTTATCAAGTGGTCTTATGTGCAAGCCTGATTTTTTCATCCTTTGCGGTGGGAATGATTCAAACCCGTCATGTTCTTCTTATGAGGTGTTCTATTTATTTTGCACACAATGATCGTTTGTAGTTGTGTTGAGTTACCACCTTGATAAATTTTTGGATGGCGCACGTATCATAACTGAGATCTGCGCTTGCGCTTAATGGCTGAAGGTCAATTAGCGTAATGAGTAGTAGCGAATGTTATAGTAACATGTTTGTAAATTATTTCAGGTAAATTACCTTAGTAGTGTAATATTATCAGTATACCAGTACAGTATGTGGGCCAATTACGTTAGTCATGGAATACTATCCGTATAAGACTATGTCACCTTGATGTCCCGGAATTTGCTTCAATTTTGGAATCCACGAAAGAACTGGAAATTTTCCTTTACACAGCTTTCCATATAATTTCTATTACAGTGATTCAGTCTTGTCTGTCACTCGACTTTTCTGACTGTGAAATAAATTCTATCGCTCATGTGCTTATTACCTCTTCGTGTTTCCATTTGCCGATATTGCGCATAAACACATACATATCTCAACGTTGCTATGTACATTGATGGAACGACACACTTTTCTGTGGAGACACTGCAGTTTAGAGATAGAAAAACCGATCAGTTAAAACGACATGGGTATTTTAGTTCTGAATAACCGATGTCTTTCGGTATTTGTTTGCTCTCGGTTATAACAAGTATCTTTTTATATTTTCCTGATAACCACGTAAAAACAGATATACCAATTAGCCACAGTTGTCGTAGTAAAATTTTTAGTTTTCAAATAAACCTTTTTTAAAAAAGACGAGTAATTTTTATTCGTAAGATTTCCATAGCTCTTAAATACTGCGTTATTACAGAAAAAATGGGAAAAGTGATGTATGCCACTTTAATAACACTGCTGATAGAAACGAGCAACAAATGAATTGGTCCAACATTGCCGAGACAATACTGTGCCTGTTATACAAGCAGTGCGCGAGAATGGACGCAGTTTCTCGCTGTTGTCGAACGTCAGTTGTAACACAGAATGGCACCATCTGGAAGCCTGGAAGTATTTTACGATATGCAGTACGAGTGAAGCACAATGGTCGATTTGGTCGACTTGCGACATCATACAAGGAAAAAAGTTAAAATTTTACAAATCATTCATAGTTCGGGATAAAAATAGAAAGTGCCTGATCTGCTGCATGTGTCTACGTTATCTGCTTTTAGCCGTTAACAGAGAAATTAAAACGAAAAAGAGAGTTCTCCTGCCGCAGTTTTCACTCTTTATCGCTGGATTATACGTAATGCCCGCATAGTGCTGTGATAACCGATTTAAATATAATTTTTGAGCAGAGTTCTAAAAACTAAAATCAGTAGGATAATACTGGCAGTTTTCTGTGGTATAGAAGTACTCGCTATATTTTGAGAGAAACAGCGAACAGCGGACAAAGTTTTATTGGACTATTTAATTTAAAGAAATTAGAATTATATTAATACCGTCAGTTGCTCACGGGCGTTGATAAATATCAACGTGGACAAGTGAAAATGTGTGCCACGACCGGGACTCGAACCCGGGATCTCTTGCTAAAATGACAGACGCTCTATGCATCTAGGCCACCGAGGGCACAGTGTATGGTTCGACTGCAGGGACTATCTCGCGCACGCCTCCTGCGAGACTCACATTCTTACCTTGAATGTCCATACACTACAGTCGTAGAGTCCCACTCCAACACACTCATTCCTCGTGGAAGACATGTCCATATCCATATAAGTATATGGTTCTGGCAACACCAGCCATGACCTTCTTCTGTGAAGATGCACAAGTATTCCCCGAACTGTTACGGGACTTGGTAAGAATGTGTTCCACGAGTAATGAATGTGTTGGTGTGGGACACTACGAATGTAGTGCGTGGACATGGAAGGTGAGAATGTGAGTCTCGCGGGAAGCGTGCGCGAGATAGTACCTGCAGTCACACTATCGTCTGTGCCCTCGGTGGCTCAGATGGGCAGAGAGCCTGCCATGTAAGCAGGAGATCCCGGGTTCGAGTCCCAGACAGGCACACATTGTCACCTGTCCCCGTTGATATATATCGACACCCGTGAGCAGCTGACGGTATTAATATAATTCTAATTTCGTTCTGGACGGCTGCAGGTCATCATAAATGTATTTGACGTTTTGATTCCATTTATCAAGAAACTGAGAAAGTAAAAATTTTTATCTTTGTTTTTATTTCTACGTTTACAAGAGGAAATAATGTAAATAAAATACTGAAAATCGGTTATTACAAGAACTGGTATTGTGACGGGCTTTAACAATTAGGTTAAAGTGAGGCTGGGAAACTGATAAGAGCCGAAAACCAGTTGTTTGAGCGATAACCGACATTCCCACTGCTGTTGTGAGTGGTAAGATTGACGCGCAAGGACATCTAGAACAGTTTCTCAGAAAGGTTACTGCAACTCTGATGTTCTCAAAATGAACGGGCCAGCCATTGGCGTCCGCGAGGGGGAAGGGGAGGGGGAGGGGAGGAGGTGGGGAGGGGAGGATAGGCAAAAGGGCACTTTCACCCGTCGCCCCTAACCATCCTTGGAATCTGGAGTAAAGAGTTTTTATTCGTTACAGTATACTCATACTCTTCCAGATAAGAATTCTCCACAATACTGCTAAACCTTAGCTTTGACCAGTTGTAGCGCTTATAGAGTTAGGGTCTTGTAGCTTGATGCACCTCGTAACTGACCAGCTGATTTGTACACAGAGTGCCAGTCTCAGAATCATGCACTCCAGCCCCGACGCGCCTTCCCCCCTCCCCACCACTGGAAATATTTCTGCAGACTCCAGTCTGCCACTGTGCATATATTTTGATAACATCCTGGTTTTAATAGCATCGAAGGAACAGCATTGTGGAGTAAAGGGTAGACCTAGCACAGACCACACCATTCACAATGAAACGCATCACTTAGTAGATGGTGAAGTACTTTGAAGCTAGCCAGATAGAAACAGAACCTCCTGGCACTGTATCTAACCCAAATTCTAATCTTACACTAATCTCTTGTATGTACCTACCACGCCCTCAAAGAGCCAACGATTTACTATTATCAAAAGTTCCGAAAAATGAGGAAGAAATTGACCCACACTTTTTTCCGTTGTTCATTATTTCGATTACCCCATAAAGGGAATGGACTTGTAGCCACAGGTTACACAAGTGATAAATGGTTTAAAATACATAAAAAGAGATGACAATAGGAAACGATTTTTAAAAACACAATGATGCGGCTTTTACGATTTTTACAGGAAAAAAAAATGGATGACAAAATAAAGGTTTTTCAAAAATATGCTGGTGGACAATATTGGGGATTTTTTATCTTTATAGATGACTAGCGGAAAAGCTTGGTGTTGACCAGGCATTTATTTACAGCTGTGCGTCCACGTCCGTACTATGCAGCGTCTGGCCTTGTCCTGAGTTTTTATGACGTATCTCCTGAAACATGTGTCGTACAATGATATAATTTTGTAGGTGCATTCAGCGTCAAATGCGGATACTGTCTGCAAAATTTATTGCGAATATAGTAGCAAAGAAGTAACAAATTTAAATGTCACGAATGCTGTGATCCCCACACACTTGGGTGCAACCAATGTACACAGGATGCTTGGCTCGATCATTATGGCTACCATCACCGCTGGTCGAAATTGGACCAGCTGTGTCGACGTAGTGAAAATATAAATGTGCATAACATGGTAAACGTCCATTCTTTCCAGCCATCAGACCTGATCTACGATCAAAAATATCATGTAAAAGTGGTAGGGGCAACGGCCTTGCCGCAGTGGATACACCGGTTCCCGTCAGATCACTGAAGTTTAGCACTTTCGGGCGTGGTCGGCACTTGGATGGGTGACCATCCGGGCCGCTATGCGCTGTTTCCATTTTTCGGGTTGCACTCAGCCTTGCGATGCCAATTGAGGAACTACTCGACCGAATAGTAGCGGCTCCAGTCAAAGGAAACTACCACAACGAGTGGGAGAGCCAGCTCCTCCTCCACCCTCAGTGAGAATGACGTGGCGGTCGGATGGTCCTGATTGGCCACTTGTGGCCTGAACACGGAGTGCTTTCTTAAAGGAGTGCTCCCTACATAAAACTGACAGTCTTGACTCAGGGACTGTCCACGGTAAATGCTGCATTGGACCTACGAATACTATTAAAATAACGGTTTGAGTTCTCTTTAGTTGTCCAATCATCTGAAGTGAGTCCTTATTGAAGTAAGCTGAAAAATAGATTTTATGTTAATGGCGGATAAATTTTATGTTAATGGCGGCAAATTAACTTTACCCTAATGACACACAAGGTCAATGCCGTTCCATCACGTAAAGTATTCTCAGATCGAAATGTTTTGCATTACCAAATCTCCAATGTAGATCCATCATACCGCAATTATAATTCTCAAAATAATTTGGAGCTACGTTCAATGCATATTTAAAAGCATCTTTCAAAACAATACCAGAATTCTCATTAGATCATCATTATCAGTGCCTAGAGTATTCCAATTATTTCGTCTACCAAAAACCGCGTCTCACTATGGCTTTTTCAGTACGCTGTTTTGTTTTCCACTGCTGACAATAGAAACGATCTGGCAGATGTGACATTGTAGATGTGCAGTATGCGTGTCTTAATGCAAATAAACCGTCTGGAACATTTACCCTTGAACCTCCCTAGAATGGGATTTCATGGAACGTTATTACTTTCCTGTGTCCATTTCTATCACACCAGCTGATCGCCACGACTGGGGAGAGTGAGGAGGGGGTGGGGTGAAAGTTGGCAGCACTTTGAGTGGCAGAAACCTCACGTTTCCGTCATTTGTTTTCATAATGACGTAGTGCCAATTCGTCACATTGGACGCTTTTCTCTCGGAAACGTTTACATTCATCGTCTGGATATCAATGTCGCCTTCTGAGGTATGCAGTCGCACCACTCTGTACGAAATAGGTTCTAAGCTGATGCAGTTGACAAGTAACGTCGAAATGTATCGTCACCTCGAAATATATCGACACCTCGAAATAAATCCACACCCAGAAATAAATCGCCAACCCGAAATAAATCGCAACCTCGAAATAAATCGACACCATGAAAAAAATCGAAACTTCTAAATAAATCGACACCTCCAAAAGACAGCTACATCGAAATGATTAGATATCCCGAAATATATCGACATCTAGACGCATTTCAGCTTACCATATAGATCGATATCTCGAATCTCACGGACCTCTCGAGATATTTATTTATTTATTTATTTATTTAAATAAATAAATAAATATCTCGAGAGGTCCGTGAGATTCGAGATATCGATCTATATGGTAAGCTGAAATGCGTCTAGATGTCGATATATTTCGGGATATCTAATCATTTCGATGTAGCTGTCTTTTGGAGGTGTCGATTTATTTCGAAGTTTCGATTTTTTTTCATGGTGTCGATTTATTTCGAGGTTGCGATTTATTTCGGGTTGGCGATTTATTTCTGGGTGTGGATAAATCGAGGTATAGAAATATATCGATATCTTGAAATATATTGGTACCTAGTAATATAAAGATATCTCTAAAAATACAATATCTAGAAATTTATGGATTACTTTAGATATAGAGGTTTCTTGAAATATATCGATATCTCGAAAGGAATCGATATCTGAAGTACACCGTTACATGGAAATATATCGATAGCTCGAAATAAACAGACAACCCGATTTGTTTCGGTATATCAAACTAAATCGATATCTCGACATAAACGGATACTTCGAAATCAATTGATAACTCGAAATAAATGGATGCCTCAATATAGATAGATATCTCGAAATAAATCGACATCTCCATATAATGAGTGCTTCGACATAAGTCGATATATCGAAATGAATCGATAATGGGAAAGAATGGACGCCTTGAAAAAAATCTGTACCCCTAAGAAAACGATTCTCGAAATAAATAGGTATATCGAAATATATCGCTATCTCGATAAATACCGATATCTAGTGGTCGGATATATGTTTCAAGATGACTTGACATATCAGTATAGTTCGATATACATCAAAATAGTTTGGATTTTCAATATACCGATAGATTTCTAGACCTCGGGGAAAAAATCGCCGATCCGACCTCAGTGCAAAAACGCAGACCTAGGGAAAAAACGCCGACCTCGGGGAAAAACGCAGACCTCGAGGGAAAAACGTCGACCTCGGGGTAGAACGCCGACCTCGTGGGAAAACGCCGACCTTCGGAAAACTGCCGACCTCAGGAAAAATCCAGTTCCATTAATTTACACAGACACTAATGTATGTCACCATTAGGTTCTCAAAATACAACCAAATTCCTGGTATTTATCACCTCACACAAAAAGTGGTCGTGACAGAAAAGTCTCGTTCTTTAGAAAGTTTAGAATGAGATGTTCTAAATATTGCAGTTTATCCATTTACAATAATCTACAAGCACTGCACAATGAGAAGAGACTGTCAACCACAGCACTTTGAAATAGTGGACAGCCAGGAAGACAGAGGTTGCATTGCTGTTTCTAATACTCTGGTGCTTGAGATTTAGAATCCAGGATTGCCTCGAATGAGAACAGCAATAATGGATGTCCTGCACCAGTGTAGAACTTACTCTGGAACTCCACAGAAAATCACAAGGCACAATTATATCACATCATTCTCAGCAAACTACAGAAGCCTCTAATGGACGTAACAACGTTGTCACCTCCTTCACCAGTGAAAGATCTTAGTAGCTATTGAGTCAAGAGTAGGTGGCCAATTAATAATTTGTTGTTCAAAGCTAACTTCAGTGTATATGGGAATACTCAGTGGACATCTTTAACCATCATATTTTACTGTCTAAGATATGTCAACTTCTCATACTATAAGTATAAGCAGAGCTTGGTCTTTCCCAATCCGAGATTGTTTAGAATGGGTATCAAGGGAATCAGATCCACTGGGCATTTAGAGCAACCTGCTTTAAACAATATGAGCAGGCAGTAGACACAGACACAGAATTTGGAATTTCTCTGTGAAGTGGTTACCTTCATCGTCTGAAAACTTATGTTGTGTGCTGCGCTATGTGGAGGTACTAATAGCAACACAGTAAAACACAGAAGAAGCTTATAAGTTGATGTAATCAGCCAGTAAGAAGCAGTAAACTTTAAGTTTTAGTAATCGATTATTGACTTATTATCCGGCTTTGGTGCCTTGACATTACCGACGACCTTAAGATTTTGCATGAAGAGAGGCCTAAAAGCCACGTTACACGAGAGAATGTGAAAAGTGTTCATATGTAGTAAAAACCTAAGAAATAAGCCCGTTTTCGTCATTTGCTATCAAATCGACGTATTGCCAGAGCGTTACATTGGCAGCTTTTCTCTCTGAAACGGTTACATTTATCGTCTGCAAACTTATGTCGCGTGCTAAGGAATGCTGAGACACTAAAAACAACACAGTAGAACATAGAGGAAGCTTCTAGGTTGATGTAATTAGCCCGTAGGAAACAGTACAATTCAGGTTTTAGTTATCGATTAGTTGGGAGCTCCAATGTTAGGCGCGTAATGGGGCCCCTTAGGGATACGGCGGCTAAGGAGGGGAAGAAATCCAGTGTGCACTTCGTGTGCATTCCGGGAGGAGTCATTCCTGATGTGGAAAGGGTCCTTCCGGATGCCATGAAGAGCACAGGGTGCAGCCAGCTGCAGGTGGTGGCACATGTCGGCACTAATGACGTGTGTCGCTTTGGATCAGAGGAAATTCTCTCTGGATTCCAGCGGCTATCTGATTTGGTGAAGGCTGCCGGTCTTTCTTACGAGATGAAGGCAGAGCTGACCATCTGCAGCATCGTTGAGAAAACCGACTGCGGACCTTTGGTGCAGAGCCGGATGGAGGGTCTGAATCAGAGGCTCAGACGGTTTTGCAACCTTATTGGCTGCAGATTCATTGACTTGCGCCATAGGCTGGTGGGGTTGCGGGTTCCGCTGAATAGGTCAGGAGTTCACTACACTCAGCTGGCGGCTACACGGGTAGCGGAGGCTGTGTGGCGTGGACTGGGCGGTTTTTTAGGTTAGAAGGCCTCGGGAAAGTGCGGGATGGGCTGCAATGTCAAAGGGTGCTTGGCAATTACATGACGTGCTTGGATCAAGGAACAGTCGGAATTATAGTTGTAAATTGTTGTAGTTGCGCTGGAAAAGTCCCTGAGCTTCAAGCGCTAATAGAAAGCACAGAAGCTGATATCGTTATAGGTACAGAAAGCTGGCTAAAGCCTGAAATAAGTTCTGCAGAAATTTTTACGAAGTCTCAGACGGTGTTCAGGAAAGATAGATTAGGCAGAATTGGTGGTGGAGTGTTTGTGTCTGTCAGTAGTGGTTTATCTTGTAGTGAAGTCGAAGTAGATACTCCGTGTGAATTGGTGTGGGTGGAGGTTATACTTAAAAGCCGAATTAAGTTAATAATTAGCTCCTTCTACCGACCCCCAGACTCCGATGATACAGTTGCAGAACAGTTCAGAGAAAGTTTGAGTCTCGTAACAAATAAATACCCAACTCATACGGTTATAGTTGGTGGGGATTTCAACCTACCCTCGGTATGTTGGCAAAAATACTTGTTCAAAACCGGTGGTAGGCAGAAAACGTCTTCCGAGATTGTCCTAAATGCATTCTCCGAAAATTATTTCGAGCAGTTAGTCCACGAACCCACGCGAATTGTAAATGGTTGCGAAAACACACTTGACCTCTTGACCACAAACAATCCAGAGCTGATAGAGAGCATCATGACTGATACAGGGATTAGTGATCACAAGGTCATTGTAGCTAGGCTCAATACCATTTCTTCCAAATCCATCAGAAACAAACGCAAAATAATTTTATTTAAAAAAGCGGATAAAGTGCCACTAGAAGCCTTCCTAAAAGACAATTTCCATTCCTTCCGAACTGACTATGCGAATGTAGACGAGATGTGGCTCAAATTCAAAGACATAGTAGCAACAGCAATTGAGATATTCATACCTCATAAATTGGTAAGAGATGGAACGGATCCCCCGTGGTACACAAAAAAAGTCCGAACGCTGTTGCAGAGGCAACGGAAAAAACATGCGAAGTTCAGAAGAACGCGAAATCCCGAAGATGGGCTAAAATTTACAGACGCGCGAAATTTGGCACGTACTTCGATGCGAGATGCCTTTAATAGGTTCCACAACGAAACATCGTCTCGAAATTTGGTAGAAAATCCGAAGAAATTCTGGTCGTATGTAAAGTAGACAAGCGGCAAGACGCAGTCAATACCTTCGCTGCGCAGTGCCGATGGTACTGTTATCGACGACTGTGCTCCTAAAGCGGAGTTATTGAACGCAGTTTTCCGAAATTCCTTCACCAGGGAAGACGAATGGAATATTCCAGAATTTGAAACACGAACATCTGCTAGCATGAGTTTCTTAGAAGTAGATACCTTAGGGGTTGCGAAGCAACTCAAATCGCTTGATACGGGCAAGTCTTCAGGTCCAGATTGTATACCGATTAGGTTCCTTTCAGATTACGCTGATACTATAGCTCCCTACTTAGCACTCATATACAACCGCTCGCTCACCGATAGATCTATACCTACAGATTGGAAAATTGCGCAGGTCGCACCAGTGTTCAAGAAGGGTAGTAGGAGTAATCCATTTAACTACAGACCTATATCATTGACGTCGGTTTGCAGTAGGGTTTTGGAGCATATACTGTATTCAAACATTATGAATCACCTCGAAGGGAACGATCTATTGACACGTAATCAGCATGGCTTCAGAAAACATCGCTCTTGTGCAACGCAGCTAGCTCTTTATTCGCACGAAGTAATGGCCGCTATCGACAGGGGATCTCAAGTTGATTCCGTATTTCTAGATTTCCGGAAAGCTTTTGACACCGTTCCCCACAAGCGACTTCTAATCAAGCTGCGGAGCTATGGGGTATCGTGTCAGTTGTGCGACTGGATTCGTGATTTCCTGTCAGGAAGGTCGCAGTTCGTAGTAATAGATGGCAAATCATCGAGTAAAACTAAAGTGATATCAGGTGTTCCCCAGGGAAGCGTCCTGGGACCTCTACTGTTCCTGATCTATATAAATGACCTGGGTGACAATCTGAGCAGTTCTCTTAGACTGTTCGCAGATGATGCTGTAATTTAACGTCTAGTAAGGTCATCCGAAGACCAGTATCAGCTGCAAAGCGATTTAGAAAAGATTGCTGTATGGTTTGTCAGGTGGCAGCTGACGCTAAATAACGGAAAGTGTGAGATGATCCACATGAGTTCCAAAAGAAATCCGTTGGAATTCGATTACTCGATAAATAGTACAATTCTCAAGGCTGTCAATTCAACTAAGTACCTGGATGTTAAAATTACGAACAACTTCAGTTGGAAGGACCACATAGATAATATTGTCGGGAGGGCCAGCCAAAGGTTGCGTTTCATTGGCAGGACACTTAGAAGATGCAAGAAGTCCACTAAAGAGACAGTTTACACTACACTCGTTCGTCCTCTGTTAGAATATTGCTGCGCGGTGTGGGATCCTTACCAGGTGGGATTGACGGAGGACATCGAAAGGGTGCAAAAACGGGCAGCTCGTTTTGTATTATCGCGTTATAGGGGAGAGAGTGTGGCAGATATGATACACGAGTTGGGATGGAAGTCATTACAGCATAGACGTTTTTCGTCATGGCGAGACCTTTTTACGAAATTTCAGTCACCAACTTTCTCTTCCGAATGCGAAAATATTTTGTTGAGCCCAACCTACATAGGTAGGAATGATCATCAAAATAAAATAAGAGAAATCAGAGCTCGAACAGAAAGGTGTAGCTGTTCATTTTTCCCGCTCGCTGTTCGGGAGTGGAACAGTAGGAGATAGTATGATTGTGGTTCGATGAACCCTCTGAAAAGCACTTAAATGCGAATTGCAGAGTAGTCATGTAGATGTAGATGTAGATGATTTATTAGCCGGCTTTGGTGCCAGTGAAATAACCGACTACCTTAAGATTTGGCATTAAACAAGGTCTGGATGCCACGTTACACGAGAGAATGTGAAAAGTGTTCATATGTACTAAAAACCAAGGAAATCCGCCCGTTTTCACATCTGCTTTCGAATCCACGTAATGCCAGATCGTCACATTGGGCGTTTCCTCTCTGAAACGGTTACATTTATTGTTTGCATAGCTATGTAGCGTGCTGCGGTTTGCGGAGACACTAAAAGCACCATAGTAGAACACAGAAGAAGCTTTTAATTTGGTGTAATAGCCAGTAAGAAGCAGTACAATTCAAGTTTTAGTTATCGATTATTGAATTTTTAGCCGGCTTTGGTGCCTTGGACATGAGCTAGGACCTTAAGATTTGGCATGAAGGGAGGTCTGGCAGCCACGTTGCACGGGAGAAAGTGAGAAGTTTTTATGTGCAGTAAAAACCTAAGAAATCCGCCCGTTTTCGTCATCTGCTTTCGAATCGACGTAATGCCAGATCGTCACATTGGCCGTTTTCCCTCTGAAACGGTTACATTTATCGTGTGCAAACTTATGTCGCGTGCTGCGGTATGCGGAGACACTAAAAGCACCATAGTAGAACACAGAAGAAGCTTCTAAGTTGATGTAATAGCCAGTAAGCAACTGTACAATTGAAGTATTAGTTATCGATTAGTGAATTTTTAGAAGGCTTTAGTGCATTCGACATGAGCTAGGACCTTACGATTTAGTATGAAGGGAGGTCTATGAGCCATATCGCACGGGAGAATGTGCAAAGTGTTCACATCTAGTAAAAACCTGAGAAATCCGCCCGTTATCGTCATTTGCTATCGAATCGAATTAATGCCAGATCGTCACATTTTCCGCTCTTCTTTCTGAAACGGTTACATTTATCGTGTGCCATGCTATGTCGCTTGCTGCGGTAGTCGGAGACACTAAAAGCACCATAGTAGAACAGAGAAGAAGCTTCTAAGTTGATCTAATAGCCAGTAAGCAGCTGTACAATTCAAGTATTAGTTACCGAGTATTGACTTTTTAGATAGCTTTAATGCATTGGACATGAGCTAGGACCTTACGTTTTAGTAAGAACGTAGATGTAGCTGCCACGTTGCACGGGAGAACGTGAAAAGTGTTCACATCTAGTAAAAACCTGAGAAATCCGCTCGTTTTCGTCATTTGCTATCCAATCGACTTAATTACAGATCGTCACATTGGCCGCTCTTCTCTCTGAAACGATTACATTTATCGTGCAAAGCTATGTCGCGTGCTGCAGTATGCGGAGACACTAAAAGTACCATAGTAGAACAGAGAAGAAGCTTCTAAGTTGATGTAATAGCAAGTAAGAAGCAGTACAATTCAAGTTTTAGTTGTCAGTTATAGACTTTTTAGATGGCTTCAGTGCATTGTACATGAGCTAGGACCTTAAGATTTAGTATGAAAGGAGGTCTAGCGGCCACGTTGCACGGGAGAACGTGAAAAGTGTTCATATCTAGTAAAAACCTGAGAAATCCGACCGTTATAGTCATTTGCTATTGAATCGACGTAATGCCAGATCGTCACATTTTCCGCTCTTTTTTCTGAAACGGTTACATTTATCGTGTGCAAAGCTATGTCGCGTGCTGCGGTATGCGGAGACACTAAATACACCATAGTAGAACACAGAAGAAGCTTCTAAGTTCATGTAATACCCAGTAAGAAGCAGTACAATTCAAGTATTAGCTTTCGATTATTGACTTTTTAGCCGGCTTTGGTGCCTTGGACTTGAGCTTGGGCCTTAAGACTTTGCATGAAAGGAGGACTAGCAGAAGCGTTGCACGGGATAATGTGAAAAGTCTTCTTATGTAGTAAAAACCTGAGATATCAGTCCGTTTTCGTCATTTTTTATCAAATCGACTTTAAGCCAGATCGTTACATTGGCCGCTCTTCTCTCTGAAACGGTTACGTTTATCGTCTCCAAAGAAGTGTCACGTGCTGCGGTATGCGGAGACACTAAAAGCACTATACTAGAACACATAGGAAACTTCCAAGTTGATGTAGTAGCCAGTAACACGTAGTTCAATTCAAGTTTTTGTTATCGATTATTCACTTTTTAGCCGGCTTTGGTGCCTTGGACACGAGCTAGGACCTTAAGATTCTGCATGAAAGGAGGACTAGCAGCCGCGTTGCACGGGAGAATTTGAAATGTGTTCTTATGTAGTTAAAACCTGAGATATCCGTCCGTTTTCGTCATTTGTTATCAAATCGACTTAAAGCCAGATTGTTACATTGGCCGCTCTTCTCTCTGAAACGGTTACATTTATCGTCTGCAAACTTATGTTGCGTGCTAAGGAATGCGGAGACACTAAAAACAACACAGTAGAACACAGAAGACGCTTCTAGGTTGATGTAATTAGCCCTTAGGAAACAGTACAATTCAGGTTTTAGTTATCGATTATTGATTTATTATCCGGCTTTGGTGCCAGTGAAATGACCGACTACCGTAAAATTTGGCATTAATCAAGGTCTGATGAGCCACGTTACACGAGAGAATGTGAAAAGTGTTCATATGTACTAAAAACCTAAGAAATCCGCCCGTTTTCGTCATTTTTTATCGTATCGACTTAAAGCCAGATCGTCACATTGGCCGGTCTTCTCTCTAAAACGGTTACATTCATCGTGTGCAAAGCTATGTCGCGTGCTGCGGAATGCGGAGACACTAAAGCCACGATAGTAGAACACAGAAGAAGTTTCTAAGTTGACGTAATAACCAGTAAGAAGCAGTCAAATTCAAGTTTTAGTTATTGATTAATGACTTTTTAGCCGGCATTGGTGCCTTGTACATGCGCTAGAATCTTATGATTTTGCATGAAGGAAGGTCTATCAGCCACATCGCACAGGAGAATGTGGAAAGTGTTCACATCTAGCAAAAACCTGAGAAATTCGCCTGTTTTCGTCATTTGCAATCGAATCGACTTAATGCCAGATCGAATATTGGCAGCTCTTCTCTCTGAAACGGTTACATTTATCGTGTGCAAAGCTATGTCGCGTGCTGCAGTATACGGAGACACTAAAAGCACCAAAATAGAGCACAGAAGAAGTTTCTAAGTTTATGTAATAGCCAGTAAGAAGCAGTACAATTCAAGTTTCAGTTGTCGATTACTATCATTTTAGCCTTCATTGGTACCTTGGACACGAGCAAGGACCTTACGATTTTGCATAAATGGAGGACTAGCAGCTGCGTTGCACGCGAGAATGTGAAAAGTGTTCATACGTAGTAAAAACCTGAGATATCCGTCCGTTTTCGTCATTTGTTATCATATCGACTTAAAGCCAGATCGTTACATTGGCCGCTCTTCTCTCTGAAACGGTTTCATTTATCGCTTGCAAAGCCATGTCGCGTGCTGCGTGCCGCGTTGCTATTGAGATTGTGAAAAGTGTTCTTATGGAGTAAAAACCTGAGATATCGTTCCGGTTTCGTCATTTGTTATCAAATCGACTTGAAGCCAGATTGTTACATTGGCCGTTCTTCTCTCTGAAACCATTAAATTTATTGTCTGCAAAGGTATGTCGCTTGCTGCAGTATACGGAGACACTAAAAGCACCATAGTAGAACACAGAAGTAGCTTCTAAGTTGACGTAATAGCCAGTAAGATGTAGTACAATTCACATTTTAGTTATCGATTATTGACTTTTTAGACGGCTTTGGCGCCTTGGATTTGAACTAGGACCTTAAGTTTTTGCATAATGAAGGACTAGCAGCCGCTTTGCACGGGTAATTTGAAAAGTGTTCATAAGTAGTAAAAACCTGCGAAATCTGTCCGTTTTCGTCATTTGTTATCGTATAGACTTAAAGCCAGATCGTCACATTGGCCGCTCTTCTCTCTGAAACGGTTATATTTATAGTGTGCAAAGCTATGTCGCGTGTTGCGGTATGCGCGAGACACTAAAAGCATCATAGCAGAACACAGAAGAAGCTTCAAAGTTGATGTAATAGCAAGTTAGAAATAGTACAATTCAAGTTATAGTTATCGATTATTGACCTTTTACCCTTCTTTGGTGATTTAGACATTAGCTAGGACCTTAAGATTTTGCATAAAGGGATGCCTAGCAGCCACTTTGCACGGAAGTATGTAAAAAGTGTTCATATATATAGTAAAAACCTGAGAAATCCGTCCGTTTTCGTCATTTGTTAACCATTCGACTTAAAGCCAGTTCGTCACATTGGCCGCTCTTCTCTCTGAAACGGTTTCATTTATCGTCTGCAAAGCTATGTCGTGTGCTGCGGTATGGGCTCGACACGTAAAGCACCATAGTAGAACACAGAAGAAGCTTCTAAGTTGACGTAATAGCTAGTAAGAAACAGTACAATTCAAGTTTTAGTTATTGATTATTTACCTTTTACCTTTCTTTGGTGCTTGCTTGATGGGAAGTCTGGCAGCCACGTTGCACGGGAGAATGTGAGAAGTGTTTATATGTAGTAAAAACCTGAGAAATCAGGCCGTTTTCGTTTTTTCTTATCGAATCGAATTAAAGCCAGATCGTCACACTGCCCGCTCTTGCCTCTGAAACGGTTACATTTATCGTCTGCATAGCTATGTCGCGTGCTGCGGCTTGCGGAGACACTAAAAGCACCATAGTAGAACACAGAAGAAGTTTCTAAGATGAAGTAATAGCCAGTAAGAAGTAGTACAATTCACGTGTTAGTAATCGATTATTGACTTTTTAGACGGGTTTGGCGCCTTGGACTTGTGCTAGGACCTTAAGATTTTGCTTGATGGGGAGTCTAGCAGACGCGTTGCACGGGAGAATGTGAAAAGTGTTCATATGTAATAACAACCTGAGATATCCGTCCGGTTTTGTCATTTGTTATCGAATCGACTTAAACCCAGAACGTCACGTTGGCCGCTCTTCTCTCTGAAACGGTTACATTTATCGTCTACAAAGCTATGACGCGTGATGCGATATGCGGAGGCACTAAAAGCTTCATAGTGGAACACAGAAGAAGCTTCTAAGCTGATGTAATAGCTAGTAAGAAGTATTACAATTCACGTATTAGTTATCGATTATTGTCCCTTTAGCCGTCTTTGGTGTCTTGTACATGAGCTAGGACATTAAGATTTTGCATTAAAGGAGGACCAGCAGCCGCGTTGCTCGGGAGAATGTGATAAGTGTTGATAAGTAGTAAAAACCTGAGAAATCCGTCCGTTTTCCTCATCTCTTATCAAATCGTCTTAAAGCCAGAACGTTACATTGGCCGCGATTCTCTTTGTAACGGTTACATTTATCGTCTGCACAGCTATGTCGGGTGCTGTGGCATGCTTAGACAATAAATGCACCATAGTAGAACACAGAAGAAGCTTCTAAGTTGATGTAATAGCCAGTAAGAAATAGTACAATAACGTTTTAGATATCAATTATTCACTTTTTAGCTGGGTTTGGGGCCTTGGACATGAGCTAGGACCTTCAGATTTTGCATCTAAGGAGGACTAGCAGCTGCGTAGCACGGGAGAATGTGAAAAGTTTCATATATAGTAAAAACCTGAGATATCCGTCCGTTTTCGTCATTTGTTATCGAATCGACTTAAAGCCAGATCATCACACTCGCCGCTCTTCTATCTGAAACGGTAACATTTATCGCTTGCAAAGCTATGTCGCGTGCTGCGGTATGCCGAGACACTAACAACACCATAGTAGAACACGGAAGAAGCTTCTAAGTTGATGTAATTGCCAGTAAGAAATAGTACAATAACGTTTTAGATATCGATTATTGACTTTTTAGCTGGCTTTGGGGCCTCGGACATGAGCTAGGGCATTAAGATTTTGCATCAAAGGAGGACTAGCAGCTGCGTTGCACAGGCGAGAATGTGAAAAGTGTTGATAAGTAGTAAAAACCTGAAAAATCCGTCCGTTTTCCTCATCTGTTATCAAATCGACTTAAAGCCAGAACGTTACATTGGCCGCTATTCACTCTGTAACGGTTACATTTATCGTCTGCAAAGCTATGTCGCGTGCTGTGGTATGCGAAGACAATATAGGCACCATAGTAGAATACAGAAGAAGCTTCTAAGTTGATGTAATAGCCAGTAAGAAGTAGGACGATAACGTTTTAGATATCGATTATTGACTTTTTAGCTGGCTTTGGGGCCTTGGACATGAGCTAGGACCTTAAGACTTTGCATCAAAGGAGAACTAGCAGCTGCGTTGAACGGGAGAATGTGAAAAGTGTTCACATGTAGTACAAACCTGAGAAATCCGTCCGTTTTCGTCATTTCTTATCAAATCGACTTAAAGCCAGAACGTTACATTGGCCGCTCTTCTCTCTGAAACGGTACCATTTATCTCCTGCAATGCTATGTCGCGTGCTGCGGTATGCCGAGACACTAACAGCACCATAGTAGAACACAGAAGAAGCTTCTAAGTTGATGTAATTGCCAGTAAGAAGTAGTACAATAACGTTTTAGATATCGATTATTCACTTTTTAGCTGGGTTTGGAGCCTTGGACATGAGGTAGGACCTTCAGATTTTGCATCTAAGGAGGACTAGCAGCTGCGTTGCACGGGAGAATGTGAAAAGTGTTCATATATAGTAAAAACCTGAGATATCCGTCCCTTTTCGTCATTTGTTATCGAATCGACTTAAAGCCAGATCGTCACACTGGCCGCTCTTCTCTCTGAAACGGTTACATTTATCGTCTGCAAAGCTATGTCGAGTGCTGCGGTATGCAGAGATACTAAAAGCACCATAGTAGAACACAGAAGAAGCTTCTAAGTTGATGTAATAGCCAGTAAGAAGTAGTACAATTCAAGTTTTAGTTATCGATTATTGACTATTTAGCCGTCTTTCGTGCCTTGGACATAAGCTGTGACATTAAGATTTGCGCATGAATGGAGGACTAGCAGCTGCGTTGCACAGGCGAGAATGTGAAAAGTGTTGATAAGTAGTAAAAACCTGAGAAATCCGTCCGTTTTCCTCATCTGTTATCAAATCGACTTAAAGCCAGAACGTTACATTGGCCGCTATTCTCTCTGTAACGGTTACATTTATCGTCTGCAAAGCTATGTCGCGTGCTGTGGTATGCGGAGACAATATAGGCACCATAGTAGAATACAGAAGAAGCTTCTAAGTTGATGTAATAGCCAGTAAGAAGTAGCACGATAACGTTTTAGATATCGATTATTGACTTTTTAGCTGGCTTTGGGGCCTTGAACATGAGCTACGGCATTAAGATTTTGCATCAAAGGAGGACTAGCGGCTGCGTTGCACGGGAGAATGTGAAAAGTGTTCATATGTAGTAAAAACCTGAGAAATCCGTTCGTTTTCGTCATTTCTTATCAAATCGACTTAAAGCCAGATCGTCACATTGGTCGCTCTTCTCTCTGAAACGGTTACATTTATCGTCTGCAAAGCTATGTCGCGTGCTGCGGTATGCGGAGACACTAACAGCACCATAGTAGAAATCAGATGAAACTCCTAAGTTGATGTAATAGCCAGTAAGAAGTAGTGCAATAACGTTTTAGATACCGATTATTGAATTTTTAGCTGGCTTTGGGGCCTTGGACATGAGCTAGGACCTAAAGATTTTGCATCAAAGGAGAGCTAGCAGCTGCGTTGCACGGGAGAATGTGAAAAGTGTTCATGTGTAGTAAAAACCTGAGAAATCCGTCCGTTTTCGTCATTTCTTACCAAATCGACTTAAAGCAAGATCGTCACATTTGTCGCTCTTCTCTCTGTAACTGTTACATTTAACCATCTGCAAAGCTATGTCGCGTGCTGCGGTATGTAGAGACACTAACAGTACCATAGTAGAACCCTGGTGAAACTTCTAAGTTGAAGTAATAGCCAGTAAGAAGTAGTGCAATAACGTTTTAGATATCGATTATTGACTTTTTAGCTGGCTTTGGGGTCTTGGACAAGAGCTAGGGCCTTAAGATTTTGCATCAAAGGAGGACTAGCAGCAGCGTTGCACGGGAGAATGTGAAAAGTGTTCATATGTAGTAAAAACCTGAGAAATCCGTTCGTTTTCGTCATTTCTTATCAAATCGACTTAAAGCCAGATCGTCACATTGGCCGCTCTTCTATCTGTAACGGTAACATTTATCGCTTGCAAAGCTATGTCGCGTGCTGCGGTATGCCGAGACACTAACAACACCATAGTAGAACACGGAAGAAGCTTTAGAGTTGATGTAATTGCCAGTAAGAAATAGTACAACAACGTTTTAGATATCGATTATTGACTTTTTAGCTGGCTTTGGGGCCTTGGACATGAGCTAGTGCCTTAAGATTTTGCATCAAAGGAGGACTAGCAGCTGCGTAGCACGGGAGAATGTGAAAAGTGTGCATGTGTAGTAAAAACCTGAGAAATCCGTCCGTTTTCGTCATTTCTTACCAAATCGACTTAAAGCAAGATCGTCACATTTGTCGCTCTTCTCTCTGTAACTGTTACATTTAACCATCTGCAAAGCTATGTCGCTTGCTGCGGTATGTAGAGACACTAACAGTACCATAGTAGAACCCTGGTGAAACTTCTAAGTTGAAGTAATAGCCAGTAAGAAGTAGTGCAATAACGTTTTAGATATCGATTATTGACTTTTTAGCTGGCTTTGGGGTCTTGGACATGAGCTAGGGCCTTAAGATCTTGCATCAAAAGAGGACTAGCAGCTGCGTTGCACGGGAGAATGTGAAAAGTGTTCACATGTAGTACAAACCTGAGAAATCCGTCCGTTTTCGTCATTTCTTATCAAATCGACTTAAAGCCAGAACGTTACATTGGCCGCTCTTCTCTCTGAAACGGTACCATTTATCTCCTTTAAAGGTATGTCGCGTGCTGCGGTATGCCGAGACACTAACAGCACCATAGTAGAACACAGAAGAAGCTTCTAAGTTGATAACACTGCCAGTAAGAAGTAGTACAATAACGTTTTAGATATCGATTATTGACTTTTTAGCTGGCTTTGGGGCCTTGAACATGAGCTACGGCCTTAAGATTTTGCATCAAAGGAGGACTAGCAGCTGCGTTGCACGGGAGAATGTGAAAAGTGTTCATATGTTGTAAAAACCTGAGAAATCCGTCCGTTTTCGTCATTTCTTATCAAATCGACTTAAAGCCAATACGTCACATTGGTCGCTCTTCTCCCTGAAACGGTTACATTTATCGTCTGCAAAGCTATATCGCGTACTGCGGTATGCAGAGATACTAACAGTACCATAGTAGAACACTGATGAAACTTCTAAGTTGATGTAATAGGCAGTAAGAAGTAGTGGAATAACGTTTCAGATATCGATTATTGACTTCTTAGCTGGCTTTGGGGTCTTAGAAATGAGCTAGGACCTTAAGACTTTGCATCAAAGGAGGACTAGCAGCTGCGTTGCACGGGAGAATGTGAAAAGTGTTCATATGTTGTAAAAACCTGAGAAATCCGTCCGTTTTCGTCATTTCTTATCAAAACGACTTAAAGCCAATACGTCACATTGGTCGCTCTTCTCCCTGAAACGGTTACATTTATCGTCTGCAAAGCTATATCGCGTGCTGCGGTATGCAGAGATACTAACAGTACCATAGTAGAACACTGATGAAACTTCTAAGTTGATGTAATAGGCAGTAAGAAGTAGTGCAATAACGTTTCAGATATCGATTATTGACTTCTTAGCTGGCTTTGGGGTCTTAGAAATGAGCTAGGACCTTAAGACTTTGGATCAAAGAAGGACTAGATGCTCCGTTATACGGAAGAATGTGAAAAGTATTCATATGCAGTACAAATCTGAGAAATCCGTCCGTTTTCGTAATTTCTTATCAAATCGACTTAAAGCCAGGACGTCACATTGGACGCTCTTCTCTCTGAAAAGGTTACATTACTCGTCTGCAAAGCTATGTCGCGTGCTGCGGTATGCGGAGAGACTAACAGCACCATAGTAGAAAACAGATGAAACTTCTAAGATGATGTAATAGCCAGTAAGAAGTAGTACAATAACGTTTTAGATTTCGATTATTGACTTTTTAGCTGGCTTTGGTGCCTTGGACGTGAGCTAGGACCTTAAGATTTTGCATCAATGGTGAACTAGCAGCTGTGTTGCACGGGAGAATGTGAAAAGCGTTCATATGTAGTAAAAACATGAGAAATCCGTCCGTTTTCGTCATTTCTTATCAAATCGACTTGAAGCCAGATCGTCACATTGGTCGCTCTTCTCTCTGAAACGGTTACATTTATCGTCTGCAAAGCTATGTCGCGTGCTGCGGTATGCGGAGACACTAACAGCACCATAGTAGAAGACTGATGAAACTTCGAAGTTGATGTAATAGCCAGTAAGAAGTAGTACAATAAAGTTTTAGATATCGATTATTGACTTTTTAGCTGGCTTTGGGGTCTTGGACATGAGCTAGGACCTTAAGACATTGCATCAAAGGAAGACTAGCAGCTGTGTGTCACGGGAGAATGTGAAAAGTGTTCATGTGTAGTAAAAACCTGAGAAATCCGTCTGTTTTCGACATTTCTTATCAAATCGACTTAAAGCCAGATCGTCACATTGGTCGCTCTTCTCTCTGAAACGGTTACATTTGTTACATTTATCGTCTGCAAAGCTATGTTGCGTGCTGCGGTATGCGGAGAGACTAACAGCACCATAGTAGAACACTGATGAAACTTCTAAGTTGATGTAATAGCCAGTAAGAAGTAGTACAATAACGTTTTAGATTTCGATTATTGACTTTTTAGCTGGCTTTCGGGCCTTGGACTTGAGCTAGTACCTTAAGATTTTGCATCAATGGAGAAGTAGCAGCTGCGTTGCACGGGAGAATGTGAAAAGTGTTCATATGTAGTAAAAACATGAGAAATCCGTCCGTTTTCGTCATTTCTTATCAAATCGACTTAAAGCCAGATCGTCACATTGGTCGCTCTTCTCTCTGAAACGGTTACATTTATCGTCTGCAAAGCTATGTCGCGTGCTGCGGCATGCGAAGACACTAACAGCACCATAGTAGAACACTGATGAAACTTCTAAGTTGATGTAATAGCCAGTAAAAAGTAGTATAATAACGTTTTAGATATCGATTATTGACTTTTTAGCTGGCATTGGGGTCTTGAACATGAGCTAGGACCTTAAGACCTTTCATCAAAGGAGGACTAGCAGCTGCGTTGCACGGGAGAATGTGAAAAGTTTTCATATGTAGTAAAAACCTGAGAAATCCGTCCGTTTTCGTCATTTCTTATCAAATCGACTTAAAGCCAGATCGTCACATTGGTCGCTCTTCTCTCTGAAACGGTTACATTTATCGTGCTGCGGTATGCGGAGACACTAACAGCACCATAGTAGAACACTGATGAAACTTCTAAGTTGATGTAATAGCCAGCAAGAAGTAGTACAATAACGTTTTAGATATCGATTATTGACTTTTTAGCTGGCTTTGGGGTCTTGGACATGAGCTAGGACCTTGACATTGCATCAAAGGAGGTTTAGCAGCTGCGTTGCACGGGAGAATGTGAAAAGTGTTCGTGTGTAGTAAAATCCTCAGAAATCCGTCCGTTTTCGTCATTTCTTATCAAATCGACTTAAAGCCAGAACTTCACATTGGCCGCTCTTCTCTCTGAAACGGTAACATTTATCGCCTACAAAGCTATGTCGCGTGCTGCGGAATGCGGAGACACTAACAGCACCATAGTAGAACACAGATGAAACTTCTAAGTTGATGTAATTGCCAGTAAGAAGTAGTACAATAACGTTTTAGATATCGATTATTGACTTTTTAGCTGGCTTTGGGGTCTTGGACATGAGCTACGACCTTAAGACATTGCATCAAAGGAGGACTAGCAGCTGCGTTGCACGGGAGAATGTGAAAAGTGTTCATATGTAGTAAAAACCTGAGAAATCCGTCAGTTTTCGTCATTTCTTATCAAATCGACTTCAAGGCAGAACGTCACATTGGCCGCTCTTCTCTCTGAAACGGTTACATTTATCGTCTGCAAAGCTATGTCGCGTGCTGCGGTATGCGGAGACACTAACAGTACCATAGTAGAACACAGATGAAACTTCTAAGTTGATGTGATAGCCAGTAAAAAGTAGTACAATAACGTTTTATATATCGATTATTGACTTTTTATTTGGCTTTGGGGCCTTGGACATGACCTAGGACCTTAAGATATTGCATCAAAAAAGGACTAGCAGCTGCGTTGCACGGGAGAATGTGAAAAGTGTTCATATGTGGTAAAAACCTGAGAAATCCGTCCGTTTTCGTCATTTCTCATCAAATCGACTTAAAGCCAGACCGTCTCATTGGTCACTCTTCTCTCTGAAACGGTTACATTTATCGTCTGTAAAGCTATGTCACATGCTGCGGTATGCGGAGACACTAACAGAACCATAGTAGAAAACAGATGAAACTTCTAAGTTGATGTAATTGCCAGTAAGAGGTAGTACAATAACGTTATAGATACCGATTATTGACTTTTTAGCTGGCTTTGGGGTATTGGACATGAGCTAGGACCTTAAGATTTTGCATCAAAAGAGAACTAGCAGCTGCGTTGCACGGGAGAATGTGAAAAGTGTTCATATGTAGTAAAAACCTGAGAAATCCGTCAGTTTTCGTCATTTCTTATGAAATCGACTTCAAGGCAGAACGTCACATTGGCCGCTCTTCTCTCTGAAACGGTTACATTTATCGTCTGCAAAGCTGTGTCGCGTGCTGCGGTATGCATAGACACTAACAGTACCATAGTAGAACACAGATGAAACTTCTAAGTTGATGTGATAGCCAGTAAAAAGTAGTACAATAACGTTTTATATATCGATTATTGACTTTTTATTTGGCTTTGGGGCCTTGGACATGAGCTAGGACCTTAAGATATTGCATCAAAAAAGGACTAGCAGCTGCTTTGCACGGGAGAATGTGAAAAGTGTTCATATGTAGTAAAAACCTGAGACATCCGTCAGTTTTCGTCATTTCTTATCAAATCGACTTAAAGCCAGATCGTCACATAGGTCGCTCTTCTCTCTGAAACGGTTAGATTTATCGTCTGCAAAGCTATGTCGCGTACTGCGGTATGCGGAGACACTAACAGCACCATAGTAGAAAACAGATGAAACTTCTAAGTTGATGTGATAGCCAGTAAAAAGTAGTACAATAACGTTTTATATATCGATTATTGACTTTTTATTTGGCTTTGGGGCCTTGGACATGACCTAGGACCTTAAGATATTGCATCAAAAAAGGACTAGCAGCTGCGTTGCACGGGAGAATGTGAAAAGTGTTCATATGTCGTAAAAACCTGAGAAATCCGTCCGTTTTCGTCATTTCTCATCAAATCGACTTAAAGCCAGATCGTCACATTGGCCGCTCTTCTCTCTGAAACGGTTGTACTTATCGTCTGCAAAGCTATGTCGCGTGCTGCGGTATGCGGAGACACTAAAAGCACCATAGTAGAATACAGATGAAGCTTCTAAGTTGAAGTAATAGCCAGTAAGAAGTAGTACAATTCAAGTTTTAGGTATCGATAATAGACGTTTTAGCTGGCTTTGGTGCCTTGGACATGAGGTAGGACCTTAAGATTGTGCATGAAAGGAGGACTAGCAGCCGCGTTGCACGGAGAATGTGAAAAGTGTTCATATGTAGTAAAAACCTGAAAAATCCGTCCGTTTTCGTAATTTATTATCGAATCGACTTAAAGCCAGATTGTCACATTGGTCGCTCTTCTCTCTGAAACGGTTGTACTTATCGTCTGTAAAGCTATGTCACATGCTGCAGTATGCGGAGACACTAACAGCACCATAGTAGAACACTGATGAAACTTCTAAGTTGATGTAATAGCCAGTAAGAAGTAGTACAATAACGTTATAGATACCGATTATTGACTTTTTAGCTGGCTTTGGGGTATTGGACATGAGCTAGGACCTTAAGATTTTGCATCAAAAGAGAACTAGCAGCTGCGTTGCACGGGAGAATGTGAAAAATGTTCATATGTAGTAAAAACCTGAGAAATCCGTCCGTTTTCGTCATTTCTTATCAAATCGACTTAAAGCCAGATCGTCTCATTGGTCACTCTTCTCTCTGAAACGGTTACATTTATCGTCTGTAAAGCTATGTCACATGCTGCGGTATGCGGAGACACTAACAGCACCATAGTAGAAAACAGATGAAACATCTAAGTTGATGTAATTGCCAGTAAGAAGTAGTACAATAACGTTATAGATACCGATCATTGACTTTTTAGCTGGATTTGGGGTATTGGACATGAGCTAGGACCTTAAGATTTTGCATCAAAAGAGAACTAGCAGCTGCGTTGCACGGGAGAATGTGAAAAGTGTTCATATGTAGTAAAAACCTGAGACATCCGTCCGTTTTCGTCATTTCTTATCAAATCGACTTAAAGCCAGATCGTCACATTGGTCGCTCTTCTCTCTGAAACGGTTACATTTATCGTCTGCAAAGCTATGTCGCGTACTGCGGTATGCATAGACACTAACAGCACCATAGTAGAAAACAGATGAAACTTCTAAGTTGATGTAATAGCCAGTAAGAAGTAGTACAATAACGTTATAGATACCGATTATTGACTTTTTAGCTGGCTTTGGGGTCGTGGACATGAGCTAGGACCTTAAGATTTTGCATCAATAGAGAACTAGCAGCTGCGTTGCACGGGAGAATGTGAAAAGTGTTCATGTGTAGTAAAAACCTGAGAAATCCGTCCGTTTTCGTCATTTCTTATCAAATCGACTTAAAGCCAGATTGTCACATTGGTCGCTCTTCTCTCTGAAACGGTTACATTTATAGTCTGCAAAGCTATGTCGCGTGCTGCGGTATGCGGAGACACTAACAGCACCATAGTAGAACAATGATGAAACTTCTAAGTTGATGTAATAGCCAGTAAAAAGTAGTACAATAACGTTTTAGATATCGATTATTGACTTTTTAGCTGGCATTTAGGTCTTGGACATGAGCTAGGACCTTAAGACTTTGCATCAAAGGAGGACTAGCAGCTGCGTTGCACGGGAGAATGTGAAAAGTGTTCATGTGTAGTAAAAACCTGAGAAATCCGTCCGTTTTTGTCATTTCTGATCAAATCGACTTAAAGCCAGATCGTCACATTGGTCGCTCTTCTCCCTGAAACGGTTACATTTACCGTCTGCAAAGCTATGTCGCGTGCTGCGATATGCGGAGTCACTAACAGCACCATAGTAGAACACTGATGAAACTTCTAAGTTGATGTAATAGCCAGTAAGAAGTAGTACAATAACGTTTTAGATATCGATTATTGACTTTTTAGCTGGCTTTGGGGTCTTGGACATGAGCTAGGAACTTAAGACTTTGCATCAAAGGAGGACTAGCAGCTGCGTTGCACGGGAGAATGTGAAAAGTGTTCATATGTAGTAAAAACCTGAGAAATCCGTTCGTTTTCGTCATTTCTTATCAAATCGACTTAAAGCCAGATCGTCACATTGGTCGCTCTTCTGTCTGAAACGGTTACATTTATCGTCTGCAAAGCTATGTCGCGTGCTGCGGTATGCGGAGACACTAACAGCACCATAGTAGAACACAGATGAAACTTCTAAGTTGATGTAATAGCCAGTAAGAAGTAGTACAATGACGTTTTAGATATCGATTATTGACTTTTTTGCTGGCTTTGGGGCCTTGGACATGAGCTAGGACCTTAAGATTTTGCATCAAAGGAGAACTAGCAGCTGCGTTGCACGGGAGAAAGTGAAAAGTGTTCATATGTAGTAAAAACCTGAGAAATCCCTCCGTTTTCGTCATTTCTTATCAAATCGACTTAAAGCCAGATCGTCTCATTGGCCGCTCATATCTCTGAAACGGTTACATTTATCGTCTGCAAAGCTATGTCGCGTGCTGCGGTATGCGGAGACACTAACAGCACCATAGTAGAACACTGATGAAACTTCTAAGTTGATGTATTAGCCAGTAAGAAGTAGTACAATAACGTTTTAGATATCGATTATTGACTTTTTAGCTGGCTTTGGGGTCTTAGACATGAGCTAGGACCTTAAGACATTGCATCAAAGGAGGGCTAGCAGCTGCTTTGCACGGGAGAATGTGAAAAGTGTTCATGTGTAGTAAAAACCTGAGAAATCCGTCCGTTTTCGTCATTTGTTATCGAATCGACTTAATGTCAGATCGTCTCATTCGCCGCTCATATCTCTGAAACGGTTACATTTATCGTCTGCAAAGCTATGGCGCGTCCTGCGGTATGCGGAGACACTAAAAGCACCATAGTAGAACACAGAAGAAGCTTCTAAGTCGATGTAATAGCCAGTAAGAAGTAGTACAATTCAAGTTTTAGTTATCGATTTTTGACTTTTTAGTCGGCTATGTAATAGCCAGTAAAATGTAGTACACTTCAAGTTTTAATTATCGATTATTGAATTTTTAGCCTTATTTGTTGCCTTGGACATGACCTAGGACTTTAAGATTTTGCATGAAAGGAGGAATAGCAGCCGCGTTGCACGGGAGAATGTGAAAAGTGTTCATATGTAGTAAAAACCTGAAAATCCGTCCGTTTTCGTCATTTGTTATCGAATCGACTTAAATCCAGATCGACACATTGGCCGCTCTTCTCTCTGAAACGATTACATTTATCGTCTGCAAAGCTATGTCCGGTGCTGCGGTATGCGGAGACACTAAAAGCACCATAATACAATACAGATGAACCTTCTAAGTTAATGTAATAGCCAGTAAGAGGTAGTACAATTCAAGTTTTAGTTATAGATTATTGAATTTTTAGCCGGCTTTGGTGCCTTTGACATGAAATAGGACCTTAAGATTTTGCATGATATTCAGGACTAGCAACCGCGTTGTACAGGGGAATGTGAAAAGTGTTCATATGTAGTAAAAATCTGAGAAATTCTTCCGTTTTCGTCATATGTTATGGAATCGACTTAAAGCCAGATCGTCACATTGGCCGCTCTTCCCTCTGAAACGAATACATTTATCGTCTGCAAAGCTATGTCGATTGCTACGTTATCCGGAGACACTAAAAGTACCATAGTAGAACACAGATGAAGCTTATAAGTCGATGTAATAGCCAGTAAGAAGTAGTACAATTCAAGTTTTTGTTACCGATTATTGACTTTTTACCCTTCTTTGGTGCTTGGACATGAGCTAGGACCTCAAGATTTTGCATGAAGGGAAGTCTAGTGGCCGCGTTACAGGGGAGAATGTGAAAAGTGTTCATATGTAGCAAAAAACTGAAAAATTTGTCCGTTTTCGTCATTTGTTATCGTATCGAATTAAAGCCATATCGTCAAAATAGCCGCACTTCTCTCATAAACGGTTACATTTATCGTCTGCAAAGCTGTGTCGCCTGCTGCGGTATACGGAGACACTAAAAGCACCATAGTAGAACACAGACAAAGCTTCTAAGTTGATATAATAGCCAGTAAGAAGTAGTACAATTCAAGATTTAGTTATCGATTATTGACTTTTTAGCTGGCTTTTCTGCCTTGGACATGAGCTAGGACTTTATGATTCAGCATGAAAGGAGGACTACCAGCCGAGTTGCATGGGAGAATGTGAAAAGTGTTCATATGTAGTAAAAACCTGAGAAATCCGTCCGTTTTCGTCATTTGTTATCGAATCGACTTAAAGCCAGATCGTCACATTGGCCGCTCTTCTCTCTGAAACGGTTACATTTGTCTTCTGCAAAGCTATGTTGCGTCCTGGGGTATGCGGCGACACTACAAGCACCATAGTAGAACACAGATGAAGCTTCTAAGTTGATGTAATAGACAGTAAGAAGTCATACAATGCAAGTTTTAGTTATCGATTATTGACTTTTTAGACGGCTTTGGTGCCTTGGATATGGGCTACGTCTATACGATTTTGCAGGAAAGGAGGACTAGCAGCCGCGTTGCACGGGCGAATGTGAAAAGTGTTCATATGTAGTAAAAACCTGAGAAATCCGTCTGTTTTCGTCATTTGTTATCGAATCGACTTAAAGCCACATCGTCACATTGGCCGGTCTTCTCTCTGAAACGGTTGCATTTATCATCTGCAAAGCTCTGTCGCTTGCTGCGGTATACGGAGACACTAAAAGCACCATAGTAGAACACAGATAAAGCTTCTAAGTTGATATAATAGCCAGTAAGAAGTAGTACAATTCAAGATTTAGTTATCGATTATTGACTTTTTAGCCGGCTTTGGTGCCTTTGACATGAGGTAGGACTATACGATTTTGCATGAAAGGAGAACTAGCAGCCGCGTTGCACGAGCGAATGTGAATAGTGTTCATATGTAGTAAAAACCTGAGAAATCCGTCTGTTTTCGTCATTTGTTATCGAATCGACTTAAAGCCAGATCGATACATTGGGCGCTGTTCTCTCTGAAACGGTTACATTTATCGTCTGCAAAGCAATGTCTCGTGTTGCGGTATCCGGAGATACTAATAGCACCATAGTAGAACACAGATGAAACTTATAAGTTGATGTTATAGCCAGTAAGAAGTAGTACAATTCAGGTTTTAGTTATCGATAATTGACTTTTTAGCAGGCTTTGGTGCCTTGGACATTTGCTTGGACCTTCGGATTCTGCATGAAAGGAGGACTAGCAGCCGCGGTCCTCGGGCGAAAAAGTGTTCATATGTAGTAAGAAACTGAGAAATCCGTCTGTTTTCGTCATTTGTTATCGAATCGACTTAACACCAGATCGTCTTTTGGCCGCTCTTCTCTCTGAAACGGCTACATTTATCGTCTGCAAAGATATGTCGCGTGCTGTGGTATGCAGCGACACTAAAAGCACCATAGAAGAATACAGATCAAACTTCTAAGTTTATGTAATAGCCAGTAAGAAGTAGTAGAATTGAAGTTTTAGCTATCGATTATTGACTTTTTACCCTTCTTTGGCGCTTGGACATGAGTTAGGGCCTTAAGATAGTTCATGAAGGGAAGGCTAGTGGCCACGATGCACGGGAGAATGTGAAAAGTGTTCATATGTAGTAAAAATCTGAGAAATTCGTCCGTTTTCGTCATTTGTTATCGAATCGACTGAAATCCAGATCGACACATTTGCCGCTCTTCTCTCTGGAACGATTACATTTATCGTCTGCAAAGCTATGTCGCGTGCTGCGGTATGCGGAGACACTAAAACCATAATAGTAGTACACAGATGAAGCCTCTAAGTTGATGTAATAGCCAGTAAGAAGTAGTAGATTTCAAGTTTTCGTTATCGATTATTTTTTTTTAGCCGGCTTTGGTGCAATTGACATGAGCTGGGACCTTAAGATTTTGTATGAAAGGAGGACTAGAAGCCGCGTTGCACGAGCGAATGTGAAAAGTGTTCATATGTAGTAAGAATCTGAGAAATCCGTCCGTTTTCGTCATTTGTTATTGATTCGACTTAAATCCAGATCGACACATTGGCCGCTCTCCTCTCTGAAAGGATTACATTTATCGTCTGCAAAGCTATGTCGCGTGCTACGTTATAAGGAGACACTAAAAGCATCAGAGTAAAACACAGATGAACCTTCTAAGTTGATGTAATAGCCAGTAAGAAGTAGTACTATTCAAGTTTTTGTTATCGATTATTGACTTTTTACCATTCATTGGTGCTTCGACATGAGCTAGGAAGTTAAGATTTTGCATGAAGGGAAGTCTAGTGGCCGCGTTACAGGGGAGAATGTGAAAAGTGTTCATATGTACCAAAAAACTGAAAAATTTGTCCGTTTTCGTCATTTGTTATCGTATCGAATTAAAGCCATATCGTCAAATTAGCCGCACTTCTCTCATAAACGGTTACATTTAACGTCTGCAAAGCTATGTCGCGTGCTGCGGTATACGGAGACACTAAAAGCACCATAGTAGAACACAGATAAAGCTTCTAAGTTGATGTAATAGCCAGTAAGAAGTAGTACAATTCAAGATTTAGTTATCGATTATTGACTTTTTAGCCGGCTTTGGTGCCTTTCACATGAGCTAGGACCTTAAGATTTTGCATGAAAGGAAGACTAGCAGCCACGTTGCAAGGGACAATGTGAAAAGTGTTCATATGTAGTAAAAACCTGAGAAATCTTTCCGTTTTCGTCATTTGTTATCGAATCGACTTAAATCCAGATCGTCACACTGGCCGGTCTTCTCTCTGAAACGGTTACATTTATCGTCTGCAAAGATATGTCTCGTGTTGCGGAATGCGGAGACACTAAATGCACCATAGTAGAACACAGATGAAGCTTCTACGTTGATGTAATAGCCAGTAAGAAGTCATACAATGCAAGTTTTACTTGTCGATTACTGACTTTTTAGCCGGCTTTGGTGCCTTGGACATGAGCTACGACTCTTCGATTTTGCATGAAAGGAGGACTATTAGCCGCGTTGCACGGGACAATGTAAAAAGTGTTCATATGTAGTAAAAACCTGAGAAATCCGGCCCTTTTCGTCATTTGTTATCGAATCGACTTAAAGCCAGATCGTCACATTGGCCGCTCTTCTCCCTGAAACGATTACAATTATCATCTGCAAAGCTATGTCGCATGCTGCGGTATGCGGAGACACTAAAAGCACCATAGTAGAACACAGATGAAGCTTCTAAGTTGATGTAATAGCCAGTAAGAACTACTGCACTTCAGGTTTTAGTTTTCCATTATTGACCTTTTAGACTTTTTTGGTGCCTTGGACATGAGCTAGGACCTTAAGATTTTGCATGAAAGGAGGACTAGCAGCCGTGTTGCACGGGAGAATGTGAAAAGTATTCATATGTAGTAAATACCTAAGATATTCGCCTGTGTTCGTCATTTGTTATCAAATCGACTTTAAGCCAGATCCTCACATTAGCCGCTCTTCTCTCTGAAACGGTTACATTTATCGTCTGCAAAGCTATGTCGCATGCTGCGGTATGCGGACACACTAAAAGCACCATAGTAGAACACAGATGAAGCTTCTAAGTTGATGTAATAGCCAGTAAGAACTACTGCACTTCAAGTTATAGTTTTCGATTATTGACCTTTTAGACTTTTTTGGTGCCTTGGACATGAGCTAGGACCTTAAGATTTTGCATGAAAGGAGGACTAGCAGCCGTGTTGCACGGGAGAATGTGAAAAGTGTTCATATGTAGTAAAATCCTGAGAAGTCCGTCCGTTTTCGTCATTGTTATCAAATCGACTTAAAGCCAGATCATCACATTGGCCGCTCTTCCCTCTGAAGCGGTTAAATTTACCGTCTGCAAACCTATGTCGCTGGGTGCGGTATGCGGAGACACTAAAAGCACCGTAGAACACAGAAGAAGCTTCTAAGTTGATGTAATACCCAGTAAGAAGTAGTACAATTCAAGTTTTAGTTATCGATTATTGACTTTTTAACCAATTTTGATGCTTTGGGCATGAGCTAGAACCTTATGATTTTGCATGAAAGGAGGACTAGCAGCCGTGTTGCACGGGAGAATGTGAAAAGTATTCATATGTAGTAAATACCTAAGATATTCGCCTGTGTTCGTCATTTGTTATCAAATCGACTTTAAGCCAGATCCTCACATTAGCCGCTCTTCTCTCTGAAACGGTTACATTTATCGTCTGCAAAGCTATGTCGCTTGCTGCGGTATGCGGAGACACTACAATCACCATAGAAGAACACAGAAGTAGCTTCTAAGTTGACGTAATACCCAATAAGATGGAGTACAATTAACGTTTTAGTTATCGATTATTGACTTTTCAGCCTTTTTTGTGCCTTGGGCATGAGCTAGGACCTTAAGATTTTGCATGAAGGGACGACTAGCATCCGCGGTGCACGGGAGACTGTGAAAAGTGTTCATATGTAGTAAAAACCTGACAAATCCGTCCGTGTTCGTCAATTGTTATCGAATCGACTTAAAGCAAGATCGTCACAGTGGCCGCTCTTCCCTCTGAAACGGTTACATTTACCCACTGCAAACCTATGTCGCTGGGTGCGGTATGCGGAGACACTAAAAGCACCATAGTAGAACACAGTAGAAGCTTCTAAGTTGATGTAATATGTAGTAAGAAGTAGTACAATTCAAGTTTTAGTTTTCGATTATTGACTTTTTAGCCGGCTTTGGTGCCTTGGGCATGAGCTAGGACCTTAAGATTTTGCATGAAAGGACGACTAGCAGCCGCATTGCACGGGACAATGTGAAAAGTGTTCATATGTAGTAAAAACCTCAGAAATCCGTCCGTGTTCGTCATTTGTTATCGAATCGACTTATAGTGAGATCGTCACATTGCCCGCTCTTCTCACTGAAACGGTTTAATCTGTCGTCTGCAAAGCTATGTCGCTGGGTGCAGTATGCATAGACACTTAAGGCAAAATAGTACAACACAGAAGAAACTTCTAAGTTAATGTAATAGCCCACAAGAAGTTGTACAATTCAAAGTTTTCGTTATCGATTATTCACTTTTTAGCCGGCTTTGGTGAGTTGTACATGAGCTAGGACCTTAAGATTTTGCATGAAAGGAGGACTATTAGCCGCGTTGCACGGGAGAATGTAAAAAGTGTTCATATGTAGTAAAAACCTGAGAAATCCGTCCATTTTCGTCATTTGTTATCGAATCGACTTAAAGACACATCGTCACATTTAACGCTCTTCTCTCTGAAACGGTTACATTTATCGTCTGCAAAGCTATGTCACTTATTGCTGTATGCGGTGAGGCTAAAAGCAAACATAATAGAACACAGAAGAAACTTCTAAGTTGAAGTAATAGCCAGTAAGAAGCTGTAAAATTCAAGTATTGGTTATCAATTATTGATTTTTAGCCGGCTTTGGTTCCTTGGACAAGAGGTGGAATCATAAGATTTTGCATGAAAGGAGGACTAGCAGCCGCGTTGCACGGGAGAATGTGAAAAGGGTTCATATGTATTGAAAATCTGAGATATCCGTATGTTTTCTTCAATTGTTATCGAATCGACTTAATGCCAGGTCGTTACATTGGCCGCTCTTTCCTCTGAAACCGTTATATTTATCGTCTCCAAAGATAGGTCGCGAGCTATGTAATGCGGAGACACTAAAAGCACTATACTAGAACACAGATGAAGCTTCTAAGTTGATGTCATAGCCAGTAAGAAGTAGTGCAATTCAAGTATTCGTTATCGATTATTCACTTTTCACCCGGCTTTGGTGCCTTGTACAGCAGCTAGGACATTAAGATTTTGCATTAAAGGAGGACTATCAGCCGCGTTGCACGGGAGAATGTTAAAAGTGTTCATATGTAGTAAAAACCTGAGAAATCCGTCCGTTTTCGTAATTTGTTATCGAATCGACTTAAAGCCAGGACGTACATTGGCCGCTCTTCTCTCTGAAACGGTTATATTTACCGTCTGCAAAGCTATGACGCGTGCTGCGGTATGCGGAGACACTAAAAGCACCATAATAGAATACAGAAGAAGCTTCTAAGTTGATGTAAGAGCCAGTAAGAAACAGTAAAATTCAAGTTTTAGTTATCGATTATTGACCATTTAATTTTCTTTGGTGCTTTGGAAATGAGCTAGGACTTTACGATTTTGCATGTAGGGAAGTGTAAGAGCCGCTTCGCACGGGATAATGTGAAAAATGTTCATATATACTAAAAACATGAGAAATCCCTCCGTTTTCGTCATTTGTTATCGAATCGACTTAAAGCCAGATAGTCACATTGGGGGCTCTTCTCTCTGAAACGGTTATATTTACCGTCCACAAAGCTATGTCGCGTTCTGCGGTATGCGGAGACACTAAAAGCACCATAGTAGAACACTGAACAATCTCCTAAGTTTATGTAATAGCCAGTAAGAAGTAGTACAATTCACGTTTTAGCTATCGATTATTGACTTTTTAGCCGGCTTTGGTGCCTTGGGCATGAGCTAGGACCTTAAGATTTTGTGTGAAAGGAGGACTAGCAGCCGCGTTACACGGGTGAAGGTGAAAAGTGTTCATATGTAGTGAAAACCTGAGAAATCCGACCGTGTTCGTCAATTCTTATCGAATCGACTTAAAGCCAGATTGTCACATTGGCCGCTCTTCCCTCTGAAACGGTATTATTTATCGTCTGCAATGCTATGTCGCTGGGTGCAGTATGCATAGACACTTAAAGCACCATAGTACAACACAGAAGAAGCTTCTAAGTTAATGTAATAGCCCGGAAGAAGTAGTACGATTCAAGTTTTCGTTATCGATTGTTCACTTTTTAGCCTGCTTTGGTGCCTTGTACATGAGCTACGACCTTAAGTTTTTGCATGAAAGGAGGACTAGCAGCCGCGTTAAACGGGAAAATGTGAAAAGTGTTCATATGTAGTAAAAACCTGAGAAGTCCGTCCGTGTTCGTCATTGTTATCAAATCGACTTAAAGCCAGATCGTCACATTGGCCGCTCTTCCCTCTGAAACGGTTACATTTACCGTCTGCAAAGCTGTGTCGCGTGCTGCGGTATGCGGAGATACTAAAAGCACCATAGTAGAACACTGAAAAAACTTCTAAGTTTATGTAATAGCCAGTAAGGTGTAGTGCAATTCACGTTTTAGCTATCGATTATTGACTTTGTAGCCGGCTTTGGTGCCATGGGCATGAGCTAGGACCTTACGATTTTGCGTGAAAGGAGGACTAGCAGCCGCGTTACTAGGGTGAATGTGAAAAGTGTTCATATGTAGTGAAAACCTGAGAAATCCGTATGTTTTCGTCAATTGTTGTCGAATCGACTTAAAGCCAGATCGTCACATTGGTCGCTTTTCCCTCTGAAACGATTACATTATTCGTCTGCAATGCTATGTCGCTGGGTGCAGTATGCATAGACACTTAAAGCACCATAGTACAACACAGAAGAAGCTTCTAAGTTAATGTAATAGCCCGTAAGAAGTAGTACAATTCAAGTTTTCGTTATCGATTATTCACTATTTAGCCTGCTTTGATGCCTTGTACATGAGCTAGGACCTTAAGTTTTTGCATGAAAGGAGGACTATTAGCCGCGTTGCACGGGACAATGTGAAAAGTGTTCATATGTAGTAAAAACCTGAGAAATCCGGCCCTTTTCGTCATTTGTTATCGAATCGACTTAAAGCCAGATCGTCACATTGGCCGCTCTTCTCCCTGAAACGATTACAATTATCATCTGCAAAGCTATGTCGCACGCTGCGGTATGCGGAGACACTAAAAGCACCATAGTAGAACACAGATGAAGCTTCTAAGTTGATGTAATAGCCAGTAAGAAGTACTGCACTTCAAGTTTTAGTTTTCGATTATTGACCTTTTAGATTTTTTGGTGCCTTGGACATGAGCTAGGACCTTAAGATTTTGCATGAAAGGAGGACTAGCAGCCGTGTTGCACGGGAGAATGTGAAAAGTGTTCATATGTAGTAAAAGCCTGAGAAGTCCGTCCGTTTTTGTCATTGTTATCAAATCGACTTAAAGCCAGATCATCACAATGGCCGCTCTTCCCTCTGAAACGGTTAAATATACCGTCTGCAAACCTATGTCGCTGGGTGCGGTATACGGAGACACTAAAAGCACCATAGTGGATCACAGATGAAGCTTCTACGTTGATGTAATAGCCAGTAAGAAGTAGTACAATTCTAGTTTTAGGTATCGATTATTGACTTTTTAGCTGGCTTTGGTGCCTTGGACATGAGCTAGGACCTTAAGATTCTGCATGAAAGGAGGACTAGCAGCCGAGTTGTATGGGACAATGTGAAAAGTGTTCATATGTAGTAAAAACCTGAGAAATCCGTCCGTTTTCGTCATTTGTTATCGAATCGACTTGAAGCAAGATCGTCACATTGGCCGCTCTTCTCTCTGAAACGGTTGTACTTATCGTCTGCAAAGCTATGTCGCGTGCTGCGGTATGCGGAGACACTAAAAGCACCATACTGGATCACAGATGAAGCATCTACGTTGATGTAATAGCCAGTAAGAAGTAGTACAATTCAAGTTTTAGGTATCGATTATTGACTTTTTACCCTTCTTTGGTGCCTTGGACATGAGTTAGGTACTTAAGATTTTGCATGAAAGGAGGACTAGTAGCCGCGATGCGCGGGAGAATGTGAAAAGTGTTCATACGTAGTAAAAACCTGAGAAATCCTTCCGTTTTCGTCATTTGTTATCGAATCGACTTAAAGCCAGATCGTCACATTGGCCGCTCTTCTGTCTGAAACGGTTACATTTATCGTCTGAGAAACTATGTCGCATGATGCGGTATGCGGAGACACTAAAAGCACCATAGTGGATCACAGATGAAGCATCTACGTTGATGTAATAGCCATTAAGAAGTAGTACAATTCAAGTTTTAAGTATCGATTATTGACTTTTTAGCTGGCTTTGGTGCCTTGGACATGAGCTAGGACCTTAAGATTCTGCATGAAAGGAGGACTAGCAGCCGAGTTGTACGGGAGAATGTGAAAAGTGTTCACACGTTGTAAAAACCTGAGGAACCCGTCCATTTTCGTCATTTGTTATCGAATCGACTTAAAGCCAGATCGTCACATTGGCCGATTTTCTCTCTGAAACGGTTGTACTTATCGTCTGCAAAGCTATGTCGCGTGCTGCGGTATACGGAGACACTAAAAGCACCATAGTAGAACACAGATGAAGCTTCCTAGTTGATGTAATAGCCAGTAAGAAGTAGTACAATTCAAGTTTTAGTTATCGATTATTGACTTTTTAGCTGGCTTAGGTGCCTTGGACATGAGGTAAGACCTTAAGATTCTGCATGAAAGGAGGAGTAGCAGCCGAGTTGCACGGGAGAATGTGAAAAGTGTTCATATGTAGTAAAAACGTGAGAAATCCGTTACTTTTCGTCATTTGTTATCGAATCGACTTAAAGCCAGATCGACACATTGGCCGCCCTTCTGTCTGAAACGGTTATATTTATCGTCTGCAAAGCTATGTCGCATGGTGCGGTATGCGGAGACACTAAAAGCACCATAGTAGAACACAGATGAAGCTTCTAAGTTTATGTAATAGCCAGTGAGAAGTAGTACAATTCAAGGTTTAGGTATCGATTATTGACTTTTTAGCTGGCTTTGGTGACTTGGACATGAGCTAGGACCTTACGATTCTGCATGAAAGGAGGACTAGCAGCCGAGTTGCAAGGGAGAATGTGAAAAGTGTTCATATGTAGTACAAACCTGAGAAATCCGTCCATTTTCGTAATTTGTTATGGAATCGACTTAAAGCCAGATCGCCACATTGGCCGCGCTTCTCTCTGAAACGGTTGTACTTATCGTCTGCAAAGCTATGTCGCGTGCTGCGGTATGCGTAGACACTAAAAGCATCATAGTAGAACACAGATGAAGCTTCTAAGTTGATGTAATAGCCAGTAAGAAGTAGTACAATTCAAGATTTACGTATCGATTAATGCCTTTTTTGCTGGCTTTTGTGCCTTGGACATGCGCTAGGACCTTAAGATTCTGCATGAAAGGAGGAGTAGCAGCCGAGTTGTATGGGACAATGTGAAAAGTGTTCATATGTAGTAAAAACCTGAGAAATCCGTCCGTTTTCGTCATTTGTTATCGAATCGACTTGAAGCAAGATCGTCACATTGGCCGCTCTTCTATCTGAAACGGTTGTACTTATCGTCTGCAAAGCTATGTCGCGTGCTGCGGTATGCGGAGACACTAAAAGCACCATAGTAGAACACAGATGAAGCTTCTAAGTTGATGTAATAGCCAGTAAGAAGTAGTACACTTCAAGTTTTAGGTATCGATTATTGACTTTTTAGCAGGCTTTGGTGCCTTGGACATGAGCTACGACCTTAAGATTCTGCATGAAAGGAGGACTAGCAGCCGCGTTGCACGGGAGTATTTGAAAAGTGTTCATATGTAGTAAAAACCTGAGATATCCGTCCATTTTCGTCATTTGTTATCGAATCGACTTATAGCCAGATCGTCACATTGGCCACTCTTCTCTCGGAAACGGTTATACTTATCGTCTGCAAAGCTATGTCGCGTGCTGCGGTATGCGAAGACACTAAAATCACCATAGTGGACACAGAGATGAAGCTTCTAAGTTGATGTAATAGCCAGTAAGAAGTAGTACAATTCAAGTTTTAGGTTATGGATTATTGACTTTTTAGCTATCTTTGGTGCCTTGGACATGAGCTAGGACATTATGATTATGCATGAAAGGAGGACTAGCAGCCGCGTTGCATGGGAGTATGTGACAAGTGTTCATATGTAGTAAAAACCTGAGAAATCCGTCCGTTTTCGTCATTTGTTATCGAATAAACTTAAAGCCAGATCTTCACATTGGCCGCTCTTCTCTCTGAAACGGTTGTACTTAACGTCTGCAAAGCTATGTCGCGTGCTGCGGTATGCGGAGACACTAAAAGCACCATAGTAGAACACAGACGAAACTTCTAAGTTGATGTAATAGCCAGTAAGAAGTAGTACAATTCAAGTTTTAGGTATCGTTATTGACTTTTTAGCTGGCTTTGGTGCCTTGGACATGAGCTAGGACCTTAAGATTCTTCATGAAAGGAGGACTAGCAGCCGAGTTGCACGGGAGAATGTGAAAAGTGTTCATATGTAGTAAAAACCTGAGAAATCCGTCCGTTTTCGTAATTTGTTATGGAATCGACTTAAAGCCAGATCGTCACATTGGCCGCTCTTCTCTCTGAAACGGCTGTACTTATCGTCTGCAAAGCTATGTCGCGTGCTGCGGTATGCGTAGACAGTAAAAGCACCATAGTAGAACACAGATGAAGCTTCTAAGTTGATGTAATAGCCAGTAAGAAGTAGTACAATTCAAGATTTACGTATCGATTATTGACTTTTTTGCTGGCTTTGGTGCCTTTGGCATGAGCTAGGTCCTTATGATTCTGCATGAAAGGAAGACTAGCAGCCGAGTTGCATGGGAGAATGTGAAAAGTGTTCATATGTAGTAAAAACCTGAGAAATCCATCCGTTTTCGTCATTCGTTATCAAATCGACTTAAAGCCTGATCGTCACATTGGCCGCTCTTCTCTCTGAAACGGTTGTACTTAACGTCTGCAAAGCTATGTCGCGTGCTGCGGTATGCGGAGACACTAAAAGCACAATAGTAGAACACAGATGAAGCTTCTAAGTTGATGTAATAGCCAGTAAGGAGTAGTACAATTCAAGTTTTAGGTGTCGAATATTGACTTTTTAGCTGGCTTTGGTGCCTTGTACATGAGCTATTACCTTAAGATTCTGCATGCAAGGAGGACTAGCAGCCGAGTTGCACGGGATAATGTAAAAAGTGTTCATATGTAGTAAAAACCTGAGAAATCCGTCCGTTTTCGATATTTGTTATCGAATCGACTTAAAGCCAGATCGTCACATTGGCCCCTCTTCTCTCTGAAACGGTTGTACTTATCGTCTGCAAAGCTATGTCGCGTGCTGCAGTATGCGGAGACACTAAAAGCACCATAGTAGAACACAGATGAAGCTTCTAAGTTGATGTGATAGCCAGTGAGAAGTAGTACAATTCAAGTTTTAGGTATGGATTATTGACTTTTTAGCTATCTTTGGTGCCTTGGAAATGAGCTAGGACATTAAGATTCTGCATGAAAGGAGGACTAGCAGCCGCGTTGCATGGGAGTATGTGACAAGTGTTCATATGTAGTAAAAACCTGAGAAATCCGTCCGTTTTCGTCATTTGTTATCGAATAGACTTAAAGCCAGATCGTCACATTGGCCGCTCTTCTCTCTGAAACGGTTGTACTTAACGTCTGCAAAGCTATGTCGCGTGCTGCGGTATGCAGAGACACTAAAAGCACCATACTAGAACACAGAAGAAGCTTCTAAGTTGATGTAATAGCCAGTAAGAAGTAGTACAATTCAAGATTTACGTATCGATTATTGACTTTTTAGCTGGCTTTGGTGACTTGGACATGAGCTAGGACCTTAAGATTCTGCATGAAAGGAGGACTAGCAGCCGAGTTGTATGGGACAATGTGAAAAGTGTTCATATGTAGTAAAAACCTGAGAAATCCGTCCGTTTTCGTCATTTGTTATCGAATCGACTTGAAGCCAGATCGTCACATTGGCCGCTCTTCTCTCTGAAACAGTTGTACTTATCGCTTGCAAAGCTATGTCGCGTGCTGCGGTATGCGGAGACACTAAAAGCACCATAGTAGAATACAGATGAAGCTTCTAAGTTGATGTAATAGCCAGTAAGAAGTAGTACAATTCAAGTTTTAGGTATCGATAATTGACGTTTTAGCTGGCTTTGGCACCTTGGCCATGAGCTAGGACATTAAGATTCTGCATGAAAGGAGGACTAGCAGCCGAGTTGCATGGGAGAATGTGAAAAGTGTTCATATGTAGTAAAAACCTGAGAAATCCGTCCGTTTTCGTCATTTGTTATCGAATCGACTTAAAGCCAGATCGTCACATTGGCCGCTCTTCTCTCTGAAACGGTTGTACTTCTCGTCTGCAAAGCTATGTCGTGTGCTGCAGTATGCGGAGACACTAAAAGCACCATACTAGAACACAGGTTAAGCTTCTAAGTTGATGTAATAGCCAGTAAGAGGTAGTACAATTCAAGTTTTAGGTATCGATTATTGACTTTTTGCTGGCTATGTTGCCTTGGACATGAGCTATTACCTTAAGATTCTGCATGCAAGGAGGACTAGCAGCCGAGTTGCACGGGATAATGTAAAAAGTGTTCATATGTAGTAAAAACCTGAGAAATCCGTCCGTTTTCGATATTTGTTATCGAATCGACTTAAAGCCAGATCGTCACATTGGCCCCTCTTCTCTCTGAAACGGTTGTACTTATCGTCTGCAAAGCTATGTCGCGTGCTGCAGTATGCGGAGACACTAAAAGCACCATAGTAGAACACAGATGAAGCTTCTAAGTTGATGTGATAGCCAGTGAGAAGTAGTACAATTCAAGTTTTAGGTATGGATTATTGACTTTTTAGCTATCTTTGGTGCCTTGGAAATGAGCTAGGACATTAAGATTCTGCATGAAAGGAGGACTAGCAGCCGCGTTGCATGGGAGTATGTGACAAGTGTTCATATGTAGTAAAAACCTGAGAAATCCGTCCGTTTTCGTCATTTGTTATCGAATAGACTTAAAGCCAGATCGTCACATTGGCCGCTCTTCTCTCTGAAACGGTTGTACTTAACGTCTGCAAAGCTATGTCGCGTGCTGCGGTATGCAGAGACACTAAAAGCACCATACTAGAACACAGAAGAAGCTTCTAAGTTGATGTAATAGCCAGTAAGAAGTAGTACAATTCAAGATTTACGTATCGATTATTGACTTTTTAGCTGGCTTTGGTGACTTGGACATGAGCTAGGACCTTAAGATTCTGCATGAAAGGAGGACTAGCAGCCGAGTTGTATGGGACAATGTGAAAAGTGTTCATATGTAGTAAAAACCTGAGAAATCCGTCCGTTTTCGTCATTTGTTATCGAATCGACTTGAAGCCAGATCGTCACATTGGCCGCTCTTCTCTCTGAAACAGTTGTACTTATCGCTTGCAAAGCTATGTCGCGTGCTGCGGTATGCGGAGACACTAAAAGCACCATAGTAGAATACAGATGAAGCTTCTAAGTTGATGTAATAGCCAGTAAGAAGTAGTACAATTCAAGTTTTAGGTATCGATAATTGACGTTTTAGCTGGCTTTGGCACCTTGGCCATGAGCTAGGACATTAAGATTCTGCATGAAAGGAGGACTAGCAGCCGAGTTGCATGGGAGAATGTGAAAAGTGTTCATATGTAGTAAAAACCTGAGAAATCCGTCCGTTTTCGTCATTTGTTATCGAATCGACTTAAAGCCAGATCGTCACATTGGCCGCTCTTCTCTCTGAAACGGTTGTACTTCTCGTCTGCAAAGCTATGTCGTGTGCTGCAGTATGCGGAGACACTAAAAGCACCATACTAGAACACAGGTTAAGCTTCTAAGTTGATGTAATAGCCAGTAAGAGGTAGTACAATTCAAGTTTTAGGTATCGATTATTGACTTTTTGCTGGCTATGTTGCCTTGGACATGAGCTAGGACCTTAAGATTCTGCATGAAAGGAGGACTAGCAGCCGCGTTGCACGGAGAATGTGAAAAGTGTTCATATGTTGTAAAAACCTGAGAAATCCGTACGTTTTCGTCATTTGTTATCGAATCGACTTAAAGCCAGATCGTCACATTGGTCGCTCTTCTCTCTGAAACGGTTGTACTTATCGTCTGCAAAGCTATGTCGCGTGCTGCGGTATGCGGAGACACTAAAATCACCAGAGTGGAACACAGATGAAGCTTCTAAGTTGATGTAATAGCCAGTAAGAAGTAGTACAATTCAAGATTTAGGAATCGATTATTGACTTTTTAGCTGGCTTTGGTGCCTTTGGCATGAGCTAGGTCCTTAAGATTCTGCATGGAAGGAGGACTAGCAGCCGAGTTGCACGGGAGGATGCGAAAAGTGTTCTTATGTAGTAAAAACTTGAGAAATCCGTCCGTTTTCGTAATTTATTATCGAATCGACTTCAAGCAGTGCGTCACATTTTCCGCTCTTCTCTCTGAAACGGTTGTACTTATCGTCTGCAAAGCTATGTCGCGTGCTGCGGTATGCGGAGACACTAAAAGCACCATAGTAGAATACAGATGAAGTTTCTAAGTTGATGTAATAGCCAGTAAGAAGTAGTACAATTCAAGTTTTATTTATCGATTATTGACTTTTTATCTGGCTTTTGTGCCTTGGACATGAGCTAGGACCTTAACATTCTGCATGAAAGGAGGACTAGCAGCCGAGTTGCATGGGAGAATGTGAAAAGTGTTCATATGTAGTAAAAACCTGAGAAATCCGTCCGTTTCCGTCATTTGTTATCGAATCGACTTAAAGCCAGATCGTCAGATTGGCCGCTCTTATATCTGAAACGGTTGTACTTATCGTCTGCAAACCTATGTCGCGTGCTGCGGTATGCGGAGACACTAAAAGCACCATAGTAGAACATAGATGAAGCTTCTAAGTTGATGTAATAGCCAGTAAGAAGTAGTACAATTCAAGATTTAGGTATCGATTATTGACTTTTTTGCTGGCTTTGGTGCCTTGAACATGAGCTAGGACCCTACGATTCTGCATGAAAGGAGGACTAGCAGCCGAGTTGCACGGGGGAATGTAAAAAAAGTTCATATGTAGTAAAAACCTGAGAAATCCGTCCGTTTTCGTCATTTGTTATCGAATCGACTTAAAGCCAGATCGTCACATTGGCCCCTCTTCTCTCTGAAACGGTTGTACTTATCGTCTGCAAAGCTATGTCGCGTGCTGCAGTATGCGGAGACACTAAAAGCACCATAGTAGAACACAGATGAAGCTTCTAAGTAGATGTGATAGCCAGTGAGAAGTAGTGCAATTCAAGTTTTAGGTATCGATTATTGACTTTTTAGCTGGCTTTGGTGCCTTGGACTTGAGGTAGGACCTTAAGATTGTGCATGAAAGGAGGACTAGTAGCCGCGTTGCACGGGAGTATGTAAAGAGTGTTCATATGTAGTAAAAACCTGAGAAATCCGTCCATTTTCGTCATTTGTTATCGAATCGACTTGAAGCCAGATCGTCACATTGGCCGCTCTTCTCTCTGAAACGGTTGTACTTATCGTCTGCAAAGCTATGTCGCGTGCTGCGGTATGCGGAGACACTAAAAGCACCATAGTAGAATACAGATGAAGCTTCTAAGTTGAAGTAATAGCCAGTAAGAAGTAGTACAATTCAAGTTTTAGGTATCGATAATAGACGTTTTAGCTGGCTTTGGTGCCTTGGACATGAGGTAGGACCTTAAGATTGTGCATGAAAGGAGGACTAGCAGCCGCGTTGCACGGAGAATGTGAAAAGTGTTCATATGTAGTAAAAACCTGAAAAATCCGTCCGTTTTCGTAATTTATTATCGAATCGACTTAAAGCCAGATTGTCACATTGGTCGCTCTTCTCTCTGAAACGGTTGTACTTATCGTCTGCAAACCTATGTCGCGTGCTGCGGTATGCGGAGACACTAAAAGCACCATAGTAGAACATAGATGAAGCTTCTAAGTTGATGTAATAGCCAGTAAGAAGTAGTACAATTCAAGTTTTAGGTATCGATTATTGACTTTTTATCTGGCTTTTGTGCCTTGGACATGAGTTAGGACCTTAACATTCTGCATGAATGGAGGACTAGCAGCCGCGTTGCACGGGAGTATGTGAAAAGTTTTCATATGTAGTAAAAACCTGAGAAATCCGTCAATTTTCGTCATTTGTTATCCAATCGGCTTATAGCCAGATAGGCACATTAGCCCCTCTTCTCTCTGAAACGGTTGTACTTATCGTCTGCAAAGCTATGTCGCGTGCTGCGGTATGCGGAGACACTAAAAACACAATAGTAGAACACAGATGACGCTTCTAAGTTCATGTAATAGCCAGTAAGGAGTAGTACAATTCAATTTTTAGGTATCGAATATTGACTTTTTAGCTAGCTTTGGTGCCTTGGACATGAGCTAGGACCTTAAGAATCTGCATGAAAGGAGGACTAGCAGCCGAGTTGCACGGAGGATGCGAAAAGTGTTCATATGTAGTAGAAACCTGAGAAATCCGTCCGTTTTCGTAATTTATTATCGAATAGACTTAAAGCAGTGCGTCACATTGGCCGCTCTTCTCTCTGAAACGGTTGTACTTATCGTCTGCAAATCTATGTCGCGTGCTGCGGTATGCGGAGACACTAAAAGCACCATAGTAGAACACAGATTAAGCTTCTAGGTTGATGTAATAGCCAGTAAGAAGTAGTACAATTGGAGTTTTAGGTATCGATTATTGACTTTTTAGCTGGCTTTTGTGCCTTGGAAATGAGCTAGGACCTTATGACTCTGCATGAAAGGAGGACTAGCAGCCGAGATGCATGGGAGAATGTGAAAAGTGTTCATATGTAGTAAAAATCTGAAAAATGCGTCGGTTTTCGTCATTTGTTATCGAATCGACTTAAAGCCAGATTGTCACATTGGCCGCTCTTCTCTCTGAAACGGTTGTACTTATCGTCTGCAAAGCTATGTCGCGTGCTGCGGTAAGCGGAGACACTAAAAGCACCATAGTAGAATACAGATGAAGCTTCAAAGTTGATGTAATAGCCAGTAAGAAGTAGTACAATTCAAGTTTTAGGTATAGATAATAGACGTTTTAGCAGGCTTTGGTGCCTTGGACATGAGGTAGGACCTTAAGACTGCGCATGAAAGGAGGACTAGCAGCCGCGTTGCACGGGAATATGTGAAAAGTGTTCATATGTAGTAAAAACCTGATATATACGTCCATTTTCGTCATTTGTTATCGAATCGACTTATAGCCAGATCGTCACATTAGCCCCTCTTCTCTCTGAAACGGTTGTACTTATCGTCTGCAAAGCTATGTCGCATGCTGCGGTATGCGGAGATACTAAAATCACCATAGTGGAACACAGATGAAGCTTCTAAGTTGACGTAATAGCCAGTAAGAAGTAGTACAATTCAAGGTTTAGGTATCGTTATTGACTTTTTAGCTGGCTTTGGTGCCTTGGACATGAGATAGGTCCTTAAGATTCTGCATGAAAGGAGGACTAGCAGCCGCGTTGCATGGGAGAATGTGAAAAGTGTTCATATGTAGTAAAAACCTGAGATATCCGTCCGTTTTCGTCATTTGTTATCGAATCGACTTAAAGCCAGATCGTCACATTGGCCGCTCTTCTCTCTGAAACGGTTGTACTTATCGTCTGCAAAGCTATGTCGCGTGCTGCGGTATGCGTAGACACTAAAAGCACCATAGTAGAACACAGATGAAGCTTCTAAGTTGATGTAATAGCCAGTAAGAAGTAGTACAATTCAAGATTTACGTATCGATTATTGACTTTTTAGCTGGCTTTGGTGCCTTTGGCATGAGCTAGGTCCTTATGATTCTGCATGAAAGGAGGACTAGCAGCCGAGTTGCATGGGAGAATGTGAAAAGTGTTCATATGTAGTAAAAACCTGAGAAATCCATCCGTTTTCGTCATTTGTTATCGAATCGACTTAAAGCCAGATCGTCACATTGGCCGCTCTTCTCTCTGAAACGGTTGTACTTATCGTCTGCAAAGCTATGTCGCGTGCTGCGGTATGCGGAGACACTAAAAGCACAATAGTAGAACACAGATGAAGCTTCTAAGTTGATGTAATAGCCAGTAAGGAGTAGTACAATTCAAGTTTTAGGTATCGAATATTGACTTTTTAGCAGGCTTTGGTGCATTGGACATGGGCTAGGACCTTAAGATTCTGCATGAAAGGAGGTCCAGAAGCCGAGTTGCACGGGAGGATGCGAAAAGTGTTCTTATGTAGTAAAAACCTGAGAAATCCGTCCGTTTTCGTAATTTATTATCGAATCGACTTAAAGCAGTGCGTCACATTGGCCGCTCTTCTCTCTGAAACGGTTGTACTTATCGTCTGCAAAGCTATGTCGCGTGCTGCAGTATGCGGAGACACTAAAAGCACCATAGTAGAACAGAGATGAAGCTTCTAAGTTGATGTGATAGCCAGTGAGAAGTAGTAAAATTCAAGTTTTAGGTATCGATTATTGACTTTTTAGCTGGCTTTTGTGCCTTGGACATGAGCTAGGACCTTATGATTCTGCATGAAAGGAGGACTAGCAGCCGCGTTGCATGGGAGTATGTGACAAGTGTTCATATGTAGTAAAAACCTGAGAAATCCGTCCGTTTTCGTCATTTGTTATCGAATAGACTTAAAGCCATATCGTCACATTGGCCGCTCTTCTCTCTGAAACGGTTGTACTTAACGTCTGCAAAGCTATGTCGCGTGCTGCGGTATGCAGAGACACTAAAAGCACCATACTAGAACACAGACGAAGCTTCTAAGTTGATGTAATAGCCAGTAAGAAGTAGTACAATTCAAGTTTTAGGTATCGATTATTGACTTTTTAGCTGGCTTTGGTGACTTGGACATGAGCTAGGATCTTAAGATTCTGCATGAAAGGAGGACTAGCAGCCGAGTTGCATGGGAGAATGTGAAAAGTGTTCATATGTAGTAAAAACCTGAGAAATCCGTCCGTTTTCGTAATTTGTTATGGAATCGACTTAAAGCCAGATCGTCACATTGGCCACTCCTCTCTCTGAAACGGTTGTACTTATCGTGTGCAAAGCTATGTCGCGTGCTGCGGTATGCGTAGACACTAAAAGCACCATAGTAGAACACAGATGAAGCTTCTAAGATGATGTAATAGCCAGTAAGAAGTAGTACAATTCAAGATTTACGTCTCGATTATTGACTTTTTTGCTGTCTTTGGTGCCTTGGACATGAGCTAGGACCTTAAGATTCTGCATGAAAGGAGGACTAGCAGCCGAGTTGTATGGGACAATGTGAAAAGTGTTCATATGTAGTAAAAACCTGAGAAATCCGTCCGTTTTCGTCATTTGTTATCGAATCGACTTAAAGCCAGATCGTCACATTGGCCGCTCTTCTCTCTGAAACGGTTGTACTTGTCGTCTGCAAAGCTATGTCGTGTGCTGCGGTATGCGGAGACACTAAAAGCACCATACTAGAACACAGGTTAAGCTTCTAAGTTGATGTAATAGCCAGTAAGAGGTAGTACAATTCAAGTTTTAGGTATCGATTATTGACTTTTTAGCTGGCTTTTGTGCCTTGGACATGAGCTAGGACCTTAAGATTCTGCATGGAAGGAGGACTAGCAGCCGCGTTGCACGGAGAATGTGAAAAGTGTACATATGTAGTAAAAACCTGAGAAATCCGTCCGTTGTCGTCATTTGTTATCGAATCGACTTAAAGCCAGATCGTCACATTGGTCGCTCTTCTCTCTGAAACGGTTGTACTTATCGTCTTTAAAGCTATGTCGCGTGCTGCGGTATGCGGAGACACTAAAATCACCAGAGTGGAACACAGATGAAGCTTCTAAGTTGATGTAATAGCCAGTAAGAAGTAGTACAATTCAAGATTTAGGAATCGATTATTGACTTTTTAGCTGGCTTTGGTGCCTTTGGCATGAGCTAGGTCCTTATGATTCTGCATGAAAGGAGGACTAGCAGCCGAGTTGCATGGGAGTATGTGAAAAGTGTTCATATGTAGTAAAAACCTGAGAAATCCGTCCATTTTCGTCATTTGTTATCGAATCGACTTATAGCCAGATCGTCACATTGGCCCCTCTTCTCTCTGAAACGGTTGTACTTATCGTCTGCAAAGCTATGTCGCGTGCTGCGGTATGCGGAGACACTAAAATCACCATAGTGGAACACAGATGAAGCTTCTAAGTTGATGTAATAGCCAGTAAGAAGTAGTACAATTCAAGTTTTAGGTTTCGATTATTGACTTTTTAGCTGGCTTTGGTGCCTTGGACATGAGCTATGTCCTTAAGATTCTGCATGAAAGGAGGACTAGCAGCCGAGTTGAAAGGGAGATTGTGAAAAGTGTTCATATGTAGTAAAAACCTGAGAAATCCGTCCGTTTTCGTCATTTGTTATCGAATCAACTTGAAGCCAGATCGTCACATTGGCCGCTCTTATATCTGAAACGGTTGTACTTATCGTCTGCAAAGCTATGTCGCGGGCTGCGGTATGCGTAGACACTAAAAGCACCATAGTAGAACACAGATGAAGCTTCTAAGTTGATGTAATAGCCAGTAAGAAGTAGTACAATTAAAGATTTACGTATCGATTATTGACTTTTTTGCTGGCTTTGGTGCCTTGGCCATGAGCTAGGACCTTAAGATTCTGCATGAAAGGAGGACTAGCAGCCGAGTTGCATGGGAGAATGTGAAAAGTTTTCATATGTAGTAAAAACCTGAGAAATCCGTCCGTTTTCGTCATTTGTTACCGAATCGACTTAAAGCCAGATCGTCACATTGGCCGCTCTTCTCTCTGAAACGGTTGTACTTATCGTCTGCAAAGCTATGTCGTGTGCTGCGGTATGAGGAGACACTAAAAGCACCATTCTAGAACACAGGTTAAGCTTCTAAGTTGATGTAATAGCCACTAAGAGGTAGTACAATTCAAGTTTTAGGTATCGATTATTGACTTTTTGCTGGCTATGTTGCCTTGGACATGAGCTAGTACCTTAAGATTCTGCATGAAAGGAGGACTAGCAGCCGCGTTCCACGGAGAATGTGAAAAGTGTTCATATGTAGTAAAAACCTGAGAAATCCGTCCGTTTTCGTCATTTGTTATCGAATCGACTTAAAGCCAGATCGTCACATTGGTCGCTCTTCTCTCAGAAACGGTTGTACTTATCGTCTGCAAAGCTATGTCGCGTGCTGCGGTATGCGGAGACACTAAAATCACCAGAGTGGAACACAGATGAAGCTTCTAAGTTGATGTAATAGCCAGTAAGGAGTAGTACAATTCAAGTTTTAGGTATCGAATATTGATTTTTTAGCTGGCTTTGGTGCCTTGGACATGAGCTATGACCTTAAGATTCTGCATGAAAGGAGGACTAGCAGCCGAGTTGCATCGGAGGATGCGAAAAGTGTTCATATGTAGTAAAAACCTGAGCAATACGTCCGTTTTCGTAATTTATTATCGAATAGACTTAAAGCAGTGCGTCACATCTGCCGCTCTTCTCTCTGAAACGGTTGTACTTATCGTCTGCAAAGCTATGTCGCGTGCTGCGGTATGCGGAGACACTAAAAGCACCATAGTAGAACACAGATGAAGTTTCTAAGTTGATGTAATAGCCAGTAAGAAGTAGTACAATTCAAGTTTTGTTTATCGATTATTGACTTTTTATCTGGCTTTTGTGCCTTGGACATGAGCTAGGACCTTAACATTCTGCATGAAAGGAGGACTAGCAGCCGAGTTGCACGGGGGAATGTAAAAAGTGTTCATATGTAGTAAAAACCTGAGAAATCCGTCCGTTTTCGTCATTTGTTATCGAATCGACTTAAAGCCAGATCGTCACATTGGCCGCTCTTATATCTGAAACGGTTGTACATATCATCTGCAAAGCTATGTCGCGTGCTGCGGTATGCGAGAGACACTAAAAGCACCATAGTAGTACATAGATGAAGCTTCAAAGTTGATGTAATAGCCAGTAAGAAGTAGTACAATTCAAGATTTAGGTATCGATTATTGACTTTTTTGCTGGCTTTGGTGCCTTGAACATAAGCTAGGACCCTACGATTCTGCATGAAAGGAGGACTAGCAGCCGAGTTGCACGGGGGAATGTAAAAAGTGTTCATATGTAGTAAAAACCTGAGAAATCCGTCTGTTTTCGTCATTTGTTATCGAATCGACTTAAAGCCAGATCGTCACATTGGCCCCTCTTCTCTCTGATACGGTTGTACTTATCGTCTGCAAAGCTATGTCGCGTGCAGCGGTATGCGGAGACACTAAAATCACCATAGTGGAACACAGATGAAGCTTCTAAGTTGATGTAATAGCCAGTAAGAAGTAGTAAAATTCAAGTTTTAGGAATCGATTATTGACTTTTTTGATGGCTTTGGTGCCTTTGACATGAGCTAGGTCCTTATGATTCTGCATGAAAGGAGGACTAGCAGCCGAGTTGCATGGAAGAATGTGAAAAGTGTTCATATGTAGTAAAAACCTGAGAAATCCATCCGTTTTCGTCATTTGTTATCGAATCGACTTAAAGCCAGATCGTCACATTGGCCGCTCTTCTCTCTGAAACGGTTGTACTTATCGTCTGCAAGGCCATGTCGCGTGCTGCAGTATGCGGAGACACTAAAAGCACCATAGTAGAACAGAGATGATGCTTCTAAGTTGATGTGATAGCCACTGAGAAGTAGTACAATTCAAGTTTTAGGTATCGATTATTGACTTTTTAGCTGCCTTTGGTGCCTTGGACATGAGCTAGGACCTTACGATTCTGCATGAAGGGAGGACTAGCAGCCGCGTTGCACGGGAGTATGTGAAAAGTGTTCATATGTAGTAAAAACCTGAGAAATCCGTCCATTTTCGTCATTTGATATCAAATCGACTTAAAGCCAGTTCGTCACATTGGCCCCTCCTCTCTCTGAAACGGTTGTACTTATCGTCTGCAAGGCTATGTCGCGTGCTGCGGTATGCGGAGACACTAAAAGCACCATAGTAGAACACAGATGAAGCTTGTAAGTTGATGTAATAGCCAGTAAGGAGTAGTACAATTCAAGTTTTAGGTATCGAATATTGATTTTTTAGCTGGCTTTGGTGCCTTGGACATGAGCTAGGACCTTAAGATTCTGCATGAAAGGAGGACTAGCAGCAGAGTTGCATCGGAGGATGCGAAAAGTGTTCATATGTAGTAAAAACCTGAGAAATACGTCCGTTTTCGTAATTTATTATGGAATCGACTTAAAGCAGTGCGTCACATCTGCCGCTCTTCTCTCTGAAACGGTTGTACTTATCGTCTGCAAAGCTATGTCGCGTGCTTCGGTATGCGGAGACACTAAAAGCACCATAGTGGAACACAGATGAAGTTTCTAAGTTGATGTAATAGCCAGTAAGAAGTAGTACAATTCAAGTTTTATTTATCGATTATTGACTTTTTATCTGGCTTTTGTACCTTGGACATGAGCTAGGACTTTAACATTCTGCATGAAAGGAGGACTAGCAGCCGAGTTGAACGGGAGAATGTGAAAAGTGTTCATATGTAGTAAAAACCTGTGAAATCCGTCCGTTTCCGTCATTTGTTATCGAATCGACTTAAAGCCAGATCGTCACATTGGCCGCTCTTATATCTGAAACGGTTGTACTTATCGTCTGCAAAGCTATGTCGCGTGCTGCGGTATGCGGAGACACTAAAAGCACCATAGTAGAACAAAGATGAAGCTTCAAAGTTGATGTAATAGCCAGTAAGAAGTAGTACAATTCAAGATTTAGGTATCGATTATTGACTTTTTTGCTGGCTTTGGTGCCTTGAACATGAGCTAGGACCCTACGATTCTGCATGAAAGGAGGACTAGCAGCCGAGTTGCACGGGGGAATGTAAAAAGTGTTCATATGTAGTAAAAACCTGAGAAATCCGTCCGTTTTCGTCATTTGTTATCGAATCGACTTAAAGCCAGATCGTCACATTGGCCCCTCTTCTCTCTGAAACGGTTGTACTTATCGTCTGCAAAGCTATGTCGCGTGCTGCAGTATGCGGAGACACTAAAAGCACCATAGTAGAACACAGATGAAGCTTCTAAGTAGATGTGATAGCCAGTGAGAAGTAGTGCAATTCAAGTTTTAGGTATCGATTATTGACTTTTTAGCTGGCTTTGGTGCCTTGGACTTGAGGTAGGACCTTAAGATTCTGCATGAAAGGAGGACTAGCAGCCGCGTTGCACGGGAGTATGTAAAGAGTGTTCATATGTAGTAAAAACCTGAGAAATCCGTCCATTTTCGTCATTTGTTATCGAATCGACTTGAAGCCAGATCGTCACCTTGGCCGCTCTTCTCTCTGAAACGGTTGTACTTATCGTCTGCAAAGCTATGCCGCGTGCTGCGGTATGCGGAGACACTAAAAGCACCATAGTAGAATACAGATGAAGCTTCTAAGTTGATGTAATAGCCAGTAAGAAGTAGTACAATTCAAGTTTTAGATATCGATAATAGACGTTTTAGCTGGCTTTGGTGCCTTGGACATGAGGTAGGACCTTAAGATTGTGCATGAAAGGAGGACTAGCAGCCGCGTTGCACGGAGAATGTGAAAAGTGTTCATATGTAGTAAAAACCTCAGAAATCCATCCGTTTTCGTCATTTGTTATCCTATCGGCTTATAGCCAGATCGGCACATTAGCCCCTCTTCTCGCTGAAACGGTTATACTTATCGTCTGCAAAGCTATGTCGCGTGCTGCGGTATGCGGAGACACTAAAAGCACCATAGTAGAACACAGATGAAGTTTCTAAGTTGATGCAATAGCCAGTAAGAAGTAGTACAATTCAAGTTTTAGGTACTTATTATTGACTTTTTATCTGGCTTTTGTGCCTTGGACATGAGTTAGGACCTTAACATTCTGCATGAAAGGAGGACTTGCAGCCGAGTTGCACGGAGGATGCGAAAAGTGTTCATATGTAGTAGAAACCTGAGAAATCCGTCCGTTTTCGTACTTCATTATTATCGAATCGACTTAAAGCAGTGCGTCACATTGGCCGCTCTTCTCTCTGAAACGATTGTACTTATCGTCTGCAAATCTATGTCGCGTGCTGCGGTATGCGGAGACACTAAAAGCACCATAGTAGAACACAGATTAAGCTTCTAGGTTGATGTAATAGCCAGTAAGAAGTAGTACAATTGGAGTTTTAGGTATCTATTATTGACTTTTTAGCTGGCTTTGGTGCCTTGGACATGAGCTAGGACCTTAAGATTCTGCATGAAAGGAGGACTAGCAGCCGAGTTGCACGGGAGAATGTAAAAAGTGTTCATATGTAGTAAAAAGCTGAGAAACCCGTCCGTTTTCGTCATTTGTTATCGAATCGACTTAAAGCCAGATCGTCACATGGGCACCTCTTCTCTCTGAAACGCTATGTCGCGTGCTGCAGTATGCGGAGACACTAAAAGCACCATAGTAGAGCACAGATGAAGCTTCTAAGTTGATGTGATAGCCAGTGAGAAGTAGTAGAATTCAAGTTTTAGGTATCGATTATTGACTTTTTAGCTGGCTTTGGTGCCTTGGACATGAGGTAGGACCTAAAGATTCTGCATGAAAGGCGGACTAGCAGCCGCGTTGCACGGGAGGATGTAAATAGTGTTCATATGTAGTAAAAACCTGAGAAATCCGTCCGTTTTCGTCATGTGTTATCGAATCGACTTAAAGCCAGATCGTCACATGGGCCCCTCTTCTCTCTGAAACGGTTGTACTTATCGTCTGCAAAGCTATGTCGCGTGCTGCGGTATGCGGAGACACTAAAAGCACCATAGTAGAACACAGATTAAGCTTCTAAGTTGATGTAATAGCCAGTAAGAAGTAGTACAATTCAAGTTTTAGGTATCGATTATTGACCTTTTAGCTGGCTTTGGTGCCTTGGACATGAGCTATGTCCTTATGATTCTGCATGAAAGGAGGACTAGCAGCCGAGTTGCATTGGAGAATGTAGAAAGTGTTCATATGTAGTAAAAACCTGAGAAATCCGTCCGTTTTAGACATTTGTTATCGAATCAACTTGAAGCCAGATCGTCACATTGCCCGCTTTTCTCTCTGAAACGGTTGTACTTATCGTCTGCAAAGCTATGTCGCGTGCTGCAGTATGCGGAGACACTAAAAGCACCATAGTAGAACTCAGATGAAGCTTCTAAGTTGATGTAATAGCCAGTAAGAAGTAGTACAATTCAAGATTTAGGTATCGATTATTGACTTTTTTGCTGGCTTTGGTGCCTTGGACATGAGCTAGGACCTTACGATTCTGCATGAAAGGAGGACTAGCAGCCGAGTTGCATTGGAGAATGTGGAAAGTGTTCATATGTAGTAAAAACCTGAGAAATCGGTCCGTTTTAGTCATTTGTTATCGAATCAACTTGAAGCCAGATCGTCACATTGCCCGCTTTTCTCTCTGAAACGGTTGTACATTTCGTCTGCAAAGCTATGTCGCGTGCTGCAGTATGCGGGGACACTAAAAGCACCATAGTAGAACGCAGATGAAGCTTCTAAGTTGATGTGATAGCCAGTGAGAAGTAGTACAATTAAAGTTTTAGGTATCGATTATTGACTTTTTAGCTGGCTTTTGTGCCTTGGACATGAGCTATGTCCTTAAGATTCTGCATGAAAGGAGGACTAGCAGCCGAGTTGCACGGGAGAATGTAAAAAGTGTTCATATGTAGTAAAAACCTGAGAAATCCGTCCGTTTTCGTCATTTGTTATCGAATCGACTTAAAGCCAGATCGTCACATTGGCCCCTCTTCTCTCTGAAACGGTTGTACTTATCGTCTGCAAAGCTATGTCGCGTGCTGTAGTATGCGGAGACACTAAAAGCACCATAGTAGAACACAGATGAAGCTTCTAAGTTGATGTGATAGCCAGTGAGACGTAGTACAATTCAAGTTTTAGGTATCGATTATTGACTTTTTAGCTGGCTTTTGTGCCTTGGACATGAGCTAGGACCTAAAGATTCTGCATGAAAGGAGGACTAGCAGCCGCGTTGCACGGGAGGATGTAAAAAGTGTTCATATGTAGTAAAAACCTGAGAACTCCGTCCGTTTTCGTCATTTGTTATCGAATCGACTAAAAGCCAGATCGTCACATGGGCCCCTCTTCTCTCTGAAACGGTTGTACTTTTCGTCTGCAAAGCTATGTCGCGTGCTGCGGTATGCGGAGACACTAAAAGCACCATAGCAAAACACAGATTAAGCTTCTAAGTTGATGTAATAGCAAGTAAGAAGTAGTACAATTCAAGTTTTAGGTATCGTTTATTGACCTTTTAGCTGGCTTTTGTGCCTTGGACATGAGCTAGGACCTTATGATTCCGCACGGAAGGAGGACTAGCAGCCGAGTTGCTTGGGAGAATGTGAAAAGTGTTCATATGTAGTAAAAACCTGAAAAATGCGTCCGTTTTCGTCATGTGTTATCGAATCGACTTAAAGCCAGATTGTCACATTGGCCGCTCTTCTATCTGAAACGGTTATACTTATCGCCTGCAAAGCTATGTCGCGTGCTGCGGTATGCGGAGACACTAAAAGCACCATAGTAGAATAGAGATGAAGCTTCAAAGTTGATGTAATAGCCAGTAAGAAGTAGTACAATTCAAGATTTAGGTATCGATTATTGACTTTTTTGATGGCTTTGGTGCCTTGGACATGAGCTAGGACCTTACGATTCTGCATGAAAGGAGGACTAGCAGCCGAGTTGCACAGGAGAATGTAAAAAGTGTTCATATGTAGTATAAACCTGAGAAATCCGTCCGTATTCGTCACTTGTTATCGAATCGACTTATAGCCAGATCGTCACATGGGCCCCTCTTCTCTCTGAAACGGTTGTACTTATCGTCTGCAAAGCTATGTCGCGTGCTGCGGTATGCGGAGACACTAGGAGCACCATAGCAGAACACAGATTAAGCTTCTAAGTTGATGTAATAGCAAGTAAGAAGTAGTAGAATTCAAGTTTTAGGTATCGATTATTGACCTTTTAGCTGGCTTTTGTGCCTTGGACATGAGCTAGGACCTTATGATTCCGCACGGAAGGAGGACTAGCAGCCGAGTTGATCGGGAGTATGTGAAAAGTGTTCATATGTAGTAAAAACCTGAGAAATCCGTCCATTTTCGTCATTTGTTATCTAATCGACTTGAGGCCAGTTCGTCACATCGGCCCCTCTTCTCTCTGAAACGGTTGTACTTATCGTCTGCAAAGCTATGTCGCGTACTGCGGTATGCGGAGACACTAAAAGCACCATAGTAGAACACAGATGAAGCTTCTAAGTTGATGTAATAGCCAGTAAGGAGTAGTACAATTCAAGTTTTAGGTATCGAATATTGACTTTTTAGCTGGCTTTGGCGCGTTGGACATGAGCTAGGACCTTAAGATTCTGCATGAATGGAGGTCTAGCAGCCGAGTTGCACGGGAGGATGCAAAAAGTGTTCATATGTAGTAAAAACCTGAGAAATCCGTCCGTTTTCGTAATTTATTATCGAATCGACTTAAAGCAGTGCGTCACATTGGCCGCTCTTCTCTCTGAAACGTTTGTACTTATCGTCTGCAAAGCTATGTCGCGTGCTGCGGTATGCGGAGACACTAAAAGCACCATAGTAGAACACAGATGAAGCTACTAAGTTGATGTAATAGCCAGTAAGGAGTAGTACAATTCAAGTTTTAGGTATCGAATATTGACTTTTTAGCTGGCTTTGGCGCCTTGGACATGAGCTAGGACCTTAAGATTCTGCATGAAAGGAGGATTAGCAGCCGCGTTGCACGGGACTATGTGACAAGTGTTCATATGTAGTAAAAACCTGAGAAATCCGTCCGTTTTCGTCATTTGTTATCGAATCGACTTAAAGCCAGATCGTCACATTGGCCCCTCTTCTCTCTGAAACGGTTGTACTTATCGTCTGCAAAGCTATGTCGCGTGCTGTAGTATGCGGAGACACTAAAAGCACCATAGTAGAACACAGATGAAGCTTCTAAGTTGATGTGATAGCCAGTGAGACGTAGTACAATTCAAGTTTTAGGTATCGATTATTGACTTTTTAGCTGGCTTTTGTGCCTTGGACATGAGCTAGGACCTAAAGATTCTGCATGAAAGGAGGACTAGCAGCCGCGTTGCACGGGAGGATGTAAAAAGTGTTCATATGTAGTAAAAACCTGAGAACTCCGTCCGTTTTCGTCATTTGTTATCGAATCGACTAAAAGCCAGATCGTCACATGGGCCCCTCTTCTCTCTGAAACGGTTGTACTTTTCGTCTGCAAAGCTATGTCGCGTGCTGCGGTATGCGGAGACACTAAAAGCACCATAGCAAAACACAGATTAAGCTTCTAAGTTGATGTAATAGCAAGTAAGAAGTAGTACAATTCAAGTTTTAGGTATCGTTTATTGACCTTTTAGCTGGCTTTTGTGCCTTGGACATGAGCTAGGACCTTATGATTCCGCACGGAAGGAGGACTAGCAGCCGAGTTGCTTGGGAGAATGTGAAAAGTGTTCATATGTAGTAAAAACCTGAAAAATGCGTCCGTTTTCGTCATGTGTTATCGAATCGACTTAAAGCCAGATTGTCACATTGGCCGCTCTTCTATCTGAAACGGTTATACTTATCGCCTGCAAAGCTATGTCGCGTGCTGCGGTATGCGGAGACACTAAAAGCACCATAGTAGAATAGAGATGAAGCTTCAAAGTTGATGTAATAGCCAGTAAGAAGTAGTACAATTCAAGATTTAGGTATCGATTATTGACTTTTTTGATGGCTTTGGTGCCTTGGACATGAGCTAGGACCTTACGATTCTGCATGAAAGGAGGACTAGCAGCCGAGTTGCACAGGAGAATGTAAAAAGTGTTCATATGTAGTATAAACCTGAGAAATCCGTCCGTATTCGTCACTTGTTATCGAATCGACTTATAGCCAGATCGTCACATGGGCCCCTCTTCTCTCTGAAACGGTTGTACTTATCGTCTGCAAAGCTATGTCGCGTGCTGCGGTATGCGGAGACACTAGGAGCACCATAGCAGAACACAGATTAAGCTTCTAAGTTGATGTAATAGCAAGTAAGAAGTAGTAGAATTCAAGTTTTAGGTATCGATTATTGACCTTTTAGCTGGCTTTTGTGCCTTGGACATGAGCTAGGACCTTATGATTCCGCACGGAAGGAGGACTAGCAGCCGAGTTGATCGGGAGTATGTGAAAAGTGTTCATATGTAGTAAAAACCTGAGAAATCCGTCCATTTTCGTCATTTGTTATCTAATCGACTTGAGGCCAGTTCGTCACATCGGCCCCTCTTCTCTCTGAAACGGTTGTACTTATCGTCTGCAAAGCTATGTCGCGTACTGCGGTATGCGGAGACACTAAAAGCACCATAGTAGAACACAGATGAAGCTTCTAAGTTGATGTAATAGCCAGTAAGGAGTAGTACAATTCAAGTTTTAGGTATCGAATATTGACTTTTTAGCTGGCTTTGGCGCGTTGGACATGAGCTAGGACCTTAAGATTCTGCATGAATGGAGGTCTAGCAGCCGAGTTGCACGGGAGGATGCAAAAAGTGTTCATATGTAGTAAAAACCTGAGAAATCCGTCCGTTTTCGTAATTTATTATCGAATCGACTTAAAGCAGTGCGTCACATTGGCCGCTCTTCTCTCTGAAACGTTTGTACTTATCGTCTGCAAAGCTATGTCGCGTGCTGCGGTATGCGGAGACACTAAAAGCACCATAGTAGAACACAGATGAAGCTACTAAGTTGATGTAATAGCCAGTAAGGAGTAGTACAATTCAAGTTTTAGGTATCGAATATTGACTTTTTAGCTGGCTTTGGCGCCTTGGACATGAGCTAGGACCTTAAGATTCTGCATGAAAGGAGGATTAGCAGCCGCGTTGCACGGGACTATGTGACAAGTGTTCATATGTAGTAAAAACCTGAGAAATTCGTCCATTTTCGTCATTTGTTATGGAATCGACTTAAAGCCAGATCGTCACATTGGCCTCTCTTCTCTCTGAAACGGTTGTACTTATCGTCTGCAAAGCTATGTCGCGTGCTGCGGTATGCGGAGACACTAAAATCACCATAGTGGAACACAGATGAAGCTTCTAAGTTGATGTATTAGCTAGTAAGATGTAGTCAATTTAGGTATCGATTATTGACTTTTTAGCTGGCTTTGGTGCCTTGGACATGAGCTATGTCCTTAAGATTCTGCATGAAAGGAGGAATAGCAGCCGAGTTGCATTGTAGAATGTGGAAAGTGTTCATATGTAGTAAAAACCTGAGAAATCCGTCCGTTTTAGACATTTGTTATCGAATCAACTTGAAGCCAGATCGTCACATTGCCCGCTTTTCTCTCTGAAACGGTTGTACTTATCGTCTGCAAAGCTATGTCGCGTGCTGCAGTATGCGGAGACACTAAAAGCACCATAGTAGAACTCAGATGAAGCTTCTAAGTTGATGTAATAGCCAGTAAGAAGTAGTACAATTCAAGATTTAGGTATCGATTATTGACTTTTTTGCTGGCTTTGGTGCCTTGGACATGAGCTAGGACCTTACGATTCTGCATGAAAGGAGGACTAGCAGCCGAGTTGCATTGGAGAATGTGGAAAGTGTTCATATGTAGTAAAAACCTGAGAAATCCGTCCGTTTTAGTCATTTGTTATCGAATCAACTTGAAGCCAGATCGTCACATTGCCCGCTTTTCTCTCTGAAACGGTTGTACATTTCGTCTGCAAAGCTATGTCGCGTGCTGCAGTATGCGGAGACACTAAAAGCACCATAGTAGAACGCAGATGAAGCTTCTAAGTTGATGTGATAGCCAGTGAGAAGTAGTACAATTAAAGTTTTAGGTATCGATTATTGACTTTTTAGCTGGCTTTTGTGCCTTGGACATGAGCTATGTCCTTAAGATTCTGCATGAAAGGAGGACTAGCAGCCGAGTTGCACGGGAGAATGTAAAAAGTGTTCATATGTAGTAAAAACCTGAGAAATCCGTCCGTTTTCGTCATTTGTTATCGAATCGACTTAAAGCCAGATCGTCACATTGGCCCCTCTTCTCTCTGAAACGGTTGTACTTATCGTCTGCAAAGCTATGTCGCGTGCTGTAGTATGCGGAGACACTAAAAGCACCATAGTAGAACACAGATGAAGCTTCTAAGTTGATGTGATAGCCAGTGAGACGTAGTACAATTCAAGTTTTAGGTATCGATTATTGACTTTTTAGCTGGCTTTTGTGCCTTGGACATGAGCTAGGACCTAAAGATTCTGCATGAAAGGAGGACTAGCAGCCGCGTTGCACGGGAGGATGTAAAAAGTGTTCATATGTAGTAAAAACCTGAGAACTCCGTCCGTTTTCGTCATTTGTTATCGAATCGACTAAAAGCCAGATCGTCACATGGGCCCCTCTTCTCTCTGAAACGGTTGTACTTTTCGTCTGCAAAGCTATGTCGCGTGCTGCGGTATGCGGAGACACTAAAAGCACCATAGCAAAACACAGATTAAGCTTCTAAGTTGATGTAATAGCAAGTAAGAAGTAGTACAATTCAAGTTTTAGGTATCGTTTATTGACCTTTTAGCTGGCTTTTGTGCCTTGGACATGAGCTAGGACCTTATGATTCCGCACGGAAGGAGGACTAGCAGCCGAGTTGCTTGGGAGAATGTGAAAAGTGTTCATATGTAGTAAAAACCTGAAAAATGCGTCCGTTTTCGTCATGTGTTATCGAATCGACTTAAAGCCAGATTGTCACATTGGCCGCTCTTCTATCTGAAACGGTTGTACTTATCGCCTGCAAAGCTATGTCGCGTGCTGCGGTATGCGGAGACACTAAAAGCACCATAGTAGAATAGAGATGAAGCTTCAAAGTTGATGTAATAGCCAGTAAGAAGTAGTACAATTCAAGATTTAGGTATCGATTATTGACTTTTTTGATGGCTTTGGTGCCTTGGACATGAGCTAGGACCTTACGATTCTGCATGAAAGGAGGACTAGCAGCCGAGTTGCACAGGAGAATGTAAAAAGTGTTCATATGTAGTATAAACCTGAGAAATCCGTCCGTATTCGTCACTTGTTATCGAATCGACTTATAGCCAGATCGTCACATGGGCCCCTCTTCTCTCTGAAACGGTTGTACTTATCGTCTGCAAAGCTATGTCGCGTGCTGCGGTATGCGGAGACACTAGGAGCACCATAGCAGAACACAGATTAAGCTTCTAAGTTGATGTAATAGCAAGTAAGAAGTAGTAGAATTCAAGTTTTAGGTATCGATTATTGACCTTTTAGCTGGCTTTTGTGCCTTGGACATGAGCTAGGACCTTATGATTCCGCACGGAAGGAGGACTAGCAGCCGAGTTGATCGGGAGTATGTGAAAAGTGTTCATATGTAGTAAAAACCTGAGAAATCCGTCCATTTTCGTCATTTGTTATCGAATCGACTTAAAGCCAGTTCGTCACATTGGCCGCTCTTCTCTCTAAAACGGTTGTACTTATCGTCTGCAAAGCTATGTCGCGTGCTGCGGTATGCGGAGACACTAAAAGCACCATAGTAGAACACAGATGAAGCTTCTAAGTTGATGTAATAGCCAGTAAGGAGTAGTACAATTCAAGTTTTATGAATCGAATATTGACTTTTTAGCTGGCTTTGGCGCGTTGGACATGAGCTAGGACCTTAAGATTCTGCATGAAAGGAGGACTATCAGCCGCGTTGCACGGGAGTATGTGAAAAGTGTTCATATGTAGTAAAAACCTGAGAAATCCGTCCATTTTCGTCATTTGTTATCTAATCGACTTGAGGCCAGTTCGTCACATCGGCCCCTCTTCTCTCTGAAACGGTTGTACTTATCGTCTGCAAAGCTATGTCGCGTACTGCGGTATGCGGAGACACTAAAAGCACCATAGTAGAACACAGATGAAGCTTCTAAGTTGATGTAATAGCCAGTAAGGAGTAGTACAATTCAAGTTTTAGGTATCGAATATTGACTTTTTAGCTGGCTTTGGCGCGTTGGACATGAGCTAGGACCTTAAGATTCTGCATGAAAGGAGGTCTAGCAGCCGAGTTGCACGGGAGGATGCAAAAAGTGTTCATATGTAGTAAAAACCTGAGAAATCCGTCCGTTTTCGTAATTTATTATCGAATCGACTTAAAGCAGTGCGTCACATTGGCCGCTCTTCTCTCTGAAAGGTTTGTACTTATCGTCTGCAAAGCTATGTCGCGTGCTGCGGTATGCGGAGACACTAAAAGCACCATAGTAGAACACAGATGAAGCTACTAAGTTGATGTAATAGCCAGTAAGGAGTAGTACAATTCAAGTTTTAGGTATCGAATATTGACTTTTTAGCTGGCTTTGGCGCCTTGGACATGAGCTAGGACCTTAAGATTCTGCATGAAAGGAGGATTAGCAGCCGCGTTGCACGGGACTATGTGACAAGTGTTCATATGTAGTAAAAACCTGAGAAATTCGTCCATTTTCGTCATTTGTTATGGAATCGACTTAAAGCCAGATCGTCACATTGGCCTCTCTTCTCTCTGAAACGGTTGTACTTATCGTCTGCAAAGCTATGTCGCGTGCTGCGGTATGCGGAGACACTAAAATCACCATAGTGGAACACAGATGAAGCTTCTAAGTTGATGTATTAGCTAGTAAGATGTAGTCAATTTAGGTATCGATTATTGACTTTTTAGCTGGCTTTGGTGCCTTGGACATGAGCTATGTCCTTAAGATTCTGCATGAAAGGAGGAATAGCAGCCGAGTTGCATTGTAGAATGTGGAAAGTGTTCATATGTAGTAAAAACCTGAGAAATCCGTCCGTTTTAGTCATTTGTTATCGAATAACTTGAAGCCAGATCGTCACATTGCCCGCTTTTCTCTCTGAAACCGTTGTACTTATCGTCTGCAAAGCTATGCCGCGTGCTGCGGTATGCGGAGACACTAAAAGCACCATAGTAGAACTCAGATGAAGCTTCAAAGTTGATGTAATAGCCAGTAAGAAGTAGTACAATTCAAGTTTTAGGTATCGATTATTGACTTTTTAGCTGGCTTTGGTGCCTTGGACATGAGCTATGTCCTTAAGATTCTGCATGAAAGGAGGACTAGCAGCCGAGTTGAATGGGAGAATGTGAAAAGTGTTCATATGTAGTAAAAACCTGAGAAATCCATCCTTTTTCGTCAGTTGTTATCGAATCAACTTCAAGCCAGATCGTCATATGGCCCGCTCTTCTCTCTGAAACGGTTGTACTTATCGTCTGCAAAGCTATGTCGCGTGTTGCGGTATGCGGAGTCACTAAAAGCACCATAGTAGAACACAGATGAAGCTTCTAAGTTGATGTAATAGCCAGTAAGGAGTAGTACAATTCAAGTTTTAGGTATCGATTATTGACTTTTTGCTGGCTTTGGTGCCTTGGACATGAGCTAGGACCTTAAGATTCTGCATGAAGGGAGGACTAGCAGCCGAGTGGCACGGGGGGATGCGAAAAGTGTTCATAAGTAGTAAAAACCTGAGAAATCCGTCCGTTTTCGGAATATATTATCGAATCGACTTAAAGCAGTGCGTCACATTGGCCGCTCTTCTCTCTGAAACGGTTGTACTTATCGTCTGCAAAGCTATGTTACGTGCTGCAGTATGCGGAGACACTAAAAGCACCATAGTAGAACACAGATGAAGCTTCTAAGTTGATGTGATTAGCAGTGAGAAGTAGTACAATTCAAGTTTTAGGTATCGATTATTGACATTTTAGCTGGCTTTGGTGCCCTGGACATGAGCTAGGACCTTATGATTCTGCATGAAAGGAGGACTAGCAGCCGAGTTGCATGGGAGAATGTGGAAAGTGTTCATATGTAGTAAAAACCTGAGAAATCCGTCCATTTTCGTCATTTGTTATCTAATCGACTTGAGGCCAGATCGTCACATTGGCCGCTCTTCTCTCTGAAACGGTTGTACTTATCGTCTGCAAAGCTATGTCGCGTACTGCGGTATGCGGAGACACTAAAAGCACCATAGTAGAACACAGATGAAGCTTCTAAGTTGATGTAATAGCCAGTAAGGAGTAGTACAATTCAAGTTTTAGGTATCGAAAATTGACTTTTTAGCTGGCTTTGGTGCCTTGGACATGAGGTAGGACCTTATGATTGTGCATGAAATGATTACTAGCAGCCGAGTGGCACGGGAGGATGCGAAAAGTGTACATATGTAGTAAAAACCTGAGAAATCCGTCCGTTTTCGGAATATATTATCGAATCGACTTAAAGCAGTGCGTCACATTGGCCGCTCTTCTCTCTGAAACGGTTGTACTTATCGTCTGCAAAGCCATGTCGCGTGCTGCAGTATGCGGAGACACTAAAAGCACCATAGTAGAACACGGATGAAGCTTCTAAGTTGATGTGATAGCCAGTGAGAAGTAGTACAATTCAAGTTTTAGGTATCGATTATTGACTTTTTAGCTGGCTTTTATGCCTTGGACATGGGCTAGGACCTTATGATTCAGCATGAAAGGAAGACTAGCAGCAGAGATGCATGGGAGAATGTGAATAGTGTTCATCTGTAGTAAAAAAATGAGAAATCCGTCCGTTTTCGTCATTTGTTATCGAATCGACAAAGCAGATCGTCACATTGGCCGCTCTTCTCTCTGAAACGGTTGTACTTATCGTCTGCAAAGCTATGTCGCATGCTGCAGTATGCGGAGACACTAAAAGCACCATAGTAGAACACAGATGAAGCTTCTAAGTTGATGTGATAGCCAGTGAGAAGTAGTACAATTCAAGTTTTAGGTACCGATTATTGACTTTTTAGCTGGCTTTGGTGCCTTGGACATGGGATAGGACCTTAAGATTCTGCATGAAAGGAGGACTAGCAGCCGAGTTGCACGGGAGGATGCGAAAAGTGTTCATATGTAGTAAAAACCTGAGAAATCCGTCCGTTTTCGTCATTTGTTACCGAATCGACTTAAAGCCAGATCGTCACATTGGCCGCTCTTCTCTCTGAAACGGTTGTACTTATCGTCTGCAAAGCTATGTCGCGTGCTGCGGTTTGCGGAGACACTAAAAGCACCATAGTAGAACACAGATGGAGGATCTAAGTTGATGTAATAGTCAGTAAGGAGTAGTACAATTCAAGTTTTAGGTATCGAATATTGACTTTTTAGCTGGCTTTGGTGCCTTGGACATGAGCTAGGACCTTAAGATTCTGCATGAAAGGAGGACTAGCAGCCGAGTTGCACGGGAGGATGCGAAAAGTGTTTATATGTAGTAAAAACCTGAGAAATCCTTCCGTTTTCGTAATTTATTATCGAATCGACTTAAAGCAGTGCGTCACATTGGCCGCTCTTCTCTCTGAAACGGTTGTACTTATCGTCTGCAAAGCTATGTCGCGTGCTGCGGTATGCGGAGACACTAAAAGCACCATAGTAGAACACAGATTAAGCTTCTAAGTTGATGTAATAGCCAGTAAGAAGTAGTACAATTCAAGATTTAGGTATCGATTATTGACTTTTTGCTGGCTTTTGTGTCTTGGACATGAGCTTGGACCTTATGACTCTGCATGAAAGGAGGACTAGCAGCCGAGTTGCATGGGAGAATGTGAAAAGTGTTCATGTGTAGTAAAAACCTGAGAAATCCGTCCGTTTTCGTCATTTGTTATCGAATCGACTTAAAGCCAGATCGTCACATTGGCCGCTCTTCTCTCTGAAACGGTTGTACTTATCGTCTGCAAAGATATGTCGCGTGCTGCGGTATGCGGAGACACTAAAATCACCATAGTGGAACACAGATGAAGCTTCTAAGTTGATGTAATAGCCAGTAAGAAGTAGTACAATTCAAGTTTTAGGTATCGATTATTGACTTTTTAGCTGGCTTTGGTGCCTTGGACATGAGCTATGTCCTTAAGATTCTGCATGAAAGGAGGAATAGCAGCCGAGTTGTATGGGAGAATGTGAAACGTGTTCATATGTAGTAAAAACCTGAGAAATCCGTCCGTTTTAGTCATTTGTTATCGAATCAACTTGAAGCCAGATCGTCACATTGGCCGCTCTTCTCTCTGAAACGGTTGTACTTATCGTCTGCAAAGCTATGTCGCATGCTGTGGCATGCGGAGACACTAAAAGCACCATAGTAGAACACAGATGAAGCTTCAAAGTTTATGTAATAGCCAGTACGAAGTTGTACAATTCAAGTTTTAGGTATCGATTATTGACTTTTTGCTGGCTTTGGTGCGTTGGACATGAGCTAGGACCTTAAGATTCTGCATGAAGGGAGGACTAGCAGCCGAGTGGCACGGGAGGATGCGAAAAGTGTTCATATGTAGTAAAAACCTGAGAAATCCGTCCGTTTTCGGAATATATTATCGAATCGACTTAAAGCAGTGCGTCACATTGGCCGCTCTTCTCTCTGAAACGGTTGTACTTATCGTCTGCAAAGCTATGTTACGTGCTGCAGTATGCGGAGACACTAAAAGCACCATAGTAGAACACAGATGAAGCTTCCAAGTTGATGTGATTAGCAGTGAGAAGTAGTACAATTCAAGTTTTAGGTACCGATTATTGACTTTTTAGCTGGCTTTGGTGCCTTGGACATGGGATAGGACCTTAAGATTCTGCATGAAAGGAGGACCAGCAGCAGAGTTGCACGGTAGAATGTGAAAAGTGTGCATATGTTGTAAAAACCTGAGAAAACCGTCCATTTTCGTCATTTGTTATCGAATCGACTGAAAGCCAGATCGTCACATTGGGCATTCTTCTCTCTGAAACGGTTGTACTTATCGTCTGCAAAGCTATGTCGCGTGCTGCGGTATGCGGAGTCACTAAAAGCACCATAGTAGAACACAGATGAAACTTCTAAGTTGATGTAATAGCCAGTAAGCAGTAGAACAATTCAAGATTTAGGTATCGATTATTGACTTTTTTGCTGGCTTTGGTGCCTTGGACATGAGCTAGGACCTTACGAGTCTGTATGAAAGGAGGACTAGCAGCCAAGTTGCACGGGAGGATGCGAAAAGTGTTCATATGTAGTAAAAACCTGATAAATCCGTCCGTTTTCGAAATTTATTATCGAATCGACTTGAAGCAGTGCGTCACATTGGCCGCTCTTCTCTCTGAAACGGTTGTACTTATCGTCTGCAAAGCAATGTCGCGTGCTGCGGTATGCGGAGACACTAAAAGCACCATAGTAGAACACAGATGAAGCTTCTAAGTTGATGTAATAGCCAGTAGGAAGTAATACAATTCAAGTTTTAGGTATCGAATATTGACTTTTTAGCTGGCTTTGGTGCCTTGGACATGAGCTAGGACCTTACGATTCTGCATGAAATCAGGACTAGCAGCCGCGTTGCACGGGAGTATGTGAAAAGGGTTCATATGTAGTAAAAACCTGAGAAAACCGTCCATTTTCGTCATTTGATATCGAATCGACTGAAAGCCAGATCGTCACATTGGCCCCTCTTCTCTCTGAAACGTTTGTACTTATCGTCTGCAAAGCTATGTCGTGTGCTGCGGTATGCGTAGACACTAAAATCACCATAGTGGAACACAGATGAAGCTTCTAAGTTGATGTAATAGCCAGTAAGAAGTAGTACAATTCAAGTTTTAGGTATCGATTATTGACTTTTTAGCTGGCTTTGGTGACTTGGACATGAGCTATGTCCTTAAGATTCTGCATGAAAGGAGGACTAGCAGCCGAGTTGCATGGGAGAATGTGAAAGGTGTTCATATGTAGTAAAAACCTGAGAAATCCGTCCCCTTTTATTCATTTGTTATCGAATCGACTTAAATCCAGATCGTCACATTGGCCGCTCTTCTCTCTGAAACGGTTGTACTTATCGTCTGCAAAGCTAAGTCGCGTGCTGCGGTATGCGGAGACACTAAAAGCACCATAGTAGAACACAGAAGAAGCTTCTAAGTTGATGTAATAGCCAGTAAGGAGCAGTACAATTCAAGTTTTAGGTATTGAATATAGAATTTTTTGCTGGCTTTGGTGCCTTGGACTTGAGCTAGGACCTTAAGATTCTGCATGAAAGGAGGACTAGCAGCCGAGTTGCACGGGAGAATGCGAAAAGTTTTCATATGTAGTAAAAACCTGAGAAATCCGTCCGTTTTCGGAATATATTATCGAATCGACTTAAAGCAGTGCGTCACATTGGCCGCTCTTCTCTCTGAAACGGTTGTACTTATCGTCTGCAAAGCTATGTCGCGTGCTGCAGTATGTGGAGACACTAAAAGCACCATGGTAGAACACAGATGAAGCTTCTAAGTTGATGTGATAGCCATTGAGATGTAGTACAATTCAAGTTTTAGGTATCGATTATTGACTTTTTAGCTGGCCTTGGTGCCTTGGACATGAGCTAGGACCTTAAGATTCTGCATAAAAGGAGGACTAGCAGCTGCGCTGCACGGGAGTATGTGAAAAGTGCTCATATGTAGTAAAAACCTGAGAAATCCGTCCATTTTCGTCATTTGTTATCGAATCGACTTAAAGCCAGATCGTCACATTGGCCGCTCTTCTCTCTGAAACGGTTGTACTTATCGTCTGCAAAGCTATGTCGCGTGCTGCGGTGTGCGGAGACACTAAAATCACCATAGTGGAACACAGATGAAGCTTCTAAGTTGATGTAATAGCCAGTAAGAAGTAGTACAATTCAAGTTTAAGTATCGATTATTTACTTTTTAGCTGGCTTTGGTGCATTGGACATGAGCTATGTCCTTAAGATTCTCCATGAAAGGAGGCCTAGCAGCCGAGTTGCATGGGAGAATGTGAAAAGTGTTCATATGTAGTAAAAACCTGAGAAATGCGTCCGTTTCGTAATTTATTATCGAATCGCCTTAAAGCAGCGCGTCACATTGGCCGCTCATCTCTCTGAAACGGTTGTACTTATCGTCTGCAAAGCTATGTCGTGTGCTGCGGTATGCGGAGACACTAAAAGCACCATAGTAGAACACAGATAAAGCTTCTAAGTTGATGTAATAGCCAGTAAGGAGTAGTACAATTCAAGTTTTAGGTATCGATTATTGACTTTTTAGCTGGCTTTGGTGCCTTGGACATGAGCTATGTCCTTAAGATTCTGCATGAAAGGAGGACTAGCAGCCGAGTTGCATGGGAGAATTTGGAAAGTGTTCATATGTAGTAAAAATCTGAGAAGTCCGTCCGTTATCGTCATTTGTTATCGAATCATTTTGAAGCCAGATCGTCACATTGCACGCTCTTCTCTCTGAAACGGATGTACGTATCGTCTGCAAAGCTATGTCGCGTGCTGCGGAATGCGGAGACACTAAATGCACCATAGTAGAACACAGATGAAGCTTCTAAGTTGATGTAATAGCCAGTAAGGAGTAGTACAATTCAAGTTTTAGGTATCGAATATTGACTTTTTAGCTGGTTTAGGTGCCTTGGACATGAGCTAGGACCTTAAGATTCTGCATGAAAGGAGGACTAGCAGCCGAGTTGCACGGGAGGATGTGAAAAGTGTTCATATGTAGTAAAAACCTTAGAAATCCGTCCGTTTTTGTAATTTATTATCGAATCGACTTAAAGCCAGATCGTCACATTGGCCGCTCTTCTCTCTGAAACGATTGTACTTATCGTCTGCAAAGCTATGTCGCGTGCTGCGGAATGCGGAGACACTAAATGCACCATAGTAGAACACAGATGAAGCTTCAAAGTTGATGTAATACCCAGTAAGAAGTAGTACAATTCAAGATTTAGGTATCGATTTTTGACTTTTTTGCTGTCTTTGGTGCCTAGGACATAAGCTAGGACCTTACGATTCTGCATGAAAGGAGGACTAGCAGCCGAGTTGCACGGGAGAATGTAAAAATTGTTCATATGTAGTAAAAACCTGAGAAATCCGTCCGTTTTCGGAATATATTATCGAATCGACTTAAAGCAGTGCGTCACATTGGCCGCTCTTCTCTCTGAAACGGTTGTACTTATCGTCTGCAAAGCTATGTCGCGTGCTGCGGTATGCGGAGACACTAAAAGCACCATAGTAGAACACAGATTAAGCTTCTAAGTTGTAATAGCCAGTAAGAAGTAGCACAATTCAAGTTTTAGGTATCGATTATTGACTTTTTAGCTGGCTTTTGTGCCTTGGACATGAGCTAGGACCTTATGATTCCGCATGGAAGGAGGACTAGCAGCCGAGTTGCATGGGAGAATGTGAAAAGAGTTCATATGTAGTAAAAACCTGAGAAATCCGTCCGTTTTCGTCATTTGTTATCGAATCGACTTAAAGCCAGGTCGTTACATTGGCCGCTCTTCTCTCTGAAACGGTTGTACTTATCGTCTGCAAAGCTATGTCGCGTGCTGCGGTATGCGGAGACACTAAAATCACCATAGTAGAACACAGATGAAGCTTCTATGTTGATGTAATAGCCAGTAAGAAGTAGTACAATTCAAGATTTAGGTATCGATTATTGACTTTTTTGCTGGCTTTGGTGCCTTGGACATGAGCTAGGACCTTACGATTCTGCATGAAAGAAGGACTAGCAGCCGAGTTGCACGGGAGAAAGTAAAAATTGTTCATATGTAGTAGAAAACTGAGAAATCCGTCCGTTTTCGTCATTTGTTATCGAATCGACTTAAAGCCAGATCGTTACATTGGCCGCTCTTCTCTCTGAAACGGTTGTACTTATCGTCTGCAAAGCTATGTCGTGTGCTGCGGTATGCGGAGATACATAAAGCACCATAGTAGAACACAGATGAAGCTTCTAAGTTGATGTAATAGCCAGTAAGAAGTAGTACAATTCAAGATTTAGGTATCGATTATTGACTTTTTACCCTTCTTTGGTGCCTTGGACATGAGCTGGGGCCTTAAGATTCTGCATGAAACGAGGACTAGCAGCCGAGTTGCACGGGAGAATGTGAAAAGTGTTCATATGTATTAAAAACCTGAGAAATCCGTTCGTTTTCGTCATTTGTTATCGAATCGACTCAAAGCCAAATCGTCACATTGGTCGCTCTCCTCTCTGAAACGGTTGTACTTATCGTCTGCAAAGCTATGTCGCGTGCTGCGGTATGCGGAGACACTAAAATCACCATAGTGGAACACAGATGAAGCTTCTAAGTTGATGTAATAGCCAGTAAGAAGTAGTACAATTCAAGTTTTAGGTATCGATTATTGACTTTTTAGCTGGCTTTGGTGCCTTGGTCAATAGCTATGTCCTTAAGATTCAGCATGAAAGGAGGACTAGCAGCCGAGTTGCATGGGAGAATGTGAAAAGTGTTCATATGTAGTAAAAACCTGAGAAATCCGTCCGTTTTCGTCATTTGTTATCGAATCAACTTGAAGCCAGATCGTCACATTGGCCGCTCTTCTCTCTGAAACGGTTGTACTTATCGTCTGCAAAGCTATGTCGTGTGCTGCGGAATGCGGAGACACTAAAAGCACCATAGTAGAACACAGATTAAGCTTCTAAGTTGATGTAATAGCCAGTAAGGAGTAGTACAATTCACGTTTTAGGTATCGAATATGGACTTTTTAGATGGCTTTGGTGCCTTGGACATGAGCTAGGACCTTAAGACTCTGCATGAAAGGAGGACTAGCAGCCGAGTTGCACGGGAGGATGCGAAAAGTGTTCATATGCAGTAAAAACCTGAGAAATCCGTCCGTTTTCGTAATTTATTATCGAATCGACTTAAAGCAGTGCGTCACATTGGCCGCTCTTCTCTCTGAAACGGTTGTACTTATCGTCTGCAAAGCTATGTCGCGTGCTGCGGTACGCGGAGACACTAAAAGCACCATAGTAGAACACAGATGAAGCTTCAAAGTTAATGTAATAGCCAGTAAGAAGTAGGACAATTCAAGATTTAGGTATCGATTATTAACTTTTTTGCTAGCTTTGGTGCCTTGGACATGAGCTAGGACATTACGATTCTGCATAAAAGGAGGACTAGCAGCCGAGTTGCACGGGAGAATGTAAATAGTGTTCATATGTAGTAAAAACCTGAGAAATCCGTCCGTTTTCGTCATTTGTTATCGAATCGACTTAAAGCCAGATCGTCACATTGGCCCCTCTCCTCTCTGAAACGGTTGTACTTATCGTCTGCAAAGCTATGTCGCGTGCTGCAGTATGCGGAGACACTAAAAGCACCATAGTAGAACACAGATTAAGCTTCTAAGTTGATGTAATAGCCAGTAAGGAGTAGTACAATTCAAGTTTTAGGTATCGAATATTGACTTTTTAGCTGGCTTTGGTGCCTTGGACATGAGCTAGGACCTTAAGATTCTGCATGAAAGGAGGACTAGCAGCCGAGTTGCACGGGAGGATGCGAAAAGTGTTTATATGTAGTAAAAACCTTTGAAATCCTTCCGTTTTCGGAATTTATTATCGAATCGACTTAAAGCAGTGCGTCACATTGGCCGCTCTTCTCTCTGAAACGGTTGTACTTATCGTCTGCAATGCTATGTCGCGTGCTGCGGTATGCGGAGACACTAAAAGCACCATAGTAGAACACAGATTAAGCTTCTAAGTTGATGTAATAACCAGTAAGAAGTAGTACAATTCAAGTTTTAGGTATCGATTGTTGACTTTTTAGCTGGCTTTGGTGCCTTGGCTATGAGCTAGGATCTTACGATTCTGCATGAATGGAGGACTAGCAGCCGGGTTTCATGGGAGAATGTGAAAAGTGTTCATATGTAGTAAAAACCTGAGAAATCCGTCCGTTTTCTTCATTTGTTATCGAATCGACTTAAAGCCAGATCGTCACATTGGCCCCTCTTCTCTCTGAAACGGTTGTACGTATCGTCTGCAAAGCTATGTAGCGTGCTGCAGTATGCGGAGACACTAAAAGCACCATAGTATAACACAGATTAAGCTTCTAAGTTGATGTAATAGCCAGTAAGAAGTAGTACAATTCAAGTTTTAGGTATCGATTATTGACTTTTTAGCTGGCTTTTGTGCCTTGGATATGAGCTAGGACCTTAAGATTCCGCATGAAAGGAGGACTAGCAGCCGCGTTGCACGGGAGTATGTGAAAAGTGTTCATATGTAGTAAAAACCTGAGAACTCCGTCCATTTTCGTCATTTTTTTTGAATCGACTTAAAATCCAGATCGTCACATTGGCCGCTCTACTCTCTGAAACGGTTGTACTTATCGTCTGCACAGCTATGTCGCCTGCTGCGGTATGCGGAGACACTAAAAGCACCATAGTAGAACACAGATTAACCTTCTAAGTTGATGTAATAGCAAGTAAGAAGTAGTACAAATCAAGTTTTAGGTATCGATTATTGACTTTTTAGCTGGCCTTGGTGCCTTGGACATGAGCTAGGACCTTAAGATTCTGCATAAAAGGAGGACTAGCAGCTGCGCTGCACGGGAGTATGTGAAAAGTGCTCATATGTAGTAAAAACCTGAGAAATCCGTCCATTTTCGTCATTTGTTATCGAATCGACTTAAAGCCAGATCGTCACATTGGCCGCTCTTCTCTCTGAAACGGTTGTACTTATCGTCTGCAAAGCTATGTCGCGTGCTGCGGTGTGCGGAGACACTAAAATCACCATAGTGGAACGCAGATGAAGCTTCTAAGTTGATGTAATAGCCAGTAAGAAGTAGTACAATTCAAGTTTAAGTATCGATTATTTACTTTTTAGCTGGCTTTGGTGCATTGGACATGAGCTATGTCCTTAAGATTCTCCATGAAAGGAGGCCTAGCAGCCGAGTTGCATGGGAGAATGTGAAAAGTGTTCATATGTAGTAAAAACCTGAGAAATGCGTCCGTTTTCGTAATTTATTATCGAATCGCCTTAAAGCAGTGCGTCACATTGGCCGCTCATCTCTCTGAAACGGTTGTACTTATCGTCTGCAAAGCTATGTCGTGTGCTGCGGTATGCGGAGACACTAAAAGCACCATAGTAGAACACAGATAAAGCTTCTAAGTTGATGTAATAGCCAGTAAGGAGTAGTACAATTCAAGTTTTAGGTATCGATTATTGACTTTTTAGCTGGCTTTGGTGCCTTGGACATGAGCTATGTCCTTAAGATTCTGCATGAAAGGAGGACTAGCAGCCGAGTTGCATGGGAGAATTTGGAAAGTGTTCATATGTAGTAAAAATCTGAGAAGTCCGTCCGTTATCGTCATTTGTTATCGAATCAACTTGAAGCCAGATCGTCACATTGCACGCTCTTCTCTCTGAAACGGATGTACGTATCGTCTGCAAAGCTATGTCGCGTGCTGCGGTATGCGGAGACACTAAAAGCACCATAGTAGAACACAGATGAAGCTTCTAAGTTGATGTAATAGCCAGTAAGGAGTAGTACAATTCAAGTTTTAGGTATCGAATATTGACATTTTAGCTGGTTTAGGTGCCTTGGACATGAGCTAGGACCTTAAGATTCTGCATGAAAGGAGGACTAGCAGCCGAGTTGCACGGGAGGATGTGAAAAGTGTTCATATGTAGTAAAAACCTTAGAAATCCGTCCGTTTTTGTAATTTATTATCGAATCGACTTAAAGCCAGATCGTCACATTGGCCGCTCTTCTCTCTGAAACGATTGTACTTATCGTCTGCAAAGCTATGTCGCGTGCTGCGGAATGCGGAGACACTAAATGCACCATAGTAGAACACAGATGAAGCTTCAAAGTTGATGTAATACCCAGTAAGAAGTAGTACAATTCAAGATTTAGGTATCGATTTTTGACTTTTTTGCTGTCTTTGGTGCCTAGGACATGAGCTAGGACCTTACGATTCTGCATGAAAGGAGGACTAGCAGCCGAGTTGCACGGGAGAATGTAAAAATTGTTCATATGTAGTAAAAACCTGAGAAATCCGTCCGTTTTCGAAATATATTATCGAATCGACTTAAAGCAGTGCGTCACATTGGCCGCTCTTCTCTCTGAAACGGTTGTACTTATCGTCTGCAAAGCTATGTCGCGTGCTGCGGTATGCGGAGACACTAAAAGCACCATAGTAGAACACAGATTAAGCTTCTAAGTTGTAATAGCCAGTAAGAAGTAGCACAATTCAAGTTTTAGGTATCGATTATTGACTTTTTAGCTGGCTTTTGTGCCTTGGACATGAGCTAGGACCTTATGATTCCGCATGGAAGGAGGACTAGCAGCCGAGTTGCATGGGAGAATGTGAAAAGAGTTCATATGTAGTAAAAACCTGAGAAATCCGTCCGTTTTCGTCATTTGTTATCGAATCGACTTAAAGCCAGGTCGTTACATTGGCCGCTCTTCTCTCTGAAACGGTTGTACTTATCGTCTGCAAAGCTATGTCGCGTGCTGCGGTATGCGGAGACACTAAAATCACCATAGTAGAACACAGATGAAGCTTCTATGTTGATGTAATAGCCAGTAAGAAGTAGTACAATTCAAGATTTAGGTATCGATTATTGACTTTTTTGCTGGCTTTGGTGCCTTGGACATGAGCTAGGACCTTACGATTCTGCATGAAAGAAGGACTAGCAGCCGAGTTGCACGGGAGAAAGTAAAAATTGTTCATATGTAGTAGAAAACTGAGAAATCCGTCCGTTTTCGTCATTTGTTATCGAATCGACTTAAAGCCAGATCGTTACATTGGCCGCTCTTCTCTCTGAAACGGTTGTACTTATCGTCTGCAAAGCTATGTCGTGTGCTGCGGTATGCGGAGATACATAAAGCACCATAGTAGAACACAGATGAAGCTTCTAAGTTGATGTAATAGCCAGTAAGAAGTAGTACAATTCAAGATTTAGGTATCGATTATTGACTTTTTACCCTTCTTTGGTGCCTTGGACATGAGCTGGGGCCTTAAGATTCTGCATGAAACGAGGACTAGCAGCCGAGTTGCACGGGAGAATGTGAAAAGTGTTCATATGTATTAAAAACCTGAGAAATCCGTTCGTTTTCGTCATTTGTTATCGAATCGACTCAAAGCCAAATCGTCACATTGGTCGCTCTCCTCTCTGAAACGGTTGTACTTATCGTCTGCAAAGCTATGTCGCGTGCTGCGGTATGCGGAGACACTAAAATCACCATAGTGGAACACAGATGAAGCTTCTAAGTTGATGTAATAGCCAGTAAGAAGTAGTACAATTCAAGTTTTAGGTATCGATTATTGACTTTTTAGCTGGCTTTGGTGCCTTGGTCAATAGCTATGTCCTTAAGATTCAGCATGAAAGGAGGACTAGCAGCCGAGTTGCACGGGAGAATGTAAATAGTGTTCATATGTAGTAAAAACCTGAGAAATCCGTCCGTTTTCGTCATTTGTTATCGAATCGACTTAAAGCCAGATCGTCACATTGGCCCCTCTCCTCTCTGAAACGGTTGTACTTATCGTCTGCAAAGCTATGTCGCGTGCTGCAGTATGCGGAGACACTAAAAGCACCATAGTAGAACACAGATTAAGCTTCTAAGTTGATGTAATAGCCAGTAAGGAGTAGTACAATTCAAGTTTTAGGTATCGAATATTGACTTTTTAGCTGGCTTTGGTGCCTTGGACATGAGCTAGGAGCTTAAGATTCTGCATGAAAGGAGGACTAGCAGCCGAGTTGCACGGGAGGATGCGAAAAGTGTTCATATGTAGTAAAAACCTGTGAAATCCTTCCGTTTTCGGAATTTATTATCGAATCGACTTAAAGCAGTGCGTCACATTGGCCGCTCTTCTCTCTGAAACGGTTGTACTTATCGTCTGCAAAGCTATGTCGCGTGCTGCGGTATGCGGAGACACTAAAAGCACCATAGTAGAACACAGATTAAGCTTCTAAGTTGATGTAATAACCAGTAAGAAGTAGTACAATTCAAGTTTTAAGTATCGATTGTTGACTTTTTAGCTGGCTTTGGTGCCTTGGCTATGAGCTAGGACCTTACGATTCTGCATGAAAGGAGGACTAGCAGCCGGGTTTCATGGGAGAATGTGAAAAGTGTTCATATGTAGTAAAAACCTGAGAAATCCGTCCGTTTTCTTCATTTGTTATCGAATCGACTTAAAGCCAGATCGTCACATTGGCCCCTCTTCTCTCTGAAACGGTTGTACGTATCGTCTGCAAAGCTATGTAGCGTGCTGCAGTATGCGGAGACACTAAAAGCACCATAGTATAACACAGATGAAGCTTCTAAGTTGATGTAATAGCCAGTAAGAAGTAGTACAATTCAAGTTTTAGGTATCGATTATTGACTTTTTAGCTGGCTTTGGTGCCTTGGATATGAGCTAGGACCTTAAGATTCCGCATGAAAGGAGGACTAGCAGCCGCGTTGCACGGGAGTATGTGAAAATTGTTCATATGTAGTAAAAACCTGAGAACTCCGTCCATTTTCGTCATTTTTTTTGAATCGACTTAAAATCCAGATCGTCACATTGGCCGCTCTACTCTCTGAAACGGTTGTACTTATCGTCTGCACAGCTATGTCGCCTGCTGCGGTATGCGGAGACACTAAAAGCACCATAGTAGAACACAGATTAAGCTTCTAAGTTGATGTAATAGCAAGTAAGAAGTAGTACAATTCAAGTTTTAGGTATCGATTATTGACTTTTTCGCTGGCTTTGGTGCATTGGACATGAGCTAGGACCTTAAGAATTCGCATGAAAGGAGGAGTAGCAGCCGCGTTGCACGGGAGTATGTGAAAAGTGTTCATATGTAGTAAAAACCTGAGAAATCCGTCCATTTTCGTCATTTGTTATCGAATCGACTTAAAGCCAGATCGTCACATTGGCCGCTCCTCTATCTGAAACGGTTGTACTTATCGTCTGCAAAGCTATGTCGCGTGCTGCGGTATGCGGAGACACTAAAAGCACCATAGTAGAACACAGATGAAGCTTCTAAGTTGATGTAATAGCCAGTAAGAAGTAGTACAATTCAAGTTTTAGGTATCGATTATTGACTATTTTGCTGGCTTTTGTGCCTTGGACATGAGCTAGGAGCTTAAGATTATGCATGAAAGGAGGACTAGCAGCCGAGTTGCACGGGAGGATGCGAAAAGTGTTCATATGTAGTAAAAACCTGAGAAATCCGTCCGTTTTCGTAATTTATTATCGAATCGACTTAAAGCAGTGCGTCACATTGGCCGCTCTTCTCTCTGAAACGGTTGTACTTATCGTCTGCAAAGCTATGTCGCGTGCTGTGGTATGCGTAGACACTAAAAGCACCATAGTAGAACACAGATTAAGCTTCTAAGTTGATGTAATAGCCAGTAAGAAGTAGTATAATTCAAGTTTTAGGTATCGATTATTGACTTTTTGCTGGCTTTGGTGCCTTGGACATGAGGTAGGACCTTAAGATTCTGCATGAAAGGAGGGCTAGCAGCCGAGTTGCAAGGGAGAATGTTAAAAGTGTTCATATGTAGTAAAAACCTGAGAAATCCGTTCGTTTTCGTCATTTGTTATCGAATCGACTTAAAGCCAGATCGTCACATTGGCCACTCTTCTCTCTGAAACGGTTGTACTTATCGTCTGCAAAGCTATGTCGCGTGCTGCGGTATGCGGAGACACTAAAAGCACCATAGTAGAACATAGATGAAGCTTCTAAGTCGATGTAATAGCCAGTCAGAAGTAATACAATTCAAGTTTTAGGTATCGATTATTGACTTTTTAGCTGGCTTTGGTGCCCTGGACCTGAGCTAGGACCTTAAGATTCTGCATGAAAGGACTAGCAGCCGAGTTGATCGGGAGTATGTGAAAAGTGTTCATATGTAGTAAAAACCTGAGAAATCCGTCCGTTTTCGTAATTTATTATCGAATCGACTTAAAGCAGTGCGTCACATTGGCCGCTCTTCTCTCTGAAACGGTTGTACTTATCGTCTGCAAAGCTATGTCGCGTGCTGTGGTATGCGGAGATACTAAAAGCACCATAGTAGAGCACAGATTAAGCTTCTAAGTTGATGTAATACATAGTAAGAAGTAGTACAATTCAGGTTTTAGGTATCGATTATGGACTTTTTGCTGGCTTTGGTGCCTTGGACATGAGCTAGGACCTTAAGATTCAGCATGAAAGGAGGACTAGCAGCCGAGTTGCAAGGGACAAAGTTAAAAGTGTTCATATGTAGTAAAAACCTAAGAAATCCGTTCGTTTTTGTCATTTGTTATCGAATCGACTTAAAGCCAGATCGTCACATTTGCCCCTCTTCTCTCTGAAACGGTTGTACTTATCGTCTGCAAAGCTATGTCGCGTGCTGGGGTATGCGGAGGCACTAAAATCACCATAGCGGAACACAGATGAAGCTTCTAAGTTGATGTAATAGCCAGTAAGAAGTAGTACAATTCAAGTTTTAGGTATCGATAATTGACTTTTTAGCTGGCTTTGGTGCCCTGGTCATGATCTATGTCTTTAAGATTCTGCATGAAAGGAGGACTAGCAGCCGAATTGCATGGGAAAATGTTAAAAGTGTTCATATGTAGTAAAAACCTGAGAAATCCGTCCGATTTCGTCATTTGTTATCGAATCAACTTGAAGCCAGATCGTCACATTGGCCGCTCTTCTCTCTGAAACGGTTGTACTTATCGTCTGCAAACCTATGTCGCGTGATGCGGTATGCGGAGACACTAAAAGCACCATAGTAGAACACAGATGAAGCTTCTAAGTTGATGGAATAGCCAGTAAGGAGTAGTACAATTCAAGTTTTATGTATCGAATATTGACTTATTAGCTGGCTTTGGTGACTTGGACATGAGCTAGGACCTTAAGATTCTGCATGAAAGGAGGACTAGCAGCCGAGTTGCACGGGAGGATGCGAAAAGTGCTCATATGTAGTAAAAACCTGAGAAATCCGTCCGTTTTCGTAATTTATTATCGAATCGACTTAAAGCAGTGCGTCACATTGGCCGCTTTTCTCTCTGAAACGGTTGTACTTATCGTCTGCAAAGCTACGTCGCGTGCTGCGGTATGCGGAGACACTAAAAGCACCATAGTAGAACACAGAAGAAGCTTCTAAGTTGATGTAATAGCCAGTAAGGAGTAGTACAATTCAAGTTTTAGGTATCGAATATTGCCTTTTTAGCTGGCTTTGGTGCCTTGGACATGAGCTAGGACCTTAAGATTCTGCATGAAAGGAGGACTAGCAGCCGAGTTGCACGGGAGGATACGAAAAGTGTTCATATGTAGTAAAAACCTGAGAAATCCGTCCGTTTTCGTAATTTATTATCGAATCGACTTAAAGCAGTGCGTCACATTGGCCGCTCTTCTCTCTGAAACGGTTGTACTTATCGTCTGCAAAGCTATGTCGCGTGCTGCAGTATTCAGAGACACTGAAAGCACCATAGTAGAACATAGATGAAGCTTCAGAGTTGATGTAATAGCCAGTAAGAAGTAGTACAATTCAAGTTTTAGATATCGATTATTGACTTTTTAGCTGGCTTTGGTGCCTTGGACATGAGCTATGTCCTTAAGATTCTGCATGAAAGGAGGACTAGCAGCCGAGTTGCATGGGAGAATGTGAAAAGTGTTCATATGTAGTAAAAACCTGAGAAATCAGTCCGTTTTCGTCATTTGTTATCGAATCGACTTAAAGCCAGATCGCCACATTGGCCCCTCTTCTCTCTGAAACGGTTGTACTTATCGTCTGCAAAGCTATGTCGCGTGCTGCGGTATGCGGAGACACTAAAAGCACCATAGTAGAACACAGATGAAGCTTCTAAGTTGATGTGATAGCCAGTGAGAAGTAGTACAACTCAAGTTTTAGGTATCGATTATTGACTTTTTAGCTAGCTTTGGTGTCTTGGACATGAGCTAGGACCTTAAGATTTCGCATGAAAGGAGGACTAGCAGCCGCGTTGCACGGGAGTATGTGAAAAGTGTTCATATGTAGTAAAAACCTGAGAAATCCGTCCATTTTCGTCATTTGTTATCGAATCGACTTAAAGCCAGATCGTCACATTGGCCGCTCTTCTCTCGGGAACGGTTGTACTTATCGTCTGCAAAGCTATGTCGCGTGCTGCGGTATACGGAGACACTAAAAGCACCATAGTAGAACACAGATTAAGCTTACAAGTTGATGTAATAGCAAGTAAGAAGTAGTACAATTCAAGTTTTAGGTAACGATTATTGACTTTGTAGCTGGCTTTGGTGCCTTGGACATGAGCTAGGACCTTAAGATTCTGCATGATAGGAGGACTAGCAGCCGAGTTGCACGGGAGTACGTGAAAAGTGTTTATATGTAGTAAAAACCTGAGAAATCCGTCCATTTTCGTCATTTGTTATCGTATCGACTTAAAGCCAGATCGTCACATTGGCCGCTCTTCTCTCTGAAACGGTTGTACTTATCGTCAGCAAAGCTATGTCGCGTGCTGCGGTATGCGGAGACACTAAAATCACCATAAATGAACACAGATGAAGCTTCTAAATTGATGTAATAGCCAGTAAGAAGTAGTACAATTCAAGTTTTAGGTAACGATTATTGACTTTGTAGCTGGCTTTGGTGCCTTGGACATGAGCTAGGACCTTAAGATTCTGCATGATAGGAGGACTAGCAGCCGAGTTGCACGGGAGTACGTGAAAAGTGTTTATATGTAGTAAAAACCTGAGAAATCCGTTCGTTTTCGTCATTTGTTATCGAATCGACTTAAAGCCAGATCGTCACATTGGACGCTCTTCTCTCTGAAACGGTTGTACTTATCGTCTGCAAAGCTATGTCGCGTGCTTCGGTATGCGGAGACACTAAAAGCACTATAGTAGAACACAGATGAAGCTTCTAAGTTGACGTAATGGCCAATAAGGAGCAGTACAATTCAAGTTTTAGGTATCGATTATTGACATTTTAGCTGGTTTTGGTACATTGGACATGAGCTAGGACCTTAAGATTCTGCATGAAAAGAGGACTAGCAGCCGCGTTGCACGGGAGTATGTGATAAGTGTTTATATGTAGTAAAAACCTGAGAAATCCGTCCATTTTCGTCATTTGTTATCGAATCGACTTATAGCCAGATCGTCACATTGGCCGCTCCTCTATCTGAAACGGTTGTACTTATCGTCTGCAAAGCTATGTCGCGTGATGCGGTATGCGGAGACACTGTAAGCACCATAGTAGAACACAGATGAAGCTTCTAAGTTGATGGAATAGCCAGTAAGGAGTAGTACTATTCAAGTTTTAGGTATCGAATATTGATTTTTAGGTGGCTTTGGAGCCTTGGACATGAGCTAGGACCTTAAGATTCTGCATGAAAGGAGGACTAGCAGCCGAGTTGAACGGGAGAATGCGAAAGTGTTCATGTGTTGTAAAATCATGAGAAATCAGTCCGTTTACGTAATTTATTACCGAATCGACTTCAAGCCAGATCGTCACATTGGCCGCTCTTCTCTCTGAAACGGTTGTACTTATCGTCTGCAAAGCTATGTCGCGTGCTGCGGTATGCGGAGACACTAAAAGCACCATAGTAGAACACAGATGAAGCTTCTAAGTTGATGTAATAGCCAGTAAGAAGTAGTACAGTTCAAGTTTTAGGTATCGATTATTGACTATTTTGCTGGCTTTTGTGCCTTGGACATGAGCTAGGAACTTAAGATTATGCATGAAAGGAGGACTAGCAGCCGAGTTGCACGGGAGGATGCGAAAAGTGTTCATATGTAGTAAAAACCTGAGAAATCCGTCCGTTTTCGTAATTTATTATCGAATCGACTTAAAGCAGTGCGTCACATTGGCCGCTCTTCTCTCTGAAACGGTTGTACTTATCGTCTGCAAAGCTATGTCGCGTGCTGTGGTATGCGTAGACACTAAAAGCACCATAGTAGAACACAGATTAAGCTTCTAAGTTGATGTAATAGCCAGTAAGAAGTAGTATAATTCAAGTTTTAGGTATCGATTATTGACTTTTTGCTGGCTTTGGTGCCTTGGACATGAGGTAGGACCTTAAGATTCTGCATGAAAGGAGGGCTAGCAGCCGAGTTGCAAGGGAGAATGTTAAAAGTGTTCATATGTAGTAAAAACCTGAGAAATCCGTTCGTTTTCGTCATTTGTTATCGAATCGACTTAAAGCCAGATCGTCACATTGGCCACTCTTCTCTCTGAAACGGTTGTACTTATCGTCTGCAAAGCTATGTCGCGTGCTGCGGTATGCGGAGACACTAAAAGCACCATAGTGGAACATAGATGAAGCTTCTAAGTCGATGTAATAGCCAGTCAGAAGTAATACAATTCAAGTTTTAGGTATCGATTATTGACTTTTTAGCTGGCTTTGGTGGCCTGGACCTGAGCTAGGACCTTAAGATTCTGCATGAAAGGACTAGCAGCCGAGTTGATCGGGAGTATGTGAAAAGTGTTCATATGTAGTAAAAACCTGAGAAATCCGTCCGTTTTCGTAATTTATTATCGAATCGATTTAAAGCAGTGCGTCACATTGGCCGCTTTTCTCTCTGAAACGGTTGTACTTATCGTCTGCAAAGCTATGTCGCGTGCTGCGGTATGCGGAGACACTAAAAGCACCATAGTAGAACACAGAAGAAGCTTCTAAGTTGATGTAATAGCCAGTAAGGAGTAGTACAATTCAAGTTTTAGGTATCGAATATTGACTTTTTAGCTGGCTTTGGTGCCTTGGACATGAGCTAGGACCTTAAGATTCTGCATGAAAGGAGGACTAGCAGCCGAGTTGCACGGGAGGATACGAAAAGTGTTCATATGTAGTAAAAACCTGAGAAATCCGACCGTTTTCGTAATTTATTATCGAATCGAC